>NW_004444001.1:11558385-11629208 GCF_000243295.1 Trichechus manatus latirostris | reverse complement strand
CAAGGCTCATAGGTTGAGTCACAAAAAGGTAACAAATGCAAACAAAGGGACTGGATGAGTAAGTCGTCCCATTTCACTTTAGCACCTTATGACATTCTATTTTAATACTTTTTGTGGGGCAGGGGAGAAGATTAAACTCATGCCACACCCCTTCATTCAGCAAATATTTGTCAAGTGCTACTATGTGCCAGGTGCCATGTTAGGTGTTTAAAAAAAGAAGTCTATTAGGGAAAGATTTGGGACTTCTCTAGGATTTGTAGCAAGCCTACTCTTGGACTTCTGATGTGGGAGGTTCTCAATGCATTATTAGAAAATTATTACATGGGGAGTCAAGAGCTAGATCCACTTCTGGGTCAATATGGTCTCTGGGCCTTGATTTCTCCATCTCTAAAAAGTAGAAGGTTATGCTAGATAGTGGTTATCAACTATGGCTCTAGCCTGAGGAGCTTCAAGGAAACACTGATACTTGGGTTCTATCCAAAACCAATAGACTCAGAATTTCTGGAGGTGCTGTCTAGGGGTAGGCATTTTTTAAAAAGTTCCCCCTAGTGATTCTTTTCCTTGCTAAAACCTAAAGACTAAAGAATACAAAACCCTAAAGGACTCACCTAAGAATAAGATGGCAGCTCTTACTTCCCGACCCTTGGGGAGTTTCTCAATGAGAAAGAGAAGAGGGTCGGGTTTGCCTTCAGTAGTTCCAGTTCCTGTCTTAGCATATTTATGCTTTCCTTCCGCCTTACCACCATTACCATCTGTTTCCTGATTCCCTTTCACTCCTGACCCACCTGCTAGGGTCTAGTGCTCTCTGTGCTTTCTTTCTGCTTTTGGTACACAGTAGGCATTCATTTCACAGTTAAAAAGAATTAATCTCAAGAGTTCCTTCTCTCAGCAATGATGATCTATGAAAGATCCTGTTATAGAAAGCCTGAGAAAGAAATCACAGGCTTTAAGCAAATATTGATTCTCCGAGGGTGACCAAATCATTCTGGTTTTTCTGGGTAACAAAATGCAAATACATTTACTTCTTACAATCGGGAGGAATGCTAAAATCATATCACATAGAAGAGTACTTCCTCCGGCTGTGTGTGAGAGTCATATGCCCCACCCATCAGCGGAAAATTAGAAGAAAGTTCTCTAGGATTTAATTTAAAAATCTAAGAGATTTGGAAGGGATTGAGAAACCTTCTGGTCAAAAACTTCTACCCAATGCTCAGATTCCCAGACCCATCAGGTGCACATATTCCTCAATGTATTCTAATTTGTGGATGTTCCTCTTAAAAGATGGAAATTCAATTTAATTAAAATGTTCTTTTAAAGATTTCCATATGCTGAAAACCCCTATGAAAATCCCAGATATCTCTGAAAAGGCCAGTTGTTTTATCTGTTTGAAGACACAGATACTGAGATTTCCAATTTACGTTCATAATAACTTGCATGTAGATGGTACTCAATTAATGCTCCCTTCCCCTTTAAAGTAAAAGTGGAGCATTTTGCCAAAATATCTTTCTTCCAGCCAAACCAAAAACCCTTCAAAGGAAGAGAAGGACTCCCATTCAACTTTTATTCTGTAGCACTTAATAGAATGTTTGGCACCATATTGAATGAATACATGAATGAATGAACCAATAAACAACTCCCTCAATGGAAGGTTGTTCTGTAATTTTTCTCTTGTATAAAACATTTTCCCTTTCTGGTTCCCAAAAATGCACTATTTGCTACCACAAGAGGGCTTGGACTACTTCAAGATTAAATAACCCCATGGTCAGGCCCACATGTCAACTACACCATTTGTACTGTGGCCAAATGCCACCCTCAATGCCCTTCTCGTGTACTGCATGAAGTTGATGCCCACAGTGATGGTGTGACACCTTATGACACCTGTATAAAGAGCTTTCTACTCTGGGTATCCCATCTGGTCACATGGAAGCTCCCTGAAGTCTCAGTTGAGAGAAGATTAGTTATTCATAAGATCACATTCATTAAACTATTTTTACTCTTATTTTGAAACAATTATGTACATAAACAGAAAGTTGCAAAAATGTACAGAGAGGTCCCATGTATCCTTCACCAACTTTCCTCCAATTCACCAAATTACTTTCCAGTTCAGCAGAATAACTTTTGCTCAAGTCTGCTTATGTGAGGGTGACAGAAAATAGTGTGGCTTGCCTGGGACTGAGGGGTTTCCCAGGATGTGGACTTTCGATTTTAAAACTAGGACAGTCCCAGACAAGCCAGAATGAGTTGATCACCCTAGAAAAATACATATAAAATTGCTAAACAAGCAGTATTTGTTTGGGATATATCCCACTGCTCTGTTTGTGACTCTTCTCCTATGTTCTTTCGTTATTTAATTCCTTCTCCCATCCCTAGGTGGTGCAAAGGATTAAGCGTTGGACTACTAATCGAAAGGTTGGCAGTTCAAACCCACCTGAGGTGCCTCGGAAGAAAGGCCTGGTGATCTACTTCCAAAAAATCAGCCATTGAAAACCCTATGGAGCACAGTTCTACTCCGACACACATGGGGTTGCCATAAGTTGGAAATGACTAGCAGCAACTGGGTTTTTTTTTTTTGTTTTTCAGTTTGCAAGTCTGCCCCCTCCCAAACCCCACGAACTTGATTAATCCTCCCCCACCGTAGGCTTCTGTTTTAGAATTATCTCCTCAGATTTTCTTGACTCCCCTTTTGCCTATTAAAATTTCTATTTTCTCAAGTCATGCTGTGGGGTATTGGCAGTTAAGCCTTTTATAAATAAGCAGCTTATGTAAGTCTCTTTTCTCCCAGGATATTGGAGGAAAAGACTTTTCTCCCAGTGCAGTGAAAAGAGCCCTGGACTGGGAGGCAGGAGTCCAGGGTTCCATTTCCCTCTGTCACGGTGGCTGAGTGAATTGGGCAAATCATCTTCCAGCTTTGTATTCCTTACTCCGGAAATAAAAGCGGTGCCCTCTACAATGAGGTCTAAGAATGCGGTCATATAAGTTTAAATTTTCTTTCTTTTCTTCTTTTCATGATCATTGCCCTCTTCCTCCTCCTCCTCCTATTTCTGTTCTTCCTCTTCCCCTTCCCCTTTCTCCCTTTTCCTCCTCCTCCTCCCCGTACCCACTTCTTTCTCCTTTCTTTCTTCTTCTCACTCTCTCTCCTGCTCTTCCTGTTATACTTCTTCTTCATTTTGATTTAATATCTACATGATCATGAATTACCTGAGTTATTAAAAAAAAATAACAGCTAGTTGTTTTTCAGCCCAAATGAAATCAGTCAGGAGAATTTCAAGGCAGCACTCAGGAGCTTGGGTTTGAGCAAGAGAGGTTACAGTAAAAATGGGGCATAACAGAGTCACGTTGTTTTGAGCCATTAGAACTTTTCATACAGTTGTATTTACTTTGAAATTTTTATGAAGTTTTTATCTAAATCAGATTACTTTCAAAAGAGTTAAAAACAAAACAGAACTCAAGAAAGAGTTTTCAAAACACATTTCACACCAAAAGCAGCCCTCCCGTTCAAGGTATCTTGGGCGAGCATTGACAAACAGCCACGCTTAATTAATGTCCACCTCCCAAAAGCACCAAACCCAAAAACCCGTTACCATCAAGTCAATTCCAATTGATAGTGACCCTATAAGACAGAGTAGAACTGCTCCGTAGGGTTTTAAAGGCTGTAAATTTTTACAGGAGCAGACTGCCACATCTTTCTCCCAAAGAGCAGCTGGTGGATTTGAACCATTGACCATTAGGTTAGCAGCCAAGTGCTTAACCCACTGCACCACCAGGGCTCCTTTTCCCAGAAGCAAAGTCAACCAAAAACAGTAGACCTCTGACATTGGGCCTGTTGAGATGGACTGACTAAGGGAGAGTCCTACAGAACAGATTTCTCTGAAAAATCTAAAAACACTTCCAAAAGCTTACTGGTTATCTACTTCATATAAATATGCTAACTGACATTGTCAACAGTTGACTGTTTCAGGCCTACAAAAACTGCAATTTCATATGGTTTTTCTTTAAAAATGTTCAATAACTGTCAAAAAGATGAAGAAACACCTCCATCAACTGCAGTGCCTTCCTGCCAGCTTTGACACAGGAAGTGAGTGGAAAGATGGAAAGAGGGGATGGAGTTATCACTCATAGGGAGAAGAGGAAGGAATCCCTGACTGCCCAATCTGAACCCTACTGAGTGGTGGGGGGCCACTGGAGGTGATAGGGAGCTCTGTGAGATGACTTGACCCATGATGTCACCAAGAAGTAAAGGCTGAGCACCGTGGCTCTGCCTTGTGCAGCGTCTAAGCTTCTTCAGGGCAGCAACCATCCGCGATCACACACATCTGTGTATCTCCCTCAGATCTCTCACCCTGCATTACACACAGCAAGGACAAATAGTCACTGCTGAGGAGTTATGTGAATAGGAAAATCTAAATCATATTATGGGAGGAAATGATTCATTCTGACTTTGATTCATTCATGGATTCCTTCATCCAAAATGTATTTATATCTAGTATCTGCAAAGGAAAATGCTAGATAATGTGGTTTGTTCAATAGTTTTGTTCCAGCTCTCAAGGTGTTTCTAGCATATGCAAATCGATCCTAAAGAAGTGGTTTCAACACTAGAATCTAAGTGCGATATGAAAGGCTTTATTAGTAAAAATAAATGAATTGGGGAACTCCCTTGAAGTTATGCTCATGACCCCAGTCTCTCTGACAAATGACAACATGTAATTAAAGTGAAGGGAAAGTCCTATATCTAAAAATTAAACATTTTAGAAACTAAAAAAAAAAAGTTTAGTTCATTAAGGATTAAACTTTCTCACACTCAGCAACTCACTTTGGACTCTCAAAAAACAAGAGTTTTGCCCTATTGTTAAAAATACACATCAGCAGTAAATGCTCCCTTGCCCCACAAATATCCCAATCTACCAAAGTCATATTGAAGCAATGAGGAGAGCTAATTCTAAAACTCCTGGATTACCTTTGGGGTGCATTTCCTCTTTTTTAGCATTTATTGTTTATGAGCAGAACCAACTTGGATCATTGTTGGAAAGCCAATTAGGTTCATTCAAAATGACTAGAGCAGCTAGTTCAGTAGAAGAGATAAATCTCTGCTCAAAGGGCTGTTATGTTTTCCATAAGAATTTCAACAAAATTCTCAGAGCCTGAAAACCTCTTATGTTTTGATCATTATCCTATTTTGCCCTGACACTTTGCATTACTAATAGCTTCTTTCAGCATGGCTTTGAATGACTTTAAACGACCCTCAGAATTTGGGCAAGACTATTCATAGGAGGCACAATTGCTTATGGGTATGTGGTCCTGCTCCCTGGAACTTGCTGTGTTTCATGATTACTATAGTGGAAAAGCCTATAATAAGCTCAGTTACATTTCTTCTTCCCAAGAGAGCCTGGTCTACAAGATCTTGTTTTTCCAAGCCCCTCTTTAGGCAGCCAAGATCCTCAGAGAAAAAGAAGACACCTGGAGGAGAGAAGAAGCATCAGTAGAGAGAAACTTTCAACAGGCATTAGGGGACCTGTGTTCACATCCGGCTTCCTGCCTGCCTCTTATGCTACCTAGACTCCCTGGGTGGTGTAAATGTTTAACACACTAGGCTGCTAACCAAAAGGTTGGAGGTTTGCATCCACCCAGGGGCTCCTTGGAAGAAAGCTTGGCGATCTACTTCTGAAAAATCAGCCACTGAAAACCCTATGAAGCACAATCCTTCTCTGACACACGTAGGGTCGCCATGAGTTGGAATTGACTTAATGGCAACTGGATGTTACATAGAGCCAATCATACTCCTGTTGACATTGTCTACAAATTCTGAGGCTAAATTGGAAAAGCTGAAGTTGCTTCAAGTCCTAATTTTCTGTAATTCTATGGCCAGTTCTCAAAAAAAACAAAAAAAAAACCCTGCCTCTTTTTTTTTTTCTTTTTTTGTTCTCCTCTTCCTTTGCTTCTAGTCTTTCTCTTTCCCTTTTTCCGTAGGGCTTGCTAAAGGCTGGCAAATTCTTCCCAGCAGCCAAATAGAAGTCATTACCAGAAGCACCGCAGCTAAACAGAGGGAAATGTTTAGGTAAGCATTATAATGGGCATGGAAATAAAGAGACCACAATTCAAAGCATAAGTCATCATAGATGAGAATGCACATGTTTGGGGCTAGGTTTATGAGAAATGAACAGGATGATGCTGTGCTGGCGAATCCCTGGGCTTGTGTTTTCTTAATGCCAGGAGTGATTTATTTTCTGGTAAACAGTTTTGCTCAAGTAGGGCATCCAATTACTACAAACCTTGTTTGGTATAAAAACTAACTGCATAGAAAAATACTGCCTTAGCAAGGTTTAACTGGTTGTTAATCCAAACATGTGGCAGAGCCCAAATTCCAGGGCTCAAAATATCCTCCCGATTCTCAGCAGCATCCCAACGTCCAGAGGAGATCATAATCATCACTCTCAATGAGGCGTGACTCAGAGGTAGCGTATGGAAAGAGGACATTTCCAGAAAAACCATGGTATGGAAACCAAGCCCGCTGGGGGAGGCAAGGCCTCCCTTAGGTAGAAGTTCTGCTCAGCTCCTTTGAAGTATGAGGTTGGGCTGCTTTGGGGGAACGTTAAGAAAGATTTAAAAAGAAAAATTTAAATTCCCCCTTTCCACACAAATCTCTTCACATACAGCTGAGTTCCCTGGGATGTTTCATCACCTTAAGAAATATATTTAAAACAGACACTAGCAAGAGTATCCTTTTATAAGTAAAGCAAAGCACTAGGCTTTTATTTTCTGACAACAACAAAAAAATTGCCTCCTTCAAATACTCTGGCTTTGCCTCTCAGCCTCCGTAAAACGAATTATTATCCTCTAAATGTTTTCTTTTCGAGTGAAAGAAAGCTTGAAAGAACATGAGAGAGAAGGACAGAAGAACAAGAGACAGAGAACAGAAGAGGGAATGAGAGAAAGAAGGAAAGAAAAAGAAGAGAGCGAGAAATCAGGTCATCAAGAAAAATTAGCTTCTGTGTCAAAAAAATATTTTAAAAAGAGAGGAGATGTGTTTAATATCCAAATCTTCCTGTTTCCCACATCCCTCGTCTACAGGGTTTCCCGCTGTGCTAATCGTTTTCAGTTGCTTCCATGAGGTGTCCGGTGACCGTGTATTCTGAGCACTGCAAATGCATACTCTCCCTGCGTGTCCTGGAGGATTTGTTTCAAATACTTTTCCTATTTCAAGGTGGCAGTTGGCAGTCAGAAAAATCCTAAACGACCTTGGAGCCATTTGAGTTGAAAGGAACGTGGAGTGTCAGCTTACCCGGCACACAGACACACAGCTTTGCCATGAGGCAGCAGGCTCCTGGCTGCCTGCGCCGGGTTCCCTGCCACAGGCAATAGACTCAACTCACAGCATCATGGTGCACGGGGGACTCGGCCTAGAGAAATCATGGGCTCAGCCTTTCCTCTGCTTGCAAGCAGGCCGATAACTTAAGCCATTCCCCGTTGATTCACGCAGATCACATTATTTAGGAATTCCAAAGATGGGGATTTCATAATCCTCCTTGGTTGTTCATTCCAGTGCCTCACAACCCCATCAACCAGGACCTTCTTCATTTCTAACCCTAATCTCCCCTGTTGCAATTCTAGCCTCTCAGTTTTTTCCTGTCTTCACTGGAAATGAAAAACAGCTGGACACCATCTCCTGCATAATAACCCTCCACAAACGGGAAGGCCGTTATGAAATCAGCCAGGTCCTTGTCTTCTCCAGGTTAAAGGACTTGGTGCCTTCAACTTTCTCTCACAGTTGCTGGTGTCTAACTGTTATTTTCATGGCTCTCTGTCACTCAAATTGTCAAGGCTCAAACTAGAGATGAGGATTTGGCTGATGCTAAGTAAATGTGTGTGTGCATGTATGTCTGTGTGCGTGTGTGTGTGTGTGTGTGTAGGAGGGAAGTTTAGTTCACAGTTTCAACAAGTTCGTTTTTTTGGTAGACTTTATTTTTCAGAGCAGTTTTAGGTTTAAAGAAAAATTGCACAGAAAGTATAGAGGGTTCCCATATACCATCCTCTCCCCGTGCACACAGTTTCTCCTATTATTAACATCTTGCATTAGTGTGGTACATTTGTTATAATGGATGAACTGATACTGATACATCATTGCTAACTAATAATTTCCATAAAGTCCATAGTTTACTTTAGGGTTCACTCTTTGTGTTGTACCTCTCTGTGGGTTTTGACAAATGCATAAAGTTATGTATCTAGCATTATTGTGTCCTGCAGAATAGTTTCACTGCCCTAAAAATGCCCTCTGTTCCACCTATTCATCCCTCCTTACCTCCCCTTGAACAAGGTAATTTTTCAAACTTTTACTGTGAAAGGTATCAACAATAAATCATACAGCATATACTATTGTTATCAGCTGCTGTCGAGTTGGCTTCCAACTCATGGTGACACTGTAACCAATGGGTTAGGGTTTTCATTGACTAATTTTCTGAAGTAGATTGCCAGGCCTTTCTTCCTAGTCTGCGTTAGTCTGGAAGCTCTGCTGAAACTTGTTAGCATCAGAAACACGCAAGCCTCCAATGACAGATGGGCGATGGCTGCGCTTAGGTGCATCATCAGGGAATCGAACCCAGTTCTGCCATATGGAAGGCAAGAATTCTACCACTGAACCACCACCCCACCACCGCTCTCTGTAACATACATGCACAGTTTTAAAATGAAATAAAATGAGAACTCATATACTCAACACAAGTTATTTTGCTATTAAAAACCAACCTACACTTTGTGTTTGATTTTGCTTTATTTGAGATAAGATGGTCATTTACCCTTAGTCTTTGTCTTCTGATTACATTTTAAAGTAATGATACTATTTGAACTTTTACATGCATATTTGTTATAAAACCCATTGCCATCAAGTCCATTCTGACTCATAGCGATTCTATAGGACAGAGTAGAACTGCCCCATAGAGTTTCCAAGGAGCAGCTGGTGGATTCAAACTTCTGACTCTTTGGTTAGCAGCTGCGCTCTTAACCAGTGTGCCACGAGGGCTTCATAGTTGTTATAGCCTCTTTCAAATCTGTGGATGCTGGTGGCATAGTGGTTAAGTGCTATGGCTGCTAACCAAAAGGCTGGCAGTTCAAATCCACCAGGCGCTCCTTGAAAATTCTATGGGACAGTTCTACTCTGTCCTATAGGGTCACTATGAGTTGGAATCAACTCATCGACAACGGGTATGGTTTTTGTTTTTCTTTTTTTCTTTCAAATCTGACAATATTGAGCTGAGACATCAAAAGTTTTATAAGATAGCCAATCCTAAAAACACTGAAGCCAAATTAAAAAAAAAAAAAAAACCTTTAAATGTGGAATATTTTCAATAAGCCAAGTTTACTATGAGCCTGACTCTCTATTATTGAAATATAAATATCTGAGATAAAATACAGCTTTTTTCATCAGGAAATGCCAGGAAACAGGCCATTTAGTCATGTCTCTATCAGATGATATTTGATGGTATCATTCCCATCATTCAAACGAACCAGCAAGGATCAGATGTGCCTGGGATTCAAGTGAGTTAGAGATTCAAGCCCCCGTAGATTTATCATTGTGAGTTTTCTAGTCAAAAAGATGCGTATTCTTGAAAACATCTGAAATGAAGCAACATCAACAAACCACTATAGTTTTGTATATTTTAGAAAAAGAAATTTAAATGAGGGGTCTTTTTAATCATTGATTCTCAGCTTTTATTGTGTACTCAACCTGAATCTATACTTCAGACAAAAGACAAAGAGCTTCCTGGGCATTAGTCCACAGTTTTTAGTTCACTTAACATCAATGGACATGCTGGGTTTGTTCCCAAGAGCCAGCTATTTTTACTTCTCTCATCTGCAGATGGCCTGTCCCCACTGCCTATAGAGGAGGCCTCAGTTTACCTTTCCAGTCCCTCTTCTTCCATAGCTGTCGGTTATAGTAAGTAAAAGTAGAAGTAGAAGAGAATCAGAAGTAAAAACTATCTGCTAATCAAAATGTTGGCAGTTCGAGTCTACCCACAGGCACCTCAGAAGAAAGGCCTGGAGATCTCCTTCCAAAAGATCACAGCCATGGAAAACTCTATGGAGCACAGTTCTTCTCTGAAACACATGGGGTTCCCATGAGTCAGAGTTCACTCAATGTCAACTGGTAACCACCTTTGCGTGTATTGTTACTTGAGCAGACTGAGATAATTCTCACTTTGTTTGCTTGTTTTGTTTTGTATTATTTTGTTTGTTTTTTCATTTCCTTCTCCCACCAGCTGATTCACTCTTGTGGCTGGGACTACACCTAATTTACTTTGTGTTTACAAGTGTTTCTCTCTCATGATTTGATCAAGGTTTGTTACTTGATAACAAATTTAATTTTTGTTTGTTTTCAAGATTCATGATCCAACAAACTGAAACCGATTTTGAACATAGACCTCAACTGGCTTCATGACACTTTTCCAGGAAGTTGTGCAAAGATTTGCCTCCTGCGTCCAGTCCTTTTAATCCAAGGCCCACCTTTTCCCTGGGCTTCCGCACTATTTTTAAACAGTCTCCATGCTTCTTGAGCATTTATAAAGACTATTGGCTTCTATGTTTTTCCTAGCTAATGCCCACATTTTATTCTAGTTCCCATTGCTAAAATTGAGAAATATGCAGGATTTATTTTTTCCTCTTTAGTAACAACTTCCCTGTGGACACGTCCTGCAATGATTTCTTCCCACTCGTCAGAACGAAGGCCAGGCCATTTCCCATCTGTGTAGCTGCTCCGTGCTCCTGGATAAGGTTGGACCTACCCGGACAAGCTGTGTGCAAGAGCCAAGGTAGGGGGTGAGCTGAGCTACCTATCTTGGAAAAGAGAACCTCACCCATTAGAGCCGCCCATCTGCGATCACCCTGGAGCTTCAGGCTGGACTTTTAAGAGGTGAAAGGGGAAAAAAAAAAGGAAAACATAATATAGCAAAACTGATCTCAGCACTACCCGTGGAGTCATTAATGTGGTTTCTAGCAAACTGCTCATAAAATTCATGGCAGCAGCTAATTGCTACCATGTTCTTCCTCATATACTCTCATATTAAATTTGAAAAGAAAGAAAGAAAAGCCCTTTCAAAGCCATATTAATCCATGCACAGCAGTGGAATGCATGATCTAAAGTGAGCCCTTCGCATCACCACAGCTATGTGGGCTAGCTGTCAAAGGGTGGATTGCATGTCACTCACAATACAATGAACAATGCCTTTGCCAGCCGCTGGCTCTGCCTGGGCCCAGCTCCCCTTAACCCCAATAGCACTCAGCAGCACGAAGTGCTGTGTGAGCACACACATGTGAGTGTGCATTTCTGCCTCCAAACCATCTCGAGGGGATTCAAGCACAACCTTGGCATACGTCTTTCTCCCTCCACCCTAGATGCATATTTGCTTGAAAGTCCTCAGCAGAAGAGTGGTGGCCAGTGGCCAAGCTCCGGCTGCATTCTTACCCCCCACGAAGATGCTCCATATGCCATGCAATGTGCTAAAATACCCGCCTCGCCGCAAGGAAGCTCTTGTAGGAACTTAAAGAACCGCAAACTCAACAAGCCTATCATACTTTCTGAAATTCTTACTAGTAAAAGGCTCCTGTTGGAATTAATCAATTATTCAGCTAGTATTCATCCCAATTGGGCTGTTACTCAACTGGGATACACTAGTATGGCTGTACTGGTTGCTTACAGCCCAGTTTCCGTTTTGATTGGTTATGACATCCGTTCTGATTGGGTGTGGCATTCATTCTAATTGGTATTGGCATATCTGCGGATCGTTCAAGCCAGTGTCAAACTGGTTGTTAAGTATGTAAATGCACTAAATACAATAAATCTAGCCAAGACAACAACATGTTCAAATAGTATATCAGAATAACTGAGTGACAACTACATAAAGGCGTGACCAGGTCTGCAATGAGCAAGTTTGTCTGAGAATTTCTTGCTGCTGTATGAAAATATGACCCTTTCCTGAGTAAATCAGAGATGCTATTGCAGCATCAGTACAGATTACTATTTCTTTTCCCAGTCCTGCCTGAGGGTCCAGCAGGTAAGCTAAAAAGTACTGAGTATGTCTCCCTGGTAGAGAGGGACTGAGCCTGCAGTGTCTTAATGGTGAATATTTTATTTCTCCCTCATGGCCCAGCTTCATCTCCTATAGGACCTGAACACTTTCCATTGCCAACCCAGTCCCATAACTAGCCCTGAGCCAGCCCTATCCAATCCAGGCAGTAAATGAGAAACCCCCTCCCAATCAATGGTGATATTTGAAATTGGTTTGGAATTAGTTATATAAATGGATAGTTCCTAGTAATGAGGTGAACGTTACGTATCCACCAAGCCACTAACCTTAGCCTCAGTCCCTCAGTCATTGTTCCTCCATATCCCATTATTCCCATTGGGATGGATGCCCTGCTCTGGGCAGCAGCCCACTGATGATCTTTCTCCAATATAACATTAGTGACACATTCTCACCTCTACCCACCATCCGTCTTCCAGTTTGTCCTACTTTGGTGACTTGCATGTTGCTACAATGCTGGAAACTAAGCCACTGGTATTTCAAATACCAATAGGGTCACCCATGGTGACCAGGTTTCAACAGAGCTTCCAGACTGAAACAGACTAGGAAGAAAGATCTGGCAATCTACTTCCAAAAATTAGCTGATGAAAACCCTATGGATCACGACAGAATATTGTCTGATGTAGTGCTGGAGGATGAGGCCTGTGCGTTGGAAGACATTCAACAATGGACTCAAACATACCAACAATTATGAAGATGGCACAGGATTGGGCTACATCTGATTCTAAGGTACATTTGTCCTACAGTATCCTCCCTTATCTCTGCTTGCTTAATCTGCTCCTTTTATAACTTGTAATAGATTGACTCAAGACACACCCTACACTAATCCTGCCTCATTAACATATCAAAAACAACCCATTCCCAAATGGGATTATAACCACAGGCATAGAGGTTAGGATTTACAACACATATGTGGGGGGACACAATTCAATCCATAACACCTTTGCTCTCAGGAACAAGTGGCAATGAAAAGCAGATGTCTAGTGTTAGAAGTTCACAGACTTGTACAAATTAATTTCAACTAACCCATTGTTCTAGCCAGGTCTCTTTCCTGAGGTTCAGGAGCCTATTTGCTGTACTCCACCAGCCTCCACTCCTCACCCCTCCATTGGTTGGGGTTCTGCTTCTAACAAGACAGAAGTTCCTGGACCCCCATAACGTCCCTCCTCCAGTCTAAGAATATTGCCCCTGCCCAAATACACTTGCCACTAAGTACCATCCATCATATTGGCGTCGTTGGATGTTTTCATCAACACAAATTCAACCCAAGTTCACACATTGACGTTGTAATACACTACCCATTGTTCTCCTTGAGGGCCAGTCCTCAAGTTGACTTCATAAATCCTGCCATATTCCCTCTCCTGCTGCCCTATCTTGGGAGTCTCAGCTTGCTTTGCAAACGTGATGATAGAGGTGGTTGATGTTTGTCCAAAGATGGAATGTTGTCCATGAACACTGCTATATATTGATGAGTGTGTCAGAGGGAAGTAGTAAAATAATGTGAAAAAATTATTATGCAAATTAAATGCCAAGTGGAAACTGGAGTCCAAGCTACAGTGTTTATGCAAGTCTGTTAGGGTGACCATTGATCTTCCCTGAAGATTTTAGATTATCAATTATCCAGGAGGAGCCCTGGTGGCGCAGTAGTTAAGAGCTTGGCTGCTAACCAAAAGATTGGTAGTTCGAATCCACCAGCCACTCCTTGGAAACTCTATGGGGCAATTCTACTCTGTCCTATAGGGTCGCTACGAGTTGGAATCAACTTGACGGCAAGGGTTTTTTTATCCAGGAAGAAGAGTTCACATTAATAATATAACCTAAGTGACTGAAGGCCTACAACCTTTGGGTATTACCTTTCTGTTTAATATGCAAATAAAATAACCAAGCCTTCATCCACTCTAACCGTGGGGAATCCAGTGCCTCCTCTGTATTTCTAAGGATTTCTATAAGGTATTTACATGCTTCTAGAGCTTGCCTGTGTACCCTTCAACCCCAAACCCTTATTCCTGATTTCTTCCCAATCAACTCTGACTAGCTTGACACCACTCTTTTAGGCTGTGTTCTCATACACATCACTACCCCCAAATGCAGACCCACCAAAAAACCAACTCCAACTGAATGATGACCTCATGTGTTTCAGAGTAGAACCACTCCATAAGGTTTTCAACGGTTGTCATCTTGAAGTAGAATCATCAGGTCTTTCTTCCGCAGCACCACTGGGTGGATTCAAACCACCAACTTTTCAGTTAGTAGCAAAGCACAAACCATTTGTGCCACCCAGAGAGCTCCAAATGTAGACCAGCAGCCCTTAATTCTCCAAGGCAAACCCAACATTGAAGTTTTGTATGGAATAGACTTTCGAAGTTTTGGTGATAAAATAGTAGGATTACAACAGAGGATAGGAAACAGCTAAAATTCGATATCAGATACCAATGTTAGTATAGTTGGTTGTCTAAGTCCTCCAGGAAGAACCGCTTACTGGCTCTCTCTCTTCTTTGGCCTTGGCTGGCCACCATGTTGCTCCAGACCCTTCACAAAACAGTCCCTCTGTGAACGTCTTTCTCCCTTGAGCCTCTGTTTGCCACCACCTCCTTTTCCCCCTTGGGTTCTCTTAGGCTTGCCCAAAGAAGATTGAAATTTTCATGAAAATTACACAAAGCAATTTTAGGCCTCTCTTTGACTCAAATGCATCCATACAAATGAAACACGATGAAAAATCAAAGGCTCACTAAGGTGTTTTCTTAAAAAAGAACAGCTCCCTACTTCATAGAAGGTCTTCCTGCTTTCTAGGAGGTGGGGTGGCTATAACTTGAAAAAGCAGCACCTTTTTTTCCTTTGATTCCACCATGATAGGTTAATCCTAGGATTTATTCCTATCCCTATGGAGAGCTTTTAGGAGCCCTGGTGGCACAGAGGTTAAGAGCTCAGGCTGCTAAACAAAAGGTCGGCGGTTCAAATCCAGCAGCTGCTCCTTGGAAACCCTACGGGACAGTTCTACTCTGTCCTATAGGGGTGCTATGAGTCGGAATCAACTCAATGGCAACAGGCTTGGTTTTTGGTTATGGAGAGATTTTAATGTTCCTAGTTTTCTTAAGCATTTCCAGGTGGAGTTTAAAGGTATCCTGGTATCTGGAGGAGAGAGGGGAGATCTCCCTTACAAACTAAGATAGGCTTTTGTTTGATGCATAAACAAAGAGGAGTTAAAATGATAAAATGGTACTCTCCTAGGTACTCTCAAGTCTTAGTGGGTGGGTCTTAAAACTGGAATTCCAAAGAAGAACACTGTTTTTATTTTTAAGAAAAGGAGACTGAGTAACAAAAGTAGCTAAACAGCTACGTTAAAATTCACAAACCTGAGGTTAAAAAGGTGCTGGAGAGCACAGGAGGGAGGGGACAAGGACTGTACAAAGGAAGTGCTCTGGTGAGAGAACCCAATGGTCACCTGGAGAGCATGGATGATGCTGCCCAGATACAGATGAGGGGGGATCCTAAGAGCAGAGCATCTGGCAAATGCTAGAATTTGAAGGCATGATTGCATGCCCTGCAGGCTCAGGCAGGGAACATGTCTCAAGGGGGATAGGAAGATCTTAAAAAGCAGGGAGAGACAGTTATTTCTGTGATTGAAAATTATCTGTTGACTTGAAGAGAAAGAAAAGGGGGAAATGCCTCAGGTAGACAGAATGGCTTATTATTATTTTAAGTTTGTAGCCAATCGTAGTGATTCTTGTACCCGTTTTTAATAGCAGTAACCCTTTGGGTACCTGGTGTAACTTTAAAAAAGATTTAAGGCTGGTCTGGCTTGCGGTAATTTTTTTTTTTTAACGGTATTTTATTTTATTGTACTTTAAGTGAAAGTTTACAATTCAAGTTAGTCTCTCATACAAAAATGTATACCTACATTGTTAAGTGACCCTATACTGTGACCGCACACTCCTCCTTTCCACCCCTGATTTCCCATGTCCTTTCAACCAGCTCCTGACCCTCTCTGCCTTCTCATCTCACCTCCGGAGAGGAGCTGCCCATTGAGTCTCATGTATCTACTTGAGCTAAGAAGCACACTCTTCACGAGTATCATTTTATGTCCTGTAGTCCAGTCTAATCTTTGTCTGAAGAGTTGTCCTTGGGAATGGTTTTAGTTCTGGACTGACAGAGAGTCTGGGGGCCATGCTTTCTGGGCTTCCTCCGGTCTCAGTCAGACCATTAAGTCTGGTTTTAACTAGAATTTGAGCTCTGCACCCGACTTTTCTCCTCTCCATCAGGGACTCTCTGTTGTGTTCCCTGTCAGGGAAGTCACTGGGTAGTCGGGTACCATCTAGTTCTTCTTGTCTCAGGCTGATGCAGTCTCTGGTTTATGTGGCCCTTTCTGTCTCTTGGGCTAATACTTTCCTTGTGACTTTGGTGTTCTTCATTCTCCTTTACTCCAGGTGGGTTGGGACCAACTGATGCTTCTTAGATGGCCGCTCACTTTTAAGACCCCAGGCGCCACTCACCAAAGTAGGATGCAGAACATTCTCTTAATATACTTTGTTATGCCAGTTGACCTAGATGTCCCCTGAAAGCATGATCCTCAGACCCCTGGCCCTTGCAGCAACTTTTGAAAACTTTGATATCCATTTGAAGCCAAAGAATCACAGAGAAGACAGATATTATAATAGTCCCCTCTCAAAATAACACTATAGCCACCTACAACACAGAGTGAGAACAAGAGGCCCAAGGTGGGAGATATTAGCAGAAGGCGTGGGATAAATTCGTAGATACTTGAGTATCCTTGTAAATGCTTGGTGTCTTGTGAAGTTCTGCCTAAGGCACCAGTTGGTTTGATACTTGAATTCCTCGCCCCTCTCCTATCCCTCGATGAATCCTAAACCATACAGATCCTACCATTGACTGGGAGAATGGCACAAAGACACTTGTTGTTGTTTTTATTGTTGTGTGACATCGCGCTGATTCTGACTCCTAGTGACCCTATATGACAGAGTAGAACGTCCCCATAGGGTTTCCTAGACTGTAATCTTTATGGGAGCAGATCACTAGGTCTTTTCTCCCATGGAGCCACTGGTGGGTTCAAACCACCAACTTTTTGGTTAGCAGCTGAGCATTTAATTGTTGCGCCACCAAGGCTCCTACAAAGACACTGTTGTTGCTGTGTGTCACTGAGTTCATTCTGACTTACAGTGACCCTATAGGAAAAAGACACTTTAAAGGGGTACAATTTATAACTGGGTGACTCTATTTAATGTTGTTTGTTGTTGTTGTTAGGTGCCATTGAGTCTGTTGCGATTCATAGTGACCCTATGTATAACAGAACGAAACACTGCCCAGTCCTGCGCCATCCTCACAATCATTATTATGCTTGAGCCCATTGTTGTAGCCACTGTGTCAATCCATCTCGTTGAGGGTCTTCCTCTTTTTTGCTGACCCTCTACTTTACCAAGCATGATGTCCTTCTCCAGGGACTGGTCCCTCCTCTTAACATGTCCAAAGTACATGAGACGAAATCTCATGTTCCTTGCTTATAAGGAGCATTCTGGCTCTACTTCTTCCAAGACAGATTTGTTCATTCTTCTGGCAGTCCATGGTATATTTAATATTCTTCATCAACACCATAATTCAAAGGCATCAATTCTTCTTCGGTCTTCCTTATTCATTGTCTAGCTTTTGCATACATATGAGGTGATTGAAAACACCATGGCTTGGGTCAGGTGCACCTTAGTCCTTAAAGTGACATCTTTGCTTTTTAACACTTTAAAGAGATCTTTTGCAGCAAATTTGCCCAGTGCAATGCGTCTTTTGATTTCTTGACTGCTGCTTCCATGGGCATTGATTGTGGATCCAAGTAAAATGAAATCCTTGACAACTTCCATCATTTCTGCATTTATCCATTATCACGCAGTTGTAGAGGCTGGAAAATCCCAATTCTGTGGGTCCAACTGGAGGCTTCTGCTGGCTCACAGGCTGCAGAGACTGACAAATCCCAAGACTGGCAGACAAGACTGCAGGTAAGCTGCTAGCTCAATCCCAAGAACCGGAGATCAGACGAACAGGAGCCAGCTGCAGGATCCAAAGTGAGCAACAGCCCATGAGCCTTGCCAAAAAGTCCATCTATATTGGATGCAGGCCACACCCCCAAGGAAACTCCCTTTCAACTGATTGACTACTCACAGTAGATCTCATCATGGAGGTGATCACATTATATCAATTATCATGGAAGTGATCACAACATTATTCAACTACCAAACTACATCATAACTGCAAAACCACTGAGAATCACAGCCCAGCCAAGTTGACACACAACCTTAAGGATCACAGTGTGTATGCTATTTTAATTTTTAAATAAGAAATTTCTAAGGTGAATTTCACAAAATATAGCCTAGGGAGCCACTTGCTAGTTGTGATTAGAAGCTGGGTGAACCTTTCAGAGCAAGGACATGCAGCTAGTGATGGAAGTCCATGGTGGATGACTCGTGCATGGTCCTCTGCTGTCCACTCTCTCTAGAGACCCTTGAACTGAACATACCTACGTACTATTCTGAACCAGCCATTTGAAGCCAATGCCTTTTTCCAAAAGAAGAAGTCTCAAGGTAAAAATCAAAGACACCCTGACAAACCAAAGGACAATATATATCATTTGGATCAGGGTCGGATTAACCAGGAAGCAAGGTACACACGGGCTTACTTGTGCTTACTAATCTGTAGCGCACAATTTCGCCTGTTTTTCACCACATCTTTGTGAAATTGTGCACTACAGATTAGTAAGTAAGCACAGGTAAGTCCGTGTGTACCTTGCTTATTGGGTAATCTGTGCCTGATTTGGATGTATTTTTGCTCATCATTGGGCTAGATGGTTATTGTGTACCATCCAGTCAATTCCAACACATAGCAGCACTGTAAGACAGAGTAGAACTGCCCCATGGGGTTTTCTAGGTTGTAATCTTTACAAGAGCATGTCTTTCTCCCATGGAGTGGCTGGGTGGGTTCAAACCGCCAACTTTTCAGTTAGCATCTGAGCGCTTAACTGTTGCACCACCAGGCTTCTTCAGCTAGACAGCACAGGTACACAAATCAGAGTCCTGAAAACCACAGCACTAAAAATGCCGTGGCTCGTATTTTTAGTGGTGTTTGCTAAATCTCTGAGAGGCAAACAAAGAAGAAATGAGAGAGAGGAAAAAAAAAAAAGATCAACTGTCTCCATCGAAAAATTCCTCCCAGATTTAGAGTTTTCTCTCTCTTTAACTTCATTTGGTTTCTAAAATAATAGCTAACATGTGCATAGCACTTTATCCCTTACCGCTGTCCTCTCATGTACATTATTATCTCATTTCTTCCTCCCACTAGTGAAGTAGGTAGGACACATGGTTTAATGACGTCTGTGCCCTGCAGAAGGAGCGCTGGTGGTGCAGTGGTTAAAGTACTCCGCTGCTAGCCGAACGGTTGGTAGTTCGAATTCACCAGCCGCTCCGTGGGAGAAAGATGTGTCAGTCTGCTTCCATAAATATTTACAGCCTTGGAAACCCTATGGGGCAGTTCTCCTCTGTCCTATAGGGTCACTATGAGTCAGAATCAACTCAGTGGCAGTGGGTTTGGCTTTGGTTAGTGCCCTGAAGGCTGATCAGAGCTGGAGACTGATTGCAAATCCAAAACCACAGCCCTCTGAACTGGACAGCATCTTCTTAAATCCTTTGTGGATTAAGTGCAAATTACTTAACAAGCTGATTCATCCATTAAAGAAATGGCCCCGACAGTTGTGACTGCTCTCCTGATCACTGTTAGATTTGTGTTTGCTTTTTCTCAGAATTAACTTCATCATTATGTTCTTGAATCAGCGAGTACCAACATGTACTGTAGGGAATTACAGTTCTGAGCTGGAAGGAAGCTCCGTCTTGGCTGTCTTGCAAGACCCATCAAGGAACCTGATGGAAATTGAGCTTGTTGTTAATGAGACAGGGCGATTTGGCACGGAGAAAACAATCTCCTAAAATGACTGTCAGCAACCTCATTGTATTCCCCATTGAAACTGAGCAGGGACAGTTCCCAGAAGGCAAGGGCCATGTTATTTAACATTTATTTGCTCCACAGTGCCTGCTACAGTGTCACAGGCAAAGTGGGAATTCATACATGTTTGTGGAATGAAATAATTTAGGATGGTTTTACACGCTCTGTGAGATGGGGGAAAAAAACAATAGTCGTCGGGTCAACTCCAACTCATGGCGACCTCACGTGTATCAGAATAGAACTGTGCTCCACAGGTTTTCAATGGCTGATTTTTTGGCAGTAGATAGCCAGGACTTTCTTCCAAGGTGCCTCTGGGCAGACTTGAAATTCCAATCTTTTGATTAGGAGATGGTGTGTTAACCGTTTGTACTACTCGGGGACTCCTGTGAACTAGAAAGAGATACAGAAACGAAAGCTGAAGAATAATGAATCAAGGTCTAAGGGTGTTCATCCCAGCTCCAGCATGGTTTTACCACTACCAGTTGCCATCCAGTCAAGACCCCATGTGTGCATAGTAGAACTGCTCCATAGGGTTTTTATGGCTGTGACCTTTCAGAAGCAGATCACCTGGCCTTTCTTCCAGAAGCCTCTGGATGGGTTTGAACCACCAACTTTTCAGTTAGTAGTTGAGTGCTTAACCACTTGCACCACTCAGGGACTCCCAGCCTTGTCCTGAGAGCATTTTACTCTCCTTTCTCATGGAAACCCTGGTGATGTAGTGGTTAAGAGCTATGCTGCTAACCAAAAGGTTGGCAGTTCAAATTCACCAGGTGTTCCTTGGAAATTCTGTGGGGCAGTTCTACTCTGTCCTATAGGGTCGGACTATGACTTGGAATTGACTCAATGGCAACAGGTTTGGTTTTTTTTTTTGGTTTTCATGGGTAAAGCACTTGTATGAAGAACACCAGGTTAAGCATCTTATCTTATTTCTCAATAAGCTATTCAAAATGCCCCAGAGAATGTTAGACAAGTAAAGTTAAAGCGCTCGGCTGCTAACCAAAAAGTGGGCAGTTGGAACCCCCTAGCCACTCTGTGGGAGAAAGATGTGGCAGTTTGCTTCCATACAAATTTCAGTTTTGGAAACTCTATGGGGCAGTTGTACCCTGTCCTATAGGATCGCTATGAGTTGGAATTGACTCAATGGCAGTAGGTTTGGTTTTTTTGGTAGGTTTAGGTTAACAACAAGAGGGTGGGGAACAGTCCAAATTCATAAAAGAGAATACCAGCTAGGAGAAAAATTGGTTTAGACCATTTTCCTTTGTAAAATGATCCCCCTGGCTAACATGAAGGTTGACAATCTGCTTAAGGGTTAAATGCATTACCAGCTGGCAAATGACCTTCTTGAGAGAGAAAGGGGAAGCAGGAGAGGCCAATGCTTCAGAAGTAACTTGTTTAATAAGAATAATCTCCCCCTCACATTTCTGACACCACAGGGCAGTCACACCATCCTGCCTCGGGTCATCAGACTCTGCTCCGTGAAGCCAGAGGAAATTATAGAAATCCATCATGGCTGAGTTTTCAGAACTGGTTATTACTCGCTGCTTTTTATCTTCCAAACAGTCCCTAAATTTAATTGCCTCATTGTAATGGATTAACCTCTGAGGTCCACGGTAGCATTTATACTGTGTTCAAAGGGAAGGTTGCAGATTCTGAGCCAGTTTTTGGAGTATGTTTTTATCAGACCAAAACCATCCCTGCTCAGTTCTGAGTAACTCCAGCTGACACTTGTCCACAGAGGTCACACAAATGTCCAGCCAAAGAGAAACGCACAGAGAATCTCACCAAACCTGAAGGAATCAATGCACCCCCACCTGATTTCAAGACGGAAGAGGAGTAGATAACATCCGTGGGAACGCTCACTCTGCAAATAGGTATCAAAAGCCCTAGTTTTAGAGGAGCAACAGACCTGGGTCTCGGTCTCTCCTGCCTCATTTATTTCTCTACCTTTTCTAGACAATTTCGATTATGAAAAAAAAAAGCTTTGTGATCTCCCACGTATAAGGTCCCTGGATGGCACAAAAGATTTACTCTCGGCTACTAACCTAAAGGCTGGCAGTTCAAACCTACACAGAGGTGACATGGGAGAAAGTTCTGGCGATCTGCTTCTGTTAAGATTACAGCCAAGAAAACCTATAGAGCAGTTCTACTCTGAAACACATGGGAACTCTATGAGTTGGTATCAACTTGACAGCAATAGGTTTGGTTTTTGGCTTCTTATCTCTCATCTATAAAAAGCAACCCCTTGATCCCATATCCTCATTTCTTTGCTATCCCTCAAGCAAACACAATTCTTATATGTATTACCTACACAAGCAATCCGTCCCTCTGCTCCCACTGTAATCATAGTCCTCTTGTCAGAGTCACCAACAACCTTCCATGGGGCCAGATTCAGCAAACACTTCTCTGGATTCATCCTCATCACCTTTGAGGTGGCATTTGACACAGGGGACTGCTCTCTCCTTGAAACATTGCTTTCCTTTGGATTTCACGAAACCCACTCTCTCCTACCTCTCTGGCCATTCTTTCTCACGTTCCTTTGCTGGTTCAGCTTCTCTTACTCACCTATAAATGTCATTGCTCTTTCCTGGGTCCTCTGCTTGTTTCTTTCTATGCTTCTTTCCTAGACATTCTCATCTGTTCCTCTGTTCCTGAGGTGTTAAATGCCATCTATATACTGATGGGAGTCCCTGGATGGTGCAAAAACTTAATGTTTTGGCTGCTAACTGAAAGTTTGGAGGTTCAAGTCCACCCAGAGGAACCTTAGAAGAAAGGCCTGGAGATCTACTTCCAAAAAATCAGCCAATGAAAACCCTACAGAGCAAGCTTCTACTCTGACAAACATGGGGTCGACATAGTCGGAATCAACTTCATGACAATTGGGCTTTTTGTTTGTTTGTTTTGGGTTTTATGCTGATGAGTTTGGTCTTTTCTTTCTTTCTTGTCTTTTTAATTACCTTTTGTTTTCTTCATGTATGATGTCCTGGATGTCATCCCGCAACTCCTCTGGTCTTTAGTCATTAGTGTTCAGTGCATCAAATCTGCTCTTGAGATGGTCTCTAAACTCAGGTGGGATCTACTGAAGGTTGTATTTTGGCTCTCTTGAACTTGTTTTAATTTTCTTCAGCTTCAAATTGAACTTGCATACGATCAATGGATGATCTGTCTGCAGTCAACTCCTGGCATTGTTCTGACTGATGATACTGAGCTTCTCCATTGTCTCTTTCCACAGTTGTAGTTGATTTGATTCCTGTGTATTCCCTCTGGCAAGGTCCACATGTATAGTTGCTGTTGATGTTCTTGAAAAAAGGTATCTCCAATGAATATGCTGTTGGTCTTGCAAAATTCTATCATGTGAACTCTAGCATCATTTCTATCACCAAGGCCATATTTTCCAACTACTGACCCTTATTTGTTTCCAACTTTCACATTCCAATCACCAGTGATTATCAGTGCATCTTGATTGCATGTTTGATCAATTTCAGACTGCAGAAGTTGGTAAAAATCTTCAATTTCTTCATCTGTGGCATTAGTGGTTGGTGCGTAAATTTGAATAATAGTGGTATTAACTGGTCTTCCTTGTAGGCATATGGATATTATCCTATCACTGACTGTGTTGTACTTTAGGATAGATCTTTAAATGTTCTTTTTGACAGTGAATGCAACTCCATTCCTCTTCAATTTGTCATTTCCAACATAGTAGACCGTATGATTGTCTGATTCAAAATGGCCATTACCAGTCCATTTCAGCTTGCTAATGCCTAGGATACTGACCTTTAAGCATTCCATTTCATTTTTGACAACTGCCAATTTTCCTAAATTCATACCTTGTACATTCCACATTCCAATTACTAATGGATGTTTGCGGCTGTTTCTTCTCATTTTGAGTCATTCCACATCAGCAAATGAAGGTCCTGAAAGCTTTACTCTATCCACGTCATTATGGTCAACTCTACTTTGAGGAGGCAATTCTTCCTCAGTTATATTTTGAGTGTCTTCCAATCTGAGGGGTTCATCTTTCAGCACTATATCATAACAATGTTCTGTTGCTATTTGTAAGGTTTTCACTGGCCAATTTTTCAGAAGTAGATTCCTAGGTCCTTCTTCCTAGAAAGGACCTAGAAAGAAAAGACCAAAATAGGTGTCAGAAGAGACTTTGAAACTTGCCCTTGAACTTAGGGTAGCTAAAGCAAATGGAAGAAATGATGAAGTAAAAGAGCTGAACAGAAGATTCTAAAGGCAGCTAGAGAATGCAAAGTAAAGTATTATAATGAAAAGCACTCAGCATTTCTCAAGCTGAAAGAACTGAAATAAAAATTAAAGTCTCGAGCTGCAATATTGAAGGATTCTATGGGCAAAATATTGAACAATGTAGGAAACATCAAAAGAAGATGGAAGGAATAAACAGAGTCATGGTACCAAAAAGAATTGGTCAACATTCAACCATTTCAGAAGGTAGCATATGATCAAGAACTGATGGTATTGAAGGAAGAAGTCCAAGCTGCACTGAAGACACTGGTGAAAAACAAGGCTCCAGGAATTGACAGAATACAAATTGAGATGTTTCAACAAATGGATGCAATTCTGGAAGCACCCACTCGTCTACACCAAGTACATCAACAAGGAACTGCCAGAAATTCAAGCCAGATTCAGAAAAGGATGTGGAACCAGAGATACCATTGCTAATGTCAGAGCGATCTTGGCTGAAAGCAAAATAATTCCAGAAAAATATTTACGTATGTTTTATTGACTATGCAAAGGCATTAGACTGTGTGGATCATAACAAATTATGGGTAACATTGGGAAGAATGGGAATTCCAGAACACTTAATTGTGCTCATGCAGAACTTGTACATAGACTAAGAGGCAGTCATTCAAACAGAACAAGGGGATACTGCATGGTTTAAAATCAGGAAAGGTGTCCATCAGGGTTGTATTCTTTCATCATACTTATTCAGTCTGTATGCTGAGCAAATAATCCAAGAAGCTGGACTATATGAAGAAGAATGGGGCATCAGGATTGGAGGAAGACTCATTAACAACCTGCGATATGCAGATGACACAAACTTGCTTGGGGAAAGTGAAGAGAACTTGAAGC
The DNA here is from genome assembly GCF_000243295.1 of Trichechus manatus latirostris. Lineage (NCBI taxonomy): Eukaryota > Metazoa > Chordata > Mammalia > Sirenia > Trichechidae > Trichechus > Trichechus manatus. The sequence continues at coordinate 11,604,054 of NW_004444001.1, read as the reverse complement.
ACTTACAGATGAAGATCAAAGACTACAGCCTTCACTATGAATTACACCTCAACATAAAGAAAACAAAAAATCCTCACTTCTGGACCAATAAGCAACATCACAATAAATGGAGAAAAGATTGAAGTTGTCAAGGATTTCATTTTACTTGAATCTACGATCAGTGTCCATGGAATCAGCAGTCAAGAAATCAAACAATGTATTGCATTGGGCAAATCTGCTGAAAAAGACCTTGCCATGAACTGAACAGTGTCCCCCCAAAATATGTGTCAACTTGACTAGGCCATGATTCCCAGTATTGTGTCATTGTCCTCCATTTTGTGATCTGATGTAATTGTCCTATGTGTTGTAAATCCTAATCTCTGCCTGTTCTTAATGAACCAAAATTAGGTTGTGTTAAAGAAGATTAAAGTGGGATGTAACACCCTTACTCAGGTCACAGCCCTGGTCTGATGTAAGGAGAGTTTCCTTTGAGTGTGGCCTGTGTCACCTTTTATCTTACAAGAGATAAAAGGTGAGAGAAGAGAGCAGAGAGAGGGACCTCCTACAACCAAGAAAGAAGAGCCAGGAGTGGAACACGTCCTTTGGACCCAGGATCCCTGGGCTGAGAAACTCCTAGACCCTGGGGAAGATTGATGACAAGGATCTTCCCCTAGAGCCAACAGAGAGAGAAAGCCTTCCCCTGGAGCTGGTGCCCTGAATTTGGACTTCTAGCCTCCTAAACTGTGAGAGAATAAGTTTGTTTGTTAAAGCCATCCACTTGTGGTATTGCTGTTATAGCAGCACTAGATAACTAAGATAGACCTCTTTAAAGTGTTAAAAAGCAAAGATGTCACTTTGAGCACGAAGGTACCCCTGACCCAAGTCATAGTATTTTCAATCGTCTCATACTCTTATGAAAGCTGGGCAATGAATAAGGAAGACCAAACAAGAATTGATGTCTTTGAATTATAGTGTTGGCAAAGAATATTAAATATACTGTGGACTGCCTGGACTGCCAGAAGAATGAACAAATCTGTCTTGGAAGAAGTACAGACAGAATGCTCTTTAGAAGCAAGGACGGCAAGACTTTGTCTCACATACTTTGGACATGTTATCAGGAGGGACCAGTCCCTGGAGAAGGACATCATGCTTGGTAAAGCAGAGGGTCAGTGAAAAAGATGAAGATCCTCAAGGAGATGGATTGACACAGTGGTTGCAACAATGGGCTCAAACATAGCAATGATTGTGAGGATGGCATAGGACTGGGCAGTGTTTCGTTGTATTGTACATAGAGTCACTATGAGTCAGAACCAACTTGACAGCACCTAACAACAACAACACTGTTGACTTCCAAATATACATCTTTAGCTTCTGACTTTTTTCTGAACTTCCAACTAGCATACTGAATTACTTACATAGCATTACTGACATGTCCCAGAAATATTGCAAACATATGTCCAAATCTCAATTCTTGAGTATTTGCCATTTTAGTAAGTGTCATCACCATCCATCCAGTTGCTCAAGCAAGACCCACCTGGGACTCTCCTTAAGCCCTTCCCTTCTCTCACCTCTCACATCCAATCCACTGGCCAGTCCTGTTGATTCTATTTCTAAAAGATACCTCAAATAAATCCACTTCTCTTCATCTTCATTAATATCACCTAGTTCAAACCACAAACTTCCACTCTTAAACTAGCACAGGAAGATCCTAACACTTGTGGAGGCCTCTACCTGCCCTCCTTTTTCATCCACTTGTCAAATAGCAGCCAGTGACTCCGAAGACAGGCTCACACACTCTCTCTCCATCTACTCCAATCTTACTCACTTGTTTTCTGTTCCTCAAATACACCAAGCTCATTCTCATGCCAGGGCCTTTGCATGTACTATTCCATCTGCCTGGAATACTCTTTCTTCTGATTTTCTCATGCCTGGCTCCTTCTTGTAATTCTTATAGTAGCATAAGTATTACCTCTGCAAAGAAGCCTTCCTTGCCTACCCAATCTAAAAAACCAAAGGGACTTAAGTCAAATTCTAGCTCTCCCACTTCCTAGCTGTGAGCAATAAATCAGTAAATGAACAAACGAACAACAAATGGACAGACAGACAGATAGATAGGTGACAGACAGATAGATAAATAAATAAATGAAGGGTAAGAACAGGAGACAGGGGTGTGAGTAACCTGGAGCACCAACATGGCCCTGGGTTTGAGTTCTGACTCTGTCTGATGAGTCCTTATCTAGTCCTCCCACTTCATCATGGCACGTAGAAAGACACTAGGTAAGATAGAATGACAATGAGTAACAGGGAAATTATGGTAGTAGGGCCTTTAGACTTTCTGGCCAATATGTGAAAGTGACATCTGTTGAATAGAGCTAACCACAGATAGCAAGGTTGGGGTGAGGGTGGGGGACTTTAATAAAATTGATCCAACTCACATATGCCAGGAACAAGCACTAGATGTGGCTCAGTAGGGTTATAAAGAATATTAACTTATGGCCCCTTCCTTTGAGATCCAAAAAATACATACATGAATTATGAGTAAGCAAATCAGTTAATAATCATGTCTCACCATCACTAAACTCTTACGATGACCAGGCATTGTGTTGGGTACACAACTCCCAATATCTAATTTAATCCTCCCCACAACCCTGCGAACTAGCTTCCCGTTATTATCCCCACTTTACAGAGGAGGGAACTGAGGGTCACTATCGTGCTAAAGGTCATGCAGGTAGAAAGCACAGATCTGAACCCGGGTGTGTCTACTGCCTTAACTACTGTGTCCTGTGGCCATGACTTTCCCTCTAAAGAGATGTTCTGAGCAGGATCTGATTCAGTTCTGAGCCAGGGGTTTAGCCAAGTTCATTATCATGGGAGAAGTCCTCTTAAAGGAGCTGGAAATTGTGTTCAGTTTTCATATGTGTTGGAATTGGAAAAGTCAGACTTGAGGGAGGAGAACGCGGAGCAGGGGCAGGTATGTCTGTTCTGAGTGCAGAGCCTGTGAACACGACTAGTAGAGAAAAGTTTGGAGTGAGTGGGAAGCTGCAGTGGTCACTATTATGGCATCCATGTCCCATCAGCCTCCCTCCCTTCCTGCAGTCATTTGTTCCACGAACATTCTTACAGGACCTTCTGTGCGGACACACAAGGAGAGACAGTCCCTGCTCATGTGGAGAAAACAGATACTAACAAATAAACACAGACAATTGCCTTCCTTCCTTCATTCTAAGCCATTATCAATGAAAAGAAACACTATCTCATCAAACGGACACATGGGTTGTAAGATGCAGCCGAGTTCCAGAAGCTTTAAAATGCTGGGGAGTATTCTTAGAATGGAGGAGATTTGGCATAGACTTGTGTAATTGTGTGAAGTGCTATAACCACCAATACGTGCCTTAGTCTTTCCATCCACTTCCCTCTTCTTACTTGAAATTCCCTTTTACTTCAATAGTACTTTGGGAAATCACTGGTCTTCTTGAGTCAGAGAAGATTGGTAGCTGCTTTTATGATGAAAAACTTCCCATAATATCAAAAACAAATCCCTTATGTAGAAATTGTTGAACAGGTGAGTTTTGTTGTGTATATTTTCACCAATAATAATAGTTTAAAAAAAAAAGAATGTGAAGAAAAAAAAGCCTTTTTTAAGAAATTTGGCTTTCTTAAGTATTCTCATGCATTAAGGAGCCCTGGTGGTGCAGTGGTTAAGCACTCAGCTGCTAACCATAAGGTCATCGGTTCGAACACACCGGCCACTCCACAGGAGAAAGATGTAGCAGTCTGCTTCTGTAAAGATTTACAGCCACGGAAACTCTACGGGGGCAGTTCTACTCTGCCCTACAGGATTGCTATGAGACGGAATTGACTCGATGGCAATGGGTTTGGTTTGGTTTTCTCATGCATTTGGAGTAACAAAGCCTCATTCAGTGTGAAGCAAGTGTAAATTCTGTGTCCTAAACCCAGTCTTGCCTCTAACACTATTGTACTGGGCAGTTCACTTCATAGGGATGGCCAGAAAAACAAACGTAATAAAGAAAAAGAATCTATGGAATACCTATATACTCACGCACACAATCAATAATAATAACAACAACAATGACAATAATACACCTAGGGCCAACCACATCCTCTTGGTGTTGGCAGTTGATGGTCCCTCAAACCTATTTTTCACTCATATTAGGAATAGCAAAACCCCAAGTGTGACTCCTCCTGAGCCTTTTTCCCCTTTCTTTTCAAACCCACATGTATTTTGAGGTAAATCTAATCCACATGTTTCTGATTCGTTTACACTTAACTCATCAAAATGTTGTTTTCTAACAGCTATTTGATGGTCAAGAAGTCATTCTTAAACCTTCCTTCTTAGAAATAGGATGTTGTGGTTTGCCGAGAGGGAAGAAAAAGAAAAGCTGAGCCCCAAAAGGTTTGGATTCAACTTGAAACTAAGAGATCATGAAGTTTGGACCAGAGTTGGCCCAAAGCTTTCTCATCATTTTTAATAACCTTTCTCCCCCAGGTAATTTATCAACTCTCAGCTCAACGATGGACAGAGTGAAATGCTTAGACTGGGCAGGTTTTCTGATCCAGAATCACATTTGGGACAAGTTGAACTAGGAAAAAAAAGGGTGTATTTGGGAAGGATGTCTTTCTGTCAATTCATGTTCCATCCCTTGAAATTCTCTTTACCTCCACTGTTTACAGTAAGCTTCTTGTCAGCTAAATAGCAGCTCCTTTTCTCACCCCAGGGCCCTTTCATGGTACTTGGAACCACCTCTTCTTTCTTCATTTCCCCTTCTCAATGAAAGCTCTGTGTCAAAGGCTTCGGGAAAACAAAAATCCCAGAGCATGAAGAACTTCATGGCTTTGCAAAGAAACAGAAGATACATTCGGTCAGATATTAAGCTGATGAACTAACCAACTCCCTTTAACTTAAGACTTTAATTAAAATGACCCTAGTAAAGGGGATAAAAATAAACACTCATTCATGGTTTCTATCTGGAATCCTGTAAAATCTACACGAATACGCTACTTTTGGTTTATTGTAGCTTCCTAAAATATCCTGCCTAGATGGATTTTATTCCTGCCATTTGGAATTAAGACAAATCTCTAGCAGACCTCACCGGCATGGAGACTCTGATCTTCTTCCATGTTTGTTTCTCTTTGGGTAGCTTTCAGACATGTGCCATTGGACGCGCGATACAATAGCAAGATGAGTTTATGAAGTCTCTCTGGGGAAGGAGAAAACTGTGTAGTCTGGCAGCAGTAACTAGGACACAATTAATGTCCAAGAAATATGTGTTGAATTAATCTAGATTAACAAAACTCAGTGGGTTTATGAACCCCAGTGGAATAGAGAAGATGCACCATATTCATAGCCTGCAAAGCAAAGGAGGAAATTGACAGAGTGCAGAAGGGAGTGGAATGAGGAGAAATGCAGCTTAGCTTTGGGGGATGAGTATGACAAAGTGCCATACTGGTTCAAGGCTGGCAGGGGATAAAACCTGAGGACAGAAGGATGTGTATCAAAGGGCCAACTATCTAAAGTTAATGGACTTCAGTGCTATGGGAGGCCAACAGAAATTAAGAGAAGAATGTCAGGTGGGTGGGACAGAAAGAAGAAAGGGAGGGAAGCCAGGAGGTGTGGGCCTTAGTCTCAAGTGGCCTCCACTTCACATAGTGACTCACAGAAGTCATTTCACAATCCTGAGCCTCATCACCACCTAGAAAATGGAAGAATTATAACATTCGTAAGATTTTGTTCAGCTTTAACGTTCAGTGATTTCTACATTGCAGCCGTTATCCTTAAGCTATTTAAAATCTTCAAGCTCTCTTTCTTATTGATCAAATAGAATTTAAACTCTTTTATTTAGCTCCATTGCATTTTATACTATATTAAGTCTCAGTCTTTGGGAGATCACTTCTGACGCTTCCTTACAGAAGCATGCACCCCCCTCCTCACATACACACATATTCCCATGCACATGCACACATGGACTATGAATGTATGGTTTTCTTGTTTGCTTCTTCCCATCCATCTCCATCCTACTCTCTGCCCAGAAGCTGGTGCAAGTATAGACCAGACCAACAGGCTCCTGGGCCTGTGCTTCCCTTTGGGTCAGTGGAAGCCCTGACAGGGAGCAGGAGAGAAAAGGAAGAATAGGTTATGGGTATTTATTCTACCTATTTATTCTAGGCATCCTAAGTATTTAAAAGGAGCCCTGGTAATGCAAAGGTTAAGCACTCAGCTGCTAACCCAAATGTCAGCATTTAGAACCCACCCAGAGGCTCCATGGGAGAAAAGACCTGGCTATCTGCTCCCATAAAGATTACAACCTAGGAAACCGTATGGGACAGTTTTCCTCTTATATGGTTGCTATGAGTTGAAATCAAATCCACGGCACACACCAACAACAATCCTAAGTATTTATTCCTCAGTGCCCTTCCTATGAGGTAGCCTGGGGCTGCTAGGGCCCTCGCTAATCCTCTCAGAACGCTCTCCTTTCTGATTCTGATAACCTCTCCACCTCTCACTCCTCCCTACCCGCTCTGGGCCTAGGGGTGGTAATGGCTCTGCTGCTTTTAGTCCTCATCGCTGACTCTCCCCGTGTCTCCTCTACATGCCACCTGCACCTGTATGCGTAGATCTTGCCAATAAACCCTCATGGACCCATCCTAATTGGAGGGCACCCTCGGTCCCTGTAGAGACCCTGACTGATACCGTGAAAGATACATGAAAGATTTCCAGACTTCATTCTTGAAAGCTGGTGACAGAAGGGGAAAAAAAATGAAAATCAGGTTTAGTTGCTTTAGAAGCCAAAGGTTATAAAATTTCGAAAGTGCATATTTATTTACACGACGTAAGAATTTTTATTCTTTGATAATGCTAATAAGTATAGATTGGGCAAAATAAGCAGAGCTAAAAGTTGTGATAAAAATATTTGGGAAGATGTTAGTTTTTGAAATGGGACAAAAGCTCAACTCATAAAACCTATCAATGAACTTTCAGGGAATTTGATAAATTTATGTATTCCTTATGGTCATATGACTCACATAATCAGGACACTGTGCTGAACTTCTCTGTTAGAAAATTTTATATATATATATATATATATAATACATATATACATACATAAGAACCAAATCAAACTTGTTGCTGTCTAGTCGATTCCGACTCATAGAGACCCTATAGACAGAGTGGAACTGGCCCTTAGGGTTTCCAAGGGGCAGCTGGTGGATTTGAACTGCTGACCTTTTGGTTAGCAGCCGAGCTCTTAACCACTGCACCACCAGGGCTCCTCTATACACATACATACGTATACATGTACATATATAAACACATACACACACAAAAGTCCCACTCACAACAAGGAAATGTACTGGTTTATGCTATATATCTATTTATATGGTATATCAAGTTTTATTTAGGCTAATGGTCTAAAAGAAGGAACAAGCATTAGACATTTCATTAATTAGGGTGGTTAAGAGTTCGGCTGCTAACCAAAAGGTGTTTTTAATCCACCAGCTGCTTCTTGGAAACGCTATGGGGGCATTCTACTCTGTCCTATAGGGTCACTATGAGTTGGAATCCACTCAATGGCAACGGGCTTTTTTTTTACGTTTCTACTGATAACTAAATTTACATATTTGGGATAGTGTTGGTTCCAGAGTTTAAAACAAATTATGCATTTATTTCTTCAAAGTGTATGAATATCTTGAATGTCTCAGGAAGATATAGGATCTTACTCAATCTAAGAAGTTCATAGCAGAAGTAGAAACAGAACTTGGAATACTGAATGTGTGACCAGATTATAAAAACCATGTGGCCTGGGGGTCTCTCTGTTCACCTCTTTTATTTCTTGAGAACTGCTCACAGCACATAGCTCAGAGTTGAGAACCTGAGAGGTAACCGAAGTATGGGCCCGACTGCCAACCAAGTTAAGTTAAGCCAAGTTAAGTCTTTATCTGTAGTTTTTTTACATACACTTGCACGCACACCCCCCCAACACACACGCACACACACGCACACACACCCCTGCAGTCAGATTAATGCCTCGTTTATCTGAAATTGCTAGTAGTCTATTTCCCAAATAAATAAAGCTCACCCATTTAAAGTTATATTTTAAAATTGAAATCACAAAACTTTCTAAAAGAAAATACACACTTCCCCTACTTCTTAAACAGAATATTCTCACCGTGACACAAACCGTAAATCATGACTTGTGATGGTTCCAATTACGAGCATCAGTCATTTTACAGGGCCCTCACATTCTCTTGAGGATCTTTTAGCAGTCATCAGGCTATTTATTATTTTTAAACTGTATTCTAAACAGCTGAGGCAATGAGGCCTGTCCCCTGCTACAGCACCTTCTGTCTGGCAGCAGCTCTAGTCCCCAGATTAAAATCTGAGAGTTGCTCTCTAAAGAAAGTAGGTCTTCTACAAAAGAAAAATCCAGCTGTGGGAGTGAGTCTGAGAGGGTTTTAAAATAAGTCTTTTGATAACTCTAGTCATCTCTGGCACTAGATTCTGGGGAAAACAAAAAAGCAGCTCCACCCAGCAGTCGAATACACTGAATGGCCCCTCTATACTGACGCCCTCCTTACTGTGACCTTCTATGGGGTCTCCAGCCTGCTCCATGCACATGTGCTCTATAGGGATGCCTGCACCCTGCCCACTTACACACAGCCTGGAGCCTGTCCTCCTACGTAAGGGACAGGCCTGTTGGGCAAACAGCCCTGTACAAATGCGGGGGAACCCTACAACCAAGAACCATCCAACATTCAAGAAAAGCTGATTCCATAAAAGAGAAGGATCAGGTGAATAAAGAGATCAGATCTAATTAAGAGAACAAAAGTGGCATTTTTAAAAACTATAATCAGTATCCACAGAGAGTTTTAAGAAGATAATTCATTCAGAAAACAATAATAGGCTTCTACCAAAAAAAGATACAGTCAGAGAACAAGAGTCCCTAGAAATTAAAAAAAATAATAATTTTCAAAATAAAACAGCCATATGAATAATAGAACAAAGTGGGCTAAAGTCAAAGATAGTGGTCTGGAATATATAACTAAGCAAACATCCCATAACATAAAGCAAAAAGACAAAGAGATGGAAAATGTGATAGGAACATTAAGAAACACAGAACAAAAATTTTCTAAATCCAGCACACATCCAATAAGAGTTCCAGAAGAGAGAACAGAGACAAGGGAGGAAATAATCAAAGAAAGGAGGGTCAACTTTCCCTGAGCTGAGGAACTATAAGAGTCTTCAGATTGGTTTTAAACCTTAAATCGAAACTATCACCTGAAATAATCTTTAAGCCAAACAATACCCCCAAAAAACCCAAACCCCTTGCCGTCTAGTCAATTCCAACTCATAGCGACCCTATAGGACAGAGTAGAACTGCCCCATGGAGTCTCCAAGAAGTGGCTGGTGGATTCAAACTGCCCGCCTTTTGGTTAGCAGCCGAACGTTTAACCACTGGCACCTGGAGGGCTCCTAAAGCAAACAATAGTTAAACTTAATTAGAAAAGAATGTCTGCCTTGAGTATTGTGTTCTTTTAAAGAATTATCTATATGAGTTAACATCGACAACAGCAAGTCTAAAGGTTTGATGAGAAGCTCAGGGGGCAGTAAGTTTGTGTGGATGATGGTGAAATAATTCGGAAAAGTACATCCAGAAAGGTGGTACAACTTGAAGAATGTAATCAATGTCACTACTGAAATTGTTGAACTGATGCATGTTTTGCTGTGTATATTGTTACCCCCCAAAAAAATTAATAAAATAGAATAAAATTACTTTTCCACAAAAAAAAAAAAAAATCTTCAGTTTGGACGGGGCCTATTCTAGATATTTTGTATAAAGTGTTGTTCTGTCGAGTCAGTTTCTACTCATAGTGACCCTATGTACACCAGAACGAAACACTGCCCAATCCTGCACCATCCTCACAATCGTTGTTATGCTTGAGCCCATTGTTGCAGCCACTGTGTCAATCCATCTCCTTGAGGGTCTTCCCCTTTTTTGCTGACCATTTACTTTACCAAGAATGATGTCCTTCTCCAGGGGCTGGTTCCTCCTGATAGCGTGTCTAAAACATGTGAGATGAGTCTTGCCATCCTTGCTTCTAAGGAACATTCTGGCTGTACTGCTTCCAAGACAGATTTGTTCATTCTTTTGGAAGTTCATGGTATATTCAATATTCTTCACCAACACTATAATTCAAAGGTATCAATTCTTCTTTGGTCTTCTTTATTCATTGTCCGGCTTTCACATGCATATAAGGCAATTGAAAATACCATGGCTTGGGTCAGGCTCACCTTAGTCCTTACAGTGACATTCGTGCTTTTTAACACATTCAAGAGATCTTTTGCAGCAGATTTGCCCAGTGCAATGCGTCATCTAATTTCTTGACTGCTGCTTCTATGGGCGTTGATTGTGGATCCAAGTAAAATGAAATCCTTGACAACTTCAATCTTTTCTCCATTTATCACTATGTTGCTTATTGGCCCAGTTGTGAGAATGTTTGTTTTCTTTATGCTAAGGTGTAGTCCATACTGAAGACTGTAGTCTTTGATCTTCATCAGTAAGTGCTTCAAGTCCTCTTCACTTTCAGCAAGCAAGATTGTGTCATCTGCATAACGCAGATTGTTAATGAGTCTTCCTCCAATCCTGATGCCCCATTCTTCTTCATATAGTCCAGCTTCTTGGATTTTTTGCTCAGCGTACAGATTGAATAAGTATGGTGAAAGGATACAACCCTAATGCATATGTCTTGGTCATCTAGTGCTGCTATAACAGGAATACCACAAGTGGATGGCTTTAACAAAATAAATTTATTCTCTCAGTCCAGCAGGCTACAAGTCCAAATTCAGGGTGCCAGCTCCAGGGGGAGCCTTTCTCTTCTCTGTTGGCTCTGGAGGAAGGTCCTTGTCATCAGTCTTCCCTTGGTCTGGGAGTTTCTCTGCACAGGAACCTCAGGTCCAAAGGACACATTGTGTTCCAGGCACTGCTTTCTTGGTGGTTTGAGGTTCCCATGTTTCTCTGCTCAATTCTCTCTTTTATATGTCCAAAGATATTGGCTTAAGACACTATCCAATCTTGTAGACCTCATCAGTCTAACTGCCACTAATCCATCTGATTACATCATAGTGATAGAGTTTACAACACATAAGGAAATCACATCAGATGATAAAATGGTAGACAATCACACAGTACTGGGAATCATGACCTAGCCAAGCTGACAGATATTTTGGGGGGACACAATTCAGTCCATGACAGCACACCTTTCCTGATTTTAAACTATGCAGTATACCCTTGTTCTGTTCGAACAACTGCCTCTTGGTCTATGTACAGGTTCTGCATGAGCACAATTAAGTGTTCTAGAATTCCCATTCTTCAAAATGTTATCCATAATTTGTTATGATCCACACAGTCAAATGCCTTCGCTTAGTTAATAAAACACAAGTAAACATCTTTCTGGTATTTTTTGCTTTAAGTCAAGATCCATCTGACATCAGTAATGATATCCCTCATTCCACATCCTCTTCTGAATTGGGCTTGAATTTCTGGAAGTTCCCTGTTGATGTACTGCTGCAACCACTTTTGAAAGATCTTCCACAAAATTTTACTTGTGAGAAAATTTTACGAATGATATCAATTGATAATTTCCACATTCTGTTGAATCACCCTTCTTTGGAATGGGCACAGATATGGATGTCTTACATTTAGTTGGCCAGGAAGCTGCCTTCCAGATTTCTTGGCATAGGTGAGTGAGCACTTCCAGTACTGCATCTGTTTGTTGAAACATCTCAATTGGAATTCTGTCAATCTTGGAGCCTTGTTTTTTGCCAACGCCTTCAGTGCAGCTTGGACTTCTTCCTTCAGTACCATCCGTTCTTGATCATATGTTACCTCCTGAAATGGTTGAACATCGACCAATTCTTTTTGATACAGTGACTGTGTATTCCTTCCATCTTCTTTTGATGCTTCTTGCATTGGCAACCTTTTGTGCCTTGCTTCCTTCATCATGTTTTTGAGGATTATCCAAGTCGTAGCACATATCAGTACTTCACTCATTTTTATGGCTGGATGATATTCTATTGTATGCATATACCACAATTTGTTTCTCCATCCATCATTGATGGATGTTTGAGTTGCCTCTTTAATATAATTATTGATATCTTAGGATGTAAGTTTGCCAATTTATTTTGTTTTCTGTTTGTTTTCCCCATTCTTCCTTTCTGTTTTCTTTTTTTCTGTCTTCCTATGGGTTATTTGAACAACTTTTAGAATTCCTTTTTGATGTATTACAGTGTTCTGAGTGTATGTCTTTGTACAGTTTTTAAGTGGTTGTTCTAGGTATTACATTATATATACATAATTTATCATAGTCTCCTGGATCATCATTTTACCAGTTTGAGTGAAATGTACATATCTTAGCTCCCTGTACAGCCCTTTTACCTTCCTTCATTTATAACATAATTGTCTTAAATATGTCCTCTACAAACATTTAGAACCACATTATTGTGATAATTTTTGCTTCAACCATCAATCATAATCTAGAAAACTCAAGAGGAGAAAGAAAATCTATTATTTACTCATATTTTTGTTTTCTTTCTTCCTGTTGTTCCTAGATTCTTACTTTTATCATTTTCTTTCTGTCTAGAGCACTTCCTTTAGCCATTCTTTTAGGATAGGTCTGCTGTGATTGTAAGTTTTTCTTCAGTTGAGAATGTCTTGATTCCCTCTTAATACTAAAGAATATTTTCACTGGAAAAAAGATTCTGAGTTGCTAGTTCTTTTCTTTCAGTACTTGCAAAATATTGTGCCACTTCCTTCTGGCCTCCATAATTTCTGACGAGAAAGCTGCTGCCATTCAAATTGTTTTTCCCCTATAAGTAATGTCATTACTCTCTCACAGCTTTCAAGTTTTTTTTTTTTTTTTCTCTATTTTTAGTTTTCAGAAGTTTGACTATTATACGTCATGGTGTGAATTTCTTTTGGTTTCTCCTATTTGAGTTTTTCTCAATTTCTTCTTTTTTTTTATTTTATTGTACTTTAGAGGAAGGTTTACAGAGCAAACAAGTTTCTCCTTAAACAGTAAATACACATATTATTTTTTGACATTGGTTGCCAACCCCACACCATGTCAACACTCTCCCCTTCTTGACCTTGGGTTCATCGTTACCAGCTTTCCTGTCCCCTCCTGCCTTCTCGTCCTTGCCCCTGGGCTGGTGTGCCCATTTAGTCTCATTTTGTTTCACAGGCCTGTCTAATCTTTGAATGAAGGGTGAACCTCAGGAGTGACTTCATTACTGAGCTCTAAGGGTGTCTGGGGGCCATACTCTCAGGGTTTCTCCAGTCTCTTTCAGACCAGTAAGTCTGGGTTTTTTGTTTTGTTTTGTTTGGTGAGTTAGGACTTTATTCTACAGTTTTCTCCAGCTCTGTCCAGGGCCCTCTGTTGTGATCCCTGTCAGAGAAGTTTGAGGTAGTAGCCGGGCACCATCTAGTTGCGCTAGACTCAGTCTGGCGGAGGCTGTGGTAGTTGTGGTCCATTAGTCCTTTGTGTCTTTGGTTTTCTTCTTTCTCCCTTGCTCCAGATGGGGTGAGACCAACGGAGTGTCTTAACTGGCCATTCACAAGCTTTTAAGACCCCAGAAGCTACTCATCAAAGTAGAATGTAGAACTCTTTCTTTATAAACTATGTTATGCCAATTGAGCTAGATGTTCCCTGAGACCGTGGTCCCCAGGGCCCTCAGCACAGAAATTTGGTCCCTCAGGGAGTTTGGATGTGTCTATGGAGCTTCCGTGACCTTGCACCGGACAGGTTGTGCTGGCTTCCCCAATATTGTGTCCAGTCTTACCCTTCACCAAAGTTACCACTTATCTACTGTCTTTCTAATGTTTTTCCCTCCAATCCTCCCCCCTTCATAACCATCAAAGATTGTTTCTTTTTCTGTGTAAACTTTTTCATGAGTTTTTATAGTAGTAGTCTCATACAACATTTGTCCTTTTGTGATTGACTTATTTCACTCAGCATAATGTCCTCCAGATTCATCCATGTAGTGAAATGCTTCCCAGATTCATCATTGTTCTTTATCCTTGTGTAGTATTCCGTTGTGTGTATATATCATAGTTTATCCATTCATCTGTAGATGGGCATCTAGGTTGTTTCCATCTTTTTTGCTATTGTGAACAATGGTACAGTGAACATGGGTGTGTATATGTCTATTCGTGTGACAGCTCTTATTTCTCTAGGATATATTCCTAGGAGTGGGATTGCTGGGTCATATGGTATTTCTATTTCTACCTTTTAAGGAAGCACCATATTGTTTTCCAAAATGGTTGTATCATTTTGCATTCCCACCGGCAGTGAATAAGGGTTCCAGTCTCCCCAAAACCTCTCCAACATTTGTTATTTTCTGTTGTTTTGATCCGTGCCAGTAATGTCAGGGCAAGATGGTATCTCATTGTGGTTTTGATTTGCATTTCTCTAATGGCTGGTCATTGCGAGCATTTCCTCATGTATCTGTTAGCCATTTGAATGTCTTCTTTGGTGAAGTGTCTGTTCACATCCTTTGCCCATTTTTTAATTGGATTATTTGTCTTTTTGTTGTAGAGGTATTGGATTTTCCAATAGATTTTAGAAATTAGACCTTTGTCGGACTTGTCATAGCCAAAAATTTTTTCCCAGTCTGTAGTTTCTCTTTTTACTCTTTTGGTGAAGTCTTGATGAGCATAAGTGTTAAATTTACAGAAATCCTAGTTATCTAGCTTATCTTCTGGTTTCTGTGTATTGTTAGTTATAGTTTGTAACCTATTAATGCCATGTATTAGGGCCTCTAGAGTCGACCATGTTTATTCTTCAATGACCTTTATATTTGGTCATTATTTTTGGTTTTATATTTAGGTCTTCGATCCATTTTGAATTAGTTTTTATGTATGGTGTGCGGTATGGGTCCTGCTTCATTTTTTTGCAGATGGACTTCCAGTTTTACCAGCACCATGTGTTAAAAAAGACTATTTTTTCCTCATTTGATGGATTTTGGTCCTTTGTCAAAGATCAGGTGACTGTAGGTGGATGGATTTCCATTGGTCAGTGAGTCTGTCATTATACCACTACCAGGCTGTTTTGACTACCGTAGCTGTATAGTAGGTTCTGAGGTCAGATAGTGCAAGTCATCCCTCTTTACTTTTCTTCTTCAATAGTGCTTTACTTATCTGGGGCCTCTTTCCTCTCCATGTAAAGTTAATGATTAGTTTATCTCTTTAAATAATGCTGTTGATATTTGGATTGGAATTGCATTGTATTTGTTTTATTACTTTGGGTAGAATTGTCAATTTCATAATATTGAGTCTACCTATCCATAAGCATGGTATGTTTTTCCATTTATGTAGGTCTCTTTTGGTTTTTTCAGTAGTATTTTGTAGTTTTCTTTGTATACATCTTTTACATCCCTGGTTAGATTTATTCCAAAGTTTTTTTTTTTTTTTAGGGGCTATTATAAATGGTATTGTTTTCCTGATTTCCTTTTCATTGTTCTCTTTATTGGTGTATAACTGATTTTTATATGTTTATCTTATATCCTGCTACTCTGCTGAATCTTTCTATTAGTTTCAGTAGTTTTCTTGTGAAGTCTTTTGAGTTTTTTATGTATAGTGTCATATTACCCACACATAGGGACAGTTTTACTTCTTCCTTACCAATTTGGATGCCCTTTATTTCTTTTTCTTGCCTTATTGCTCTAGCTATTGCTTCCAGCACAATATAAAATAGGAGTGGTAATAAAGGGCATCCTTGTCTTGTTCCTGTTCTCAGAGGGAATGACTTCAGCCTCTCTCCATTAAGAATGATGTTGGCTGTTGGTTTTGTATAGATGTCTTTTATTATGTTGAAGAATTTCCCTTGTATATCTATTTTATCAAGAATTTTTATCAGGAATTGGTGTTGGACTTTGTTAAATGCCTTCTCTGTGTCTGTTGAGATGATCATTGATTCTTTTCTTTTCTTTACATGGTGGATTATGTTAATTGATTTTCTAATGTTGAATCATCCTTGCATACCTGGTATGAATCCCACTTGGTTATGATGTATTATTTTTTGGATATGATGGTGAATTCTATTGGCTAGAATTTTGTTGAGGATTTTTGCATCTATATTCATGAGAGATATTGCTCTGTAATTTTCTTTTTTTGTGGTGCCTTTGCCTGGTTTTGGTATCAAGGTTATGCTGGCTTCATAGAATGAATTTGGAAGTATCCCTTCCATTTCTATGTTCTGAAATAGCTTGAGTATTACTGGTGTAAGCTCTTCTCTGAATGCTTGGTAGAATTCTCCAGTGAAGCCATCTGGGCCAGGGCTTTTTTCGTTGGGAGTTTTTTTAATTACCTTTTCAATCTCTTCTCTTTTTATGAGTCTGTTCAGATTTTCAACTTCTGTTTGTGTTAGTTTTGGTAGGTAGTGTGTTTCTAGAGATTTGTCCATTTCCTCTAGGTTTTCGTATTTGTTGGAGTATAGTTTTTCATAATATTTTGTTATGATCCTTTTTATTTCAGTTGGGTCTGTTGTAATGTCCCCCTATTTCATTTCTTATTTGGGTTATTTGCATCCTCTCCTGTTTTTCTTTTGTCAATTTGGCCAGTGATTTGTCAATTTTGTTAATCCTTTCAAAGAACCAACCTTTGGTTTTGTTGATTCTATTGTTTTTCTATTCTCTATTTAATTTATTTCTGCTCTGATCTTTATTATTTCCTTTTTCTGGTCACTGTGGGCTTCTTTTATTGTTCTCTTTCTATTTGTTTGAGCTATGTAGCTAATGTTTGATTTTGTCCCTTTCTTCTTTTTTGATGTGTGCGTCTGTTGCTATAAGTTTATCTCTGAGCACTGCCTTTGCTGTGTCCCAAAGGTTTTGGTATGATGTGTTTTCATTCTCATTTGATTCTAGGAATTTTTTTTATTTCATCTATTGCCCAGTGGTTTTTAAGCAGGGTGGTATTCAGTTTCCATGTATTTGATTGTTTTCCTTACTCTTCCTGTTATTACTTTCTGCTTTGATGGCATTGTGATCAGATAAGATACTTTGTATTATCTCAGTGTTTTGGATTTTGTTGAGGGCTACTTTGTGGTCTAAATGTGGTCTATTCTGGAGAACTTTCCATGTGCGTTGGAAAAGAATGTGTACTTTACTGCTGTTGGGTGGAGTGTTCTATATATGTCTATGAGGTCAAGTTTGTTGATTGTGGCCTTTAGATCTTCTGTATCTTTGTTGAGTTTCTTTCTAGATGTTCTGTCCTTTACCAAGAGTGGTGTGTTGAAGTCTCCTGGTATTACTGTGGAACTATCAATTTCTCTTTTCACTGCTGTTATGAGTTTATGTATTTTGGAGCCCTGTCATTGGGTGCATAGATATTTATTATGGTTATGTCCTCATTGTGGATTGTCCCTTTAACCATTATATAGTGTCCTTCTTTGTCTTTTACGGTGGATTTTGTTTTTAAGTCTATTTTATCTGAGATTAGTAGTGCCATTCCTGCTCTTTTTTGGTAGCTGTTTGCTTGATATATGTTTTTTTCCTTCCTTTGATTTTTAATAAATTTATGTCTTTGTTTCTAAGGTGTGCCTCTTGTAGACAGCTATTGATAGGCCCTATTTTTTTATCCATTCTGTGACTCTGTCTCTTCATAGGTGCATTTAAGCCATTTACATTCAGTGTGATTATTGATAGGCATGTTTATTGCTGCCATTTTATAGTGCTTTTTATTTGTGGTGCAGACATTTTCTTTGTTCCTCTTACTCTTCTGTGCTGAATGTCTTTTGTTTGTGTATTTTTTAAAATTTCTTTCATTTTTGTATATTTTGTGTTTACTGAGACTTTTTCTTCTTTATTTTGATGAGTAGATTTGTTAACTTTCTTTATGTTTCCCTTGAAATTCACCCCATCTTCCTAAGTTTAAAACAGTCTCTTATTACTTAAAATGCTTTGACTTCTTCTTCATTTGAAAGTTCTATACCTAAACCATTTATTCCCTCTTTGTTCTGATGTTGTCATTTACAGATTGACATCTCTGGTTCCCTTTTGTAAATGTTTTATTTTTGTTTTATCCTTGACAGTTCATTATCTAGGTTGGTATCTGGCTGACGCTGTCTGATTTGCTAGATTCAGGTTGTTGTGTGATGCTGTTGGTTCTCTAAACGAAGGACTTCCTTTAATAATTCTTGTAAATTTGGTTTGGTTTTTACGTATTCCCTTAATTTTTATTTATTTGGAAATGTCCTAATCTCGCCATCATATTTGAGTGAGAGTTTTGCAGGATATATTTTTCTTGGTTTGTAGTTTTTTTTATTTCAAGACTTTATATATGTCATCCCATTGCCTTGTTGCCTGCATGATTTCTGCCAAG
Source organism: Trichechus manatus latirostris (assembly GCF_000243295.1). NCBI lineage: Eukaryota > Metazoa > Chordata > Mammalia > Sirenia > Trichechidae > Trichechus > Trichechus manatus. The sequence continues at coordinate 11,585,686 of NW_004444001.1, read as the reverse complement.
TAATCAGAGCTTAGTCTTATTGTTTCCCTTTTTTATGTGACTTTCTGTTTTTCTTTAGGTGCTCTCAGGATTCTTTGTCTTTGGTTTTAGTGAGTGTGATTTTGATATGTCTTGGTGTTTTTATTTTGGGGTCTATCCTATATAGGGTTCATTGAGTTTCTTGGATAGGTGGTTTTTCATCTTTAATGATATTAGGGAAGTTTTCTGTCAGCAAATCTTCAATGATCCTCTCTGTGTTTTCCGTTTTCTCTCCCTGTTCTGGAACTCCAATCACATGTAAATTTTTCCTTTTGTTTGTATACCACATTGTTCTCAGGGTTTTTTCACTTTTCTTTGTTCTTTTCTCTGACTTTTCCTCAAACAGAGTGGTATCCAAGGATGTGTCTTCAATTTTGCTGATCCTGTCTTCCATTGTTTCAGATTTGCTCCTAAAACCTTCTATTACACTGTCCATTTCTGAAATGTTGTTGTTTATCTTTTGGATTTCTAATTGCAGTTTGTGTATGATTTCTAGTCATTTATTTATTTTGACATTTTGTTCCTGTATTATTTTCCTGATTTTTTCCATTGTTTTATCTGTCTTTTCCATGATTTTTCTGTGTTTTTCATGATTTTGTCCGCTTTTTCCTTATCTTTGCCTCACTTTCCTTCATCTGTTAAAGAACCCTGAATATTAGAGTTCTGAATTCCCTATCAGGTAGTGCCAGTGCCTTTTCTTCTAGCAGAAGGTCATCTGGTGTTTTATTTTGGTCTCTTTCTGGAACCATCCTCTCCTGTTTTTTAATACATTTTAATATAGTCTGCTGTCTCCAGGACATTCAGAAATTATTTTCTTCATTTATTGATTGTAGATTTGTTTGTTTCATGCTGCTTTTATGTTTTATTTGGTTATGTCTGGGCAGGCAGGGTTGGTGCATTTTGTTGCCTCCTCCCCTGTGGGCACGATTCTTCTCACCACCTTGTACAAATTGGTAGGGCCGTTCACTCATCTATGGTGCAGCAGGATGGATCCAGCAGGGATGGAGAGGTAGGTATGGGTAGTTTTCTGTATTAACTAGGGGCTGTGGGGTAGGGCTGGGGGGCAGTGCAGGGCAGGGTCGGGGGACGACGTCAGTACTGCTCAGGGGCATGGCACTTGGCGCATGGTGCAGATAAACAGAGGAGAAAGGAAAGGACATGATGTGCAGAACTTAGTTGGTGGATGAAAGAAGAGAGAGAGAAACAAAGGCAAAGTTTTTAAAAAGGCAAAAATGAAGTAAAAAAATAATTAAAAAAGTAAATAAAATGACAGTGCTGTAGGATTCGGTGGGTGGTGGTGGGGTAGACTCATCAAGGCTGTGTGCTGGTGGCTCTCTAGCTGAGTGGTAAGGCTCGACCTGTCGAGAAGTAGCGTGTGTGGTGCACAGGGCTAGGTGGGTGGGAGAAAGGAAAGGAAAGAGGGGAAATAGAGAGAAGAAACCAGCAATCAAACGAACAAGTAAAAAAATAAAAACAACAACAAAAATATATGGTGGTGGGTGCCCTGGCTGTCGGGGGTGGGGTGGGATTGAGGTGGCAGTGAGCTGATGTTTCTCTTGCTGGGTGGCACGGCATGGTCCATCAGGAAGGGGTGGAAGTAGCAAAGGACCTAGGTGGGAGGGAGAAGGGGAAAGATAAAGAAAAACATAAAATATGGTGCTAAGGGAGCTGGACTGTGGGGGTGGCACAGACCTGGGGAGGCCGTGTGCCAGAGGCTCTCCAACCAAGCTGTGCAGCACGGCCCCTCCAGAAGGGGTGACAGTGGTTCACAAGGCTGGGTGCGTGGGAGAAAGTGAAGGAAAGTGAAGGAAAGAGTGAGAAGAAAGAGGAGAAAAAGAAAAAAGCAAACAAACCAAAAAATCACAGCCTATCAAGAAGGGGAAGGGATGGCACATAGGGCTAGCTGGGTGGGAAAAAGAGTAGGAAGGAAAGGAGAGAGAGAGAAGCAACAAAAAAAAAAACAAGAACAACAAATCTCATAAAACAAACAAACAAAACCCCCCCACCCCGCGACCCCCTGACCCCACAAAAAAGAACAAAGCAATGAATCCAAAAAAATCACAGCCTATCAAAAAGGGGAGGAGATGGCACATGGGTCTAGAGAATAAACCAGAAAAAAGCCACACACAAAAAAGTCAAACGAACAAACAACAACAACAAAAAAAAAAAAGCAAACAAACAAACAAAAAAAATGGGGCTGAAGGGGCCAGCTGGTGGGGTTGGGGGAGATCCCAGCAGCAGTGAGCTAGTGTCTCTCAGGCTGAGCAACCGTGGCCCATTAGCAAGCAATGGAGGCCTCATAGAGGTAAGAAGGCTGGGGGGTAGGAAAGCATGCATCCCTGGTTATCAGGTGCTCTGTCTCCTGCTGGGAATTCCATGAAGTTACCTTCCTGTACTCCCTGTCTGGAGTTTTTTGTTGTCTGTAGCCCAAGGTGGAGAATCCAGACAGCAGTCAGCTGGTGTCTCTCCAGCCAAGCGACCGTGGTGGGGGTCTCCTACAGGAAAGAAAGCTGTGGGGTAGGAAAGCATGTATCCCTGGTGCTCTGTCTCCTGCTGGGAGCTCCGTGAAGTTGCTTGCCCATACTCCCTCTCTGAGTTCTTTTGTGGCTCTAGCCCAAGATGGTGAATCCAGCCATGTCAGCTGGTATGGGGCCTCCACTCTGTAGCTCTCCTTGTTCTCTATTCTCTGTCAGTTTCTTATTCCATTCGGTGCTTGACTGAGTTCTTTATTCCTTCATTTGGTACTTAGGGTTCCAAGATTGTCATTTGTATCTGTTTTACTTAGTTTTTTCAGTCTTTGCTGCAGAGGGACAACATGGTGCTTCTCTTTCTCAGATCTCAGAATCTTTTGCTAAATTTGAAAAGTTTTCAGTCATTATTTCTTCAACTACTTTTCAGCCCTACCCTTTTTTCTTTTCCTTCTGAATCTCCAGTGATAAAAATGTTAGATCTTTCATTATAGTCCCTTAGGTCTCTGAAGCTCTGTTTATTTTTTGCAGTCTATTTTATCTCTATTGTTCATATCAGGTAATTTCTGTTGTTTTATTGTCAAGTTTACTGATTCTTTCCTCTGTCACCTCCATTCTGTTGTTGACCCTATCCATTGAGTTTTTTAATTTCAATTATTCTATTTTTCAGTTTTATAATTTCCATTTCGTTCTTCTTCACACTTTTATTTATTTTCTGAGACTTTCTATTTCATTGCCAAGCCTTCTATTTTTTTTACTTGTTTCAAGCATGTTCAGACTGCTTGTTGAAGCATTTTTATAATGTGCTGTGGTGGTGCAGTGGTTAAGAGCTCAGCTGCTAACCAAAAGGTTAACAGTTCGAATCCACCTCCTGCTCCTTGGAAATCCTATGGGGCAGTTCTTTTCTGTCCTATATGGTCGCTATGAGTCAGAATCAACTTGATGGCAATGGGTTTTGATTTGGTTACCTTAAAAACTTTTGTCAAATAATTCTAATTTCTCTTTTATCTTGGTATTGGTACCTGTTGATTATCTTTTTTCATTTAGTTTACGATATTCCTGGTTCTTTGTATGATGAATGATTGGACATTTGGGTACTATGTAATGAAACTCTAGATCTTACTTAAACCTTTTTAGCTGGCTTCCTCTGATATCACTCCAGCAGAGGAGGAGAGGGGGCACCACCTTATCACTGCCATGTGGGAGTATAAGTCCAGATTCCTCACTCAGCCTTTGTTTTTGTTTTTTTCCCCATATGAAAATTTGTACCTACACTGTTATGTGACTCTAATTGCTCTCCCCATACTCTGACAGCACACTGCTCCTTTCCACCCCTGATTCCCCATGTCCATTCAACCAGCTCCTAACCCTCTCTGCCTTCCCATCTCACCTCCGGACAGTTTAGTCTCTGCCTGTTTAGTCTCTTGTATCTACTTGAGCTAAGAGGCACACTCCTCATGAGTATCACTTTATGTACCACGGTCCAGTCCAATCCTTGTCTGAAGAGTTGGCCCCAGAAATTGTTTTAGTTCTAGGCTGATAGAGAATCCAGGGGCCATGCTTTCTGGGGTACCTACAGTCTCAGTCAGACGATTAGGTCTGATCTTCTCACTAGAGTCTGAGTTCTGCACCCTATCTTTCTCCTACTCCATCCGGGACTCTCTGTTGTGTTCCCTGTCAGGGTGGTCATTGGTGGTAGCTGGGCACCATCTAGTTCTTCTGGTCTCAGGCTGATGAAGTCTCTGGTTTAGGTGGCCCTTTCTGTCTCTTGGGTCACTCAGCCTTTGTTGACACCTGAGAGGAGGGTGGCTCCTCATTACTGCTGGGCAAAGGTGGGAGTTCTGGTTCCCCACTAGACCTCCACTTTCCTGCTGGAAAGGGTAAGGGTGCCTTTTTACCGTTCTTCACTAGGCCTCTTCTGACACCATGCCAGCAGGGAGAGGACAAGCACCACATTACTTCCATGCGGGGGTGGAAATCCAGATTCCCTATCTGGTCTCCACTGACATTGTGGATGAGGGAGGCTCACTACTGCCCAGAAGGGATAAAAATCTCAGCTTCCTACTTGGCCTTTTCTGACACCACCCTGGTCGGGGGACACCTCATTACAGCCTGGCAAGGGTGTAAGACTCGGCTTTCCACTCAGCCTTTGCTGATGGGGGTAGGGGTAGGGTCACAGTTAATTTTATGGTGTTTGGCTGAAGTAGAGCAGTTATTGTCTAAGTTTCCTATCTTGCTAGGATGCCCTTTCCTGGTCCTTTGACTACAGAGAGCAGGCTGTTGTTGGGGCTTTTTTTTTTAAATCTGATTCCCTTGGTGTTTCTAGGCTTTTGCTTTTTGAGCTCCAAGTCTGGCATATGTGAGGCAAAAAGAAAACTCAGGGAACCCACCACCGTGTCAGTCCTCGGGTTCCAAGGTCTCTACCTGGCCTGCCTTCTCTCTACCTTTCAGAGGTTTCTTATGTTTGTTTTATATATAATATCCAGAGTTTTTAATTGTTCTTAGCAGGCAAAATAGTAAAAAAAAAAAAAAAAAAAAAAAAAACCTTTCTCTACAAATGTAAACCACAAATACCTTTTAATACCTTTTGAGTTTTGTGGCATGTGTATGTATTAGCTATCCAATAACTAAATAAGAGTATATTTAAAAATCAAGAATTATAGCTTTTTTTTTAATTATAAAACTAACCAACAGAAGAATCAAAAGAAAGAATAATTTTTGAAATGATTACTTATGGCAAGTGAAAAGCAGATCTCCATCTGTTTTTCATTTTAGACTCACTGGTATGGAGGTGTATTACTTTAATTTATCTAATTATTTTAAAGTACGAATAGTGGAATGCAACATAGTCAACAGGGTACTAAACAAAAAAGTTGTAGTACATCTGTAAAATAAAATATTATAAAGTTTAGGGAAAGAATATGATGGTCCTTCAAGCACTGTGGTTTTAGAAGGGGCTGCTAGCCTTCTATCTCATCCCCCACCCTTGGGCACACAACTCAAGCCAGCCAGCCAATAAGAGCTCTACTCTGGGATTTTTGTTTTCCTACACGAGCTGGGGAAGACAATAGTGTATGTGTGTGAGCCTGGAATTTTAGAAAACCGTGTGCCCATCTGACTCCATTCCACACACAGAGAAATGTTATAAAATAGGAAAAAATGAAATGACAGACACAAAGAGATAAAGTATCCTGACCACCCCCTCAAATCTCTGCTTCTAGTTCCTGATGTCCCCCGAGCTGTCCTGGTTTCTGTTTCTCCAGAGGCTTGATTACCCAGCCATGCCAATGAATCCTTTCAATTTATTTACTTCAGGCTATATTGAATTATATTTCTAAAACTTAAAACCAAGAGAAATTTGTCTAATACACTGTAAACTAGTATTTACAGAGCTGTTAAAGGTAGAGGTCTGGTTCTCCCTTCTCTTCTCAGATATCCCAGTGTTTTAACTGTGGCATTCCACAAACAAAATCTTTATTTTAGTAATACAGGTATAACTCTGATCGCAGACATTTGATACCAAAACAAGGAGTTTTCTTTTTGCACATAATATTTCCTCTGCCTTTCCACCACATTCTGCCCTCTACCTAGTAAAAATCCCACTCACACTTCAAAGCCCGAAAGTTGTGTTCTTTTCTCTGAAGTCTTCCCTGATACTTCAGGCAAAATTTGTCACTTCCTGCACTGACTGTATTTCCACAGGCCTCTGTTAAAAAAATGTATGGTCTGTACAGTGATTACTTCTTTGTCTCTGCCCATCAGAGACCCGGAAGCCCAGAGAGCAGCAACTCCGTTTAACTCATCTTTGTACCCTCAAGAGCTTGCTCAGCAACGGGCACGTAGTGATGCTCTAGAAGTGTTGGCTGGCTGGCTGGTGAATGAATGCATGGTGGAGCCTGCCCTGTAGAAATTGATGTTGTTGTTGTTAGCTGCTGTCAAGTCGACCCCCAACTCATGGCAACCCCAAGCAAACCTCTGCCCAGTCCTGTACCATCCCCATAATTGGTTGGGGATTAGACCAGTATGACCCATAGGGTCTTCACTGGCTGATTTTTGGAAGTAGATAACCAGGCCTTTCTTCCTAGGCTGTCTTAGTCTGGAAGCTCCCCTGAAACCTGTTCAACATCATGACAATATGGCAAGCCTCCACTGACAGATGGGTGGTAGCTGCACATGAGGCACCTTGGCTGGGAATCAAACCCACATGGAGGCGAGCATTTTACCACTGAAAATAAACCCACTGCCATCGAGTTGATTCCAACCCATAGCAACCTTACAGAACAGAGTAGAACACCCTATAGGGTTTCCAAGACCGTAATCTTTGCGGAAGCAAATTGCCACATCTTTCTCCCATAGAGCGGCTGGTGGGTTCAAACCACCAAACTTACAGTTAGCAGCTGAGCACTTAACCACTGCGTCACCAGGAACTCTTTGCAACTGAAAATATTTGGAGTCAGGTTCAATCCTTTGGAATCTAATTCCATGTGACTTTTCATGGAAATATTGAAAATATCATTTTTATAATAAGAAGCCTGATGGGAACTTTGGCAACTTCGAGGCCTGCTCTAATTATCTCAGCGTTGATGCCAGTGAGTTCTTACCCTACATCGGTTAGAGCCCGTGGCTCATGACCACCCTTGATCGGGTGAGACCAAAAAGGGAGAGATGGTGTGGAAAGTATCCTGGCCGTGGAAAAGAAGTCCTGACTCCCCCATCGTTGAACTGTTGGCTTTGGGCAATCCCTTAAGGACTCTAAAAATCAGTTTACCCATCTGCCTCTTTTTTGCTATAACCAATTCTGGGGTCAGGGACAGGCTTCAAATATGCTCTTGTAATAATGGTGATAGTTGCACCACCTGATAAACATAATCAATGTCACTGAATTGTACATGTGAAAAATATTGAAATGGCAAATGTCTTGTTACATACTCATTTACCCACCCCCCCACACACAAAATTCTAAATGTTAAAAAAAATGTGTTCCTGTATGTGGATGTGTACACTGTGGTACAGTGTCAAGTATTATTAATGCAAGCTGGTTGTGGCCTCTCACATGAGCTCCATCACACCTCCTCACCTGCTGGAGAGTTTGGCAAGACTGGCTGTGGTGTATCCTGACCCAGGCAAAGGTCACCAGGCCATGATGCTGGCATGTATTAAAGGGTGGGCAGCACTCCAAAGAAGACAGTACCATGGACACACCAGGTTGAGGGGAGGAAGAATGAGGAGATCTGCCCGTTATGCCAAACTTGCTGCCTGCAGGGCCCAGTGAGGTACCAGCCTTCAGCTGGCCAGCAATTCCTACTTGAGAACAATGTGGCTGATTAATTCTAACTAATATGCCCATAAAAATGCAAAGCAGGAAGGCAGAACTGATCAGGCTAAGATTAGAATGCCGTACTCTTGCAAAGAAACTCTCACATTGGCTTACTTTGCCTTGCCACTTTCTGAGAATTCATTCTGCATTTTTTATTTGTATGAAATAAATTCTCCTCAACAAATACCAGGCATTGCCACGTTTATCCAGTGCCAAGACATAAAAATACTCATAGACCTCTAACATTGCTAACAGTCTGGGATAATATATCTGTGAGAGATGGAACTTGGAAAATATTCCTTCTAATTCCAAGTCTGCATAATATTGAAGCTGCCTGGAAAAGAACAGGCCAGATTTGGTGTGAGTAAGCTCCTACCTTGGGTCTGAGACCTCCAGGGAAGACAGAAAACAGAGACGTGAGTCTCTTTTCAGAAGCAGAAGCCATTTATGAATCTGATTCTCTCATCTGAGTCATCTAGAAAGGAATTAAGGAGCCCTGGTGGTTCAGTGTTCAAGTACTCATCTGCTAACCCAAAGGTTTGTGGTTTGAACCCACCCAGCAGCTCCGTGGGAAATACCTGGTGATCTGTTTCCATAAAGATCACAGCCAAAAAAACCCTATGAGGCAGTTCTAATCTGTCATATGGGGTCGCCATGAGTCAGAATTGACTCAACGGCACCCAACAACAACAAAAACAAAAACAGAGAAGAATTGATATATATACCTAGTGAAAGCTGGGAGCCCTGGTGGAGCAGTGGTTAAATGCTCGGCTGTTAACCAAAAGGTCGGCAGCACAAATCCACCAGCCGCTCCTTGGAAACCCTGTGGGGCAGTTCTACTCTGTCCTATAGGGTCCCTATGAGTCAGAATTGATTCAATGTTAAGTTAGTGTTTTGTTTTTTGTTTTTTGTTTTTTTTTTGTTTTGTTGAAGGCGGAAAAAAATTTTTCCGGCTTTTAAATTGAAAGGGGTTCCTTTTTTTTTTTTCTTTCCTTAATTTGTTTTTTTTCACCTTTTTTCATTATTAAAATCAGAACAAAACAAAAGTTGCTGTCAAGTAGACTCCCAACACGTGGTGACTTCATGTGTGTCAGAGTAGAACTGTGCTCCATAGGATTTTCAGTGGCTGATTTTTCAAAAGTAGATTGCTAGGCATTTCTTCCGAGGTGCCTCTGGATGGACTGGAACGTCCAACCTTTGGGTTAGCAGACGAGAACGTTAACCATATATACTACCCAGAGACTCCTATAGCCCCTACTAAGAAGCCTTTTTTAGATATTTCTTTCCTAATTGCGCCTCTACCTCCACAAATTTGAATACCGAGGCTATATTGTATGTCTGTTTATGTTGTTGGTTATGATTAAGCTTTGGACAGCCACAAATCATTGTAATATCTAACATTTTTTTGTCTCCCTCAAAAACTACTTTTTGATCCCTTGCAGCAATATTGCCCCCATTGAGAATGCCTTCCTCAATAAATGAATGTCTCTATCCTCCAGAAGAGCAGAAGAGAAGACTATTCTACAACCGCCTCTAAGGTTACTTCCATGTCCTGTCCTCATAATAGCAACGACTCACTAATTCTCCTTTATCTGGGTGCAACTATTGGTATGCTTTCACCCAGAATCAAGTAAAAAGGGAGTTTATTATAATCAAGGAAATGTCAGGGAAGCCAGTTTCAGGAAGAGTTGAAAGGCCTGGAAGGTCATAATTAGGCAGCTACCATTTCCTCACCCCAGTCTCTTCTGGGAATACGAGTTCCCTCCCAAGTAGAATCTAGCAGAAGAGTGAGACAGGTATGTTGTTAGGTGCTATTGAGTCAATTCCAATTCATAGCGACCCAATGTGACAGAGCAGAACTGCCCCCTAGGGTTTTATAGGCTGTAATCTTTATGGGAGTAGATGGCTAGTTCTTTCTCCTGTGGAGCCGCTGGGTGAGTTGGGACCTCCAACCTTTCGGTTAGCATCCAAGTATTTCACTGTTGCACTACCAGGTATACTTATGATATAAAACCAAACTCATTGCTGTTGAGTCGATTCTAACTCATAGCGACCTTATAGGACAGAGTAGAACTGCCCCACGGGGTTTCCAAGGAGTGGCTGGTGGATTCGAACTGCCAAGCTTTTGGTTAGCAACCAAATAAACGCTTAACCACTGTGCCACTAGGTTTCCAAAAACAGGTACCTGCCCACAGTGGCACTTATGATACTAAAACAAAACAAAACAAAAAACCAAACTCATTGCCGTCAAGTCAATTCTGACTCACAGCGAACCTATAGGACAGAGTAGAACTGTCCCTTAGGGTTTCCAAGGAGCGGCTGGTGGATTTGAACAGCCAACCTTTTGGTTAGCAGCCGTAGCACTTAACCACTGCATCACCAGGGTTTCTATTTATGATAGAATGGAATGCAAATTCGTCAAGAAGCTACTTGAAGGTAGGAACTGCTTCTTGTACACCTTTATATATTGGAGTCTAATTCAGTGTTTAACAGATAGGAGGCACTCAATAAATACCTGTTGAATTATAAAATGTTAACAAGCTCTAAAATCTGTTTGAAAAATTACAATTAATTTTTACATATGAACTAAGTAAGAAAAAAGAAAATGCTTGAATCATTCTCTCTCAGAGTCAACAGTATTGTTGACCACATTGCCTACAGGATGAACGGAGGATTTTGAAGCTTGGGACAGTGCCCTTCTTAGAATTTAGCTTAAAAACATACCTGCACCAAAGCTGATGAACAGCAATGTCTTTTATTTCTAATGAGGGTCTTTCATGTGCATTCTCCTGTTTTGACCCAGAACTTCAGCCCTTCTCAGGGTTCTGTTGGTAACTCTTTGTCAAGAATTTAATTCAGTCTCCCTCCCTTATGGTTGGACACCCTCCGCTGAAGTGTAAAACAGAGCAGAAAAATGGAGTATGGGGTGGGGGGTGGGAAGAAGGGATACAGGGGAGAGAAAGTAGGAGAGTGAGACAAGGCAATCTCCCTGGAAAGATCCAAGAACAACCTCTCAATATCATCTCCTCAAGGTGCCGGGCATGTGGTACCTCAGGATGCCAGTAAGGCCCACCTCCCAGCCACCCTCCCCTTCAGGGACTTACAGCTCCTCTCCCCAGTCTAGGCCTTACGTAGGTGTCTGCAGCCATTTCCGCGTACCTGCCTGAAGCTCTCTCCAAAGACAATGTCTTTGGAACCAGCATAAGCACCCACATGAGGTCCAGCTGACCACCCAGCCCCTTCCTCCAACTGATAGTCGCAAGCTTCTTATAGCTCTGTTAATATAGTCATGGGCCCCTATCTGTCACTCAGAAGGCACTTTTGACTCCTGAAGTAACAGTGACAATAATAGCTACAGAGTCTGTGAAGAAAACTTTTTCTTAATTTTTTTAGAGGGTACGACTATTATTTTATTATTTTGTTTTAAATGATTTTATTTTTGATAATTTTCTTAAAAAATTATACATGATTTCGTATAGCAAAAGAAAGAGTCCCTGGGTGGTGCAAACAGTTAATGTAATCAGCTGCTTACCAAAATGTTGAATGTTTGAATCCACCCAGAGGAGCCTCAGCAGAAAAACTTGGCAATCTACTTCTGAAAAATGAGCCCTTGAAAACCCTATGGAGCATAATTCTACTCTGACACCCATGGGGTTGCCATAAGTCGGAAGCAACTTGATGGCAACTTGTGTTGTTTTTGTTGTTTTTAATAACACAAGAAGAGATAGACAAAGAATTTATCATCTCCTTCCCCATCTCTCTCTTTACATTTGGAAGCTACTTTTTTTTATTTCTTTAAATTGTTGTACATATTGTATTTTGCTGTTGATTCTTGTTCTTATGAACGTTCAGATCATACAGTCTCTTTTTTTTCCTTTTAAGAGTGTTGTTGTCAGACGCCGTTAAGTCGATTCCGACTCATAGTGACCTTAAATGACAGAATAGACCTTCCCCATAGGGTTTTCTAGGATGTAATCTTTACAGAAATAGGTCACCAGGTCTTTCTCCTGAGGAGCCACTGGGTAGGTTTGAATCGCCAACCTTTCGGTTAGCAACTAAACCTTTAACCGTTGTGCCACTAGGGCTCCTTTAAGAGTATATTAGTTAAAATATTGAGTGAGCGATTTGAATTTCTCTGGAACACAACTCCACTACCCTCTCCCTACAGATCATGTTCCATCGGAGAAGCTCTAATGCCAGGCATTTCCCCTCTCTGGGTCACAGCAGCCTAAATCTCAGACATAAAGCCTTTAACTTGGCTTTAGAGACTCTCCCTTGCAAACCAAAACTTAATGAGGACAGGAGAGAGTTATTACAGAGGTGTTCTTGATGGCATATGGAATGAGGACACATTTGTCATGGGTCAGTGACAACAGGGTACCCTCCAGGACAGATTACCCAATAAGCAAGATAAGCACATGCTTAGGGCATCAACAAAACAGGGGAACCAGTTATCCAAAGCAAAGACCCATAGATGCCAAGCAGACAGGATACAAGGAAAAGCGAGCACACAACAATGATTCAGGAAAGACTCGATAGATTATCCTTATTACATGGAAGTAGATATTGTTCGGCAGCTTAATTTTGATGAAATCATTGAAGAATTTGTAAGAGCAAAGAATAGAAATATTTTTAATTATAACATGTTAGAGATGAAAGAGCTATCTAAAAATAAAGTACAGTAATTTGTTGTAATAATTTGTTTTCTGACCATTAAATTTTCTTTTGTAACATCTTTTCATTTGTTCATTTATAATTACAGCATTTATAATGAAACAAGCATCAAAATTGAAGTAGGAGACGTTTAAAGCAAAAGTGGTGAAAGTCAATTTTTTGTTGTGGGAGATCAACAGAATTTTACATTGATTGTTGAAACAACTAACTTCACTGACTCATTTTCTTTGTTATATAATATGTGGGATACTCTTTTCATAGAAAATGTGGTATATAGTAAAAATCTTAGTACCCCGCATCCACTAAAAATTTTATAATTCAGTTCATCTCATTCTGCTAAAATGGTATATGCCACTTTTGCATTCAATTGTTAATATTGTAGTCACACTTAAAAAGCAGTTACATCATGGATAGCTAAGACACACACACACACATACATACATACAAGTATATATCTAACTCATATCCTGTTCAAATGTGTGAGTAAGCAGAGGAGCAGTGTCATGGATTGACTTGTGTCCCCCAAAAAATGTGGGTAGCAACTTGGCTAGGTCATGATTCCCAGTATTGTGTGACTGTGTTACCTGATGCGATTTCCTTATGTGTTGTAAACGCTACCACTATGATGAGATTATATGTGATCTCCTTATGTGTTATAAATTTTGTCACTGTGATGAGGTTATACTGATGAGGTTGACAAGGTTAGTGTCTTAACGCAATCTCTTTTAAGATATAAACGAGAGAAGTGAGCAGAGACACATGGAAACCTCGTACCACCAAGAAAGCAGTGCCGGGAGCAGAGCGCGTCCTTTGGACCTGAGGTTCCTGGGTAGAGAAGCTCCCAGACCAAGGGAAGACTGATGACATGGACCTTCCTCCAGAGCCAATGGTGAAAGCGTTCCCCTGGAGCTGAAGCCCTGAATTTGGACTTGTAGCCTACTGGACTGTGAGAGAAAAAACTTCTCTTTGCTAAAACCATCCACTTGCGGTATTTCTGTTGGAGCAGCACCAGATGACTGAGACAAGCAGGCACCACAGATTATCAGTGTTTAGGGCCCTCACATGCCTTAATCCAGCCGTGGGTACACCCCACTGCATCACTGCCAACCTCAGGCTCCCAAAATTTCTCTGAGACCTAGTTGCCTCAAAAACCCAGTAAACAGTGCATCTTGTTTCTTGGAGAGGGGCTCTACCTCTCACTCACCATTCTCCATTGCCCTGGGTAGCCTGACTACCCTTGCTTTTAGATTTGGGAAAAAATGACAAATTCAGGGCCATATTTGTGCAATGAACTGAATTATCACCTATAAGAACGAAACAGACACACAGAGAGAGAGAGACTGAAATCCAAGAAATAAGTTCATCTGGGAATGAATTCAAGAATGTATTTATATTATAAGGCAAATAGAGGGGTTGCTGGTTTGGTTTGTTTTTAAGGTTTCAGCATGTTTTGTAATGGTTTAGGACCATACAGACCATTTTTTAGGCCAGGATGTAAAAAACTGCAGCCTGTGGGCTAATATGGCCAACAGCTAGCTTTTGTAAATAAAGTTTTATTGGAACACAGTCACATCTATTCATTTACATGTTATCTATGGCTGCTTTCTTGAGAAGTTGCAACAGAGACCATACATGGCCTGCAAAGATTAAATTATTTACTATCTTGACCCTTGACAGAAACAGTTTGCCAATCCTCCCTGTCTTAGTTATCTAGTGCTGCTATACCAGAAATACCACCAGTGCATGACTTTAACCAGCAGAAATTTATTCTTTCACAGTTTAGGAGGCCAGAAGTCTGAATTCAGGGCACCAGCTCCAGGGGAAGGCTTTCTCTCTGTGTTGGCTCTGTAGGAAGGTCCTTGTCTCCTTTCAACATCTGTGGGCCCAGCATTCCTTGGAGATCTTCATGTGTCTTGGCATCAATCTTCCCCGTGGGTCTAGGAGGTTGCCAACGCAGGGACCCTGGGTCCAAAGGATGCACTCCTCTCCCAGCTCTTCTTTCTTGGTGGTAGTTAGGTGCCTCCCTCTCTGCTCACTTCTCTCTCCTTTTATCTCTTGTAAGATAAAAGGTGTGATTCAAGCAAGGGTGTGACTTGAGTAAGGGTGTGGCTTGTAAGGCTGTGACTCCAGATACACCCCACACTGACCCTGTCTCATTAACATATAAAACAAAACAAAACCCATTGTTGTTGAGTCGATTCCAACTCATAGCAACCCTATAGGCCAGAGTAGGGCTGCCCCAATAAGGTTTCCAAGGAGTGGCTGGAGGATTTGAACTGCCGACCTTCTGGTTAGCAGCTGAGCTCTTAACCACTGTACTACCAGGACCTCCATTAGAGGTTACGATTTATAACACATCACAAAATGGAGGATAATTACATCAGATCACAAAATGGAGGACAACCACACAATACTGGGAATCATGGCCTAGCCAAGACACATATTTGGGGGGGATACAACTCAATCCTGACACCCTGCTTTAAACAGATATTGACACAGTCTAGTCCTGCTCACTCACTTGACAGGAGGAAGTTTATATGTCAACACAGAAGTAAAACACATGACTCTCCCTCATAGCATCCGCCTCCTCATCAGATAGAAACCTCATTGTTTTTCACCACCAACAAGCCTTTCCTAGAGTGGTGGTAAATAGCTGAGGGTTGAGTCCTGGCTCCATGCTCACTAGCTGTGTGACTTTGGGCTCATCCCTCAACCTCTCATGCCTCAGTGTTCTCATCTAGTGTGATCATACCTCACTTGTAAGGCGGCAATGAGGATTAAATGAATTAATACATGTAAAGTGTCAGGACAGTGCCTGGCCATAGTGAGGCCTCAGTAAATGTTAGCTCCTGTTTCCTTTTTGTTACCGCAGCCTACACTCCATGAAATATGCTTGTATCAGAAAAGGAGAAAGTAGGAGAACATGGAAAAAATAGAAAAGCGATTTGGAGTTCTCGCCTTTCATGCGGAAGACCCTGGTTCAACTCCCGGCCAATGTTCCTCGTGCGCAGCGGCCACCTGACAGTGGAGGCTTATGTGTTGCTCTGATGCTGAACAGGTTTCAACGAAGCTTCCAGATTGAGACAGCCTGGAAAGAAAGGCCTGGCGATCTACTTCCAAACATCAGCCAATGAAAACCATATGGCTCACAACTGTCTGATCTGCAACTGGTCATGGGGATGGCGCAAGACTGGGCCGCATTTCATTCTGTTGTGTATGGGGTTGCTATGAGATGGGGCTGACTTAATAGCAGCTAACGACAACAAGAAACTACACCTTATTTATTTTTCCTGAAAGCCATTTCTAATTATCTATGAGCTAGATGTACTAGAACACGGTCTATACAATCGCTCTTGTAAAATCCAAACTGACAATAGAAAAGCATGACAATAGTTAGTTGAGCTGGAATCAGATCAGTTCACTATCTCCAGGAAGGACCTGGTTAAGACTCACTCTCACGCTTCAGTGGGCTAATTGTTCCTTGGATAGAATCACCCACGAGGCTGAGCAGCGGCTCCTTTCAAAGTGCTTAATAAATTAGTGGCTCTCCACATGTACTTACCCATGTGCCACAAAGTCAGACACACAAAATATTAAAAAAAAGACTGATCTAGGTCTGAAAACAGGAAAACTAATCAGGCTGTTGCTCAAATCAAGTAAAATGAGCACTCGGAGTAATTTGCCCTGGGCACCCAGCGCTGCCCCTTTTACAAAGCTGCCGAATCAATTAACCTAATTAAATGAGGTGGAAAATGACCCCCACAAATAAGTTGCCATGAAAGGCAAGTCTTAATTTGGCCTAAGGGAAAGCAAACCACTCTCCCCTGCGTCTTGCCAGAGTCTATGAATGGGGAATAATTGGTAATTTATGTGTGTGTGTTTTTAAGGCCACGGTACAAACAAGTTTTCATCGACAAACAGCTGAAGCTTTCCTGGGTATAAAGAGAGGGTTTCTAATTAAGGAATAGTAGAATTGTGTGTGTTGGCTGCAATGCCACATGTGTACTGGGGCTGCAGACATGGGGGCCTGGAACCCACCCCACGGCCAGGAGCATGGGGGCTCAGGCCAAGACTCACCTAAGGAGCAGCACCCATATCAGCCCAGGCAGCTTCAGCTTCCATCTCAGAGATGTTTATGCAGCTTGCCAAACCAATGCTGAGAGGGTCTGAGGACTCTATCACCAGCGACCTGGAAAGACAGGCTATGGGGTTTTTATATAGTGCCTTGGAGCCCTGGTGGCGCAGTGGTTAACCAGAAGGTCGACGGTTTGAATCTACCAGCTGCTCCTTGGAAACTCTATTGGGGCAGTTCTACTCTGTCCTATAGGGTCTCTAGGAGTCGGAATCGACTCATCGGCA
The DNA here is from genome assembly GCF_000243295.1 of Trichechus manatus latirostris. Classification (NCBI taxonomy): domain Eukaryota; kingdom Metazoa; phylum Chordata; class Mammalia; order Sirenia; family Trichechidae; genus Trichechus; species Trichechus manatus. Next base: position 11,568,850 of record NW_004444001.1, on the reverse strand, counting down.
ACAGGTTTACAGGTGTAGGTACCTTTAGCCCATGGAATTCTTCGACAATCTTAAGAATGATGTGTGTTGTTTTTTTTGGGGGGGGGCTTGTGGTTCAGTTGATTTACTCACGGAGACCTATGTGTGTCAGAGTAGAACTGTGCTCCATAGGATTTTCAAGGCTGTGACCTTTCGGAAGTAGATTGCCAGGCTTTTCTTTTGAGGCACCTCTGGATAGGTTCAAACTGGCAAACTTTTGATTAGTAGTTGAGCACTTAATTGTTTGTGCCACCCGTGTTGGAGAAATATATTTATTAGCTTAGGAAGGTGATCACAGTCTCCTGATAAGAAAAAATATACATATATATGATGATGTATGTTGGCGTAGAGATCAGATGCCCTCTTTTTCTTCAACCCTCGGGATCCAGTCTCTTGTGCCTTCCGAGCCCTCTGCCTGCTCTGCAGCCCCAGCTCCATCCTGGAGGGAGAAGTAGGGATATCTGCATTGCTGAGGAGGCTTTAGGGTCCTGGGATATTTCAAACCCAGCCATTTCTGTCCCACCTCCTCACACAGTGTAACTTTGATATTTTTTCCTACTAAAAAAGTCTCTTTTGTAGGTCTTTCTCAAAGATCTGTTCCCCATTAGGGAAAATGGGTCAAAAGAAAGTAGGATACGGGGAAGAAGAAAATCCCTGCTATACCTGGGTAATTAAAAAAATTAAAATGGCTTAGTAATCACAGCATGTGAATTCTCCCAACACTGTATTGCTGGATGCCCAGTTGGATCCAGAGCGGTGTGGTTCTGAGCCCAAGGGGCAGCTCAGATGAGCAAGGCCAGTGTTGTTTCTTCCCCTGCTCCCCTAGACCAGTCCCATACAATGCAGGCCTGAAGTCCCTACTGTTGGCTAGTTTTCCACATGAGCCTAGCTCATCTCCAGTATGGGCTCCTGGAACCCAGTGTCTTAGCCTCTCCTTGGATTTTAAAACCAGAGTCAATATCAACTCATAGCGACCTCATGTATGCTGGAGTAGAACTGTTCTCCCTAGGGTTTTCGATGGCTGATTTTTTGGTGGTAGATTTCCAGGACTTTCTTCCCTCTGGGTCCCTCTGGGTTGACTCCAACCTCCAACCTTTTGGTTAGCAGCCAAGCACGTTAACTATTTGTGCCACGCAGGGACTCCCTCTCTGGATCTAGCTGGGAACAAATGAATGATTAGCTAATGACCGAGAGTAAGGAAGGAAGGAAGAGAGGGAGGGAGAGAGGAAAGGAGAGAGAGAGGGAGGGAGGGAGAAACAACAACACTAATTCAGTATCTGCCATGTGCTACGCTCTTTATAGACCTTATCTTATTTAAACCTCCCCTAAACTCTGCGAAATGTGTTAACCAAGGAAGGGCATTTCAAAGAGAGCCCTCTTGATAAAGCTCAGAAGTCAAATAACTAAACATTCCATTTGATCTGTAACCTTCAGTCCATCCCTGAGCTGCACCCCATCTCTGACTCCCACCCCACACCTGGGCCTATTCCATCTTCACACTTCCTCTCATCCCTCAGGGATAGGGTGGGAGTCAGGAATGGTGTGAAGGGATCTTCTACATAAAATTATTTGGTGATTTTTTAAAGCCAACATTTTAATGATTTTCTTTTTGTGTTACCAAATTTAGTGTGAATGTCCATGGCTACAAAAAATGCCGTGTCAAATTGTCATATTACCAATTATTATCTCCCATTTTACAGATGATGGAACCAAGGTTAAATAACTGGCCCATATTCACAGAGCTAGAAGGTGGTGGAACTAGGAGGGAACCCAGAGCAGCCTAGCGAAAAGCCATGCTTGTAGGTTTGTTGGAGTGCTTGTTTTTTCACTCCACCATGTTGCCTCTCATTTCATATGGGACTTAGGGCTTCATAGCCCAGAGGTCATCCACCCACCCATCTCCCCAGACCACTCATAGGCCAAGACTCGCATCTTCTTTGAGTGCCCAGGGTTATGAATCAGCTTGGAGAAGTCCCATAGCCCCTCATGCCTTAATTTCCCTGTTAATGTCCCAGTAATGTACTGGATGGGATTGGTCAGAAGAATAGCTGTAAAAAAATGGTTAAAGATAAATGAAAAAGATAAAATTAGAGTAGACCCTACAAGAAACAGCTTTCTTCTCTTCAGATGAGTGCCATTTTTCTCAAATCCACATGGATTTAAAGTAGGCCAGGTGTTACCTTTTTTAGCGTAGCTCATATCAGGTAAATGGATTCACAAACAAGTTCGTATTTTCTATTTCCTTTTAAATTGTTTAAATCATGTAGACATCATCAGATGCTTAGGGGATGGGGGGAGCTCTTGAGATTTGGACAGTGAGAAAATCTTTGGAGATGAGTCTCTGAGAGAGGCCTGGAATGGACTTTGAGGATATTCTCAGGCTGCAAAGTCTTAGCTAGGGCTAGTCTGACTCTGAGATTCCTGCTGAAGTCTTCCCTCCTTTTTTAATTGCTCCCTTTATTGAAGAAGTTTTCATCTGAAGCCTGAATACAATGCAACAGGTTCTGCCATGTGAACTCAAGAAGAGGGCCACAATGAATGGACTCTGTTCAACTTTTTAGAAATGGAAGAGGGGGCACTGTCTAAGTCTAGGTTCTCTAAAGGAGCAAAACCAGTGAAAGGTATATGTAAATATATAGGGAGAGATTTACTGGAAGGAAATAGCTCATGCAGTTGTAGGGGCTGGCAATTTCCAAATCCATGGGTCAAGTGGCAGGCTAGAGACCTTGGCTAGCTCATGGGGTTGCAGGGGTTGGTGAATCCAAAATCTGCAGGTCAGGTGGCAGGCTGGAGACTTCTGCAGCCTTACATCCCAAGAACTGAAGGTCAGGTGACCAGAAGAGTGCAGGGTTGAGAAAGAGCGAGTTTTACCAGAACATCTATTAATATACTGGAAGTAGCCCACATCCACAAGTAAACTGCCCTTTCAAGTGATTGACGGATCACCTCATGAAAAGTGATTACGTTATATTATATTCTGAAAGAGGACCCAGTCCAGTGTCTGCCAAACCACTGAGAATAGCCTACCCAAGTTGACACAAAACATTAATGATCACAGGAGTTTTTAAGGATTTTATTTTGTTTTGTCAAGGAACAACATGGTTGGCCATTGCCCTGCCTGATGAACATGAAGGAGACTGAGCAGAATCAGTAGGTATCTCCTTGTTGTTAACTCTGAGGTTATTCATGGACCAAATGGTTCTAGTGTTTTTTCTTTGCTGTCAAGTCTGACAAGCATTTCTTAGTGTCTGTCAGGATTTTCCTTTTTTGAAATTTGAAACACAAATGCTAGTTTGGAAAAGAGTTTTCTTAAAATAAATAATATTTGCCACGTTTTAGGGAGGTGTATTGCGTCTCTAAGGAGCCCAGGTGGTGCAGTGGTTAAGCAATTGGCTGCTAACCTAAAGGTCGGTAGTTCGAACCCACCAGCTGTTCCCGGGAGAAAGATGTGGCAGTCTGCGTCCATAAAGATTTACAGCCTTGGAAACCTTATCAGGCAGTTCTTCTCTGTCCCACAGGGTTGCTATGAGTTGGAATCAACTCGACAGCAGTGGGTTTGGGGTATTGTGTCTCTGAGCCAAGAAAAGAGGTTTCAATGGAGATAGGTGGAAATGGGCTGGTTGGAAGTCTCCTCTCTGCACTCAGGACATCGTTGAGTCTGCTGTGGCCTGAGTGTCACAGGCTAGTGGGTCATGGCCACCATGAGTCCAAGACACACTACCAAAGAATTGGAAAGCATACGAAGTGCTCGTCCACTCTGGGAATCAGCGAGACAAAAACAAAACTTTTTAAAGCCAAAAACGTGTCCCATTCCTAAGTAAAGACAGCAAGGGTTCAAAAGCCATATCTACACCCTCACCACACTGCAGAGTTAGCCAAAACAAACAAATAAAAAAGTCTAAACAGGTTGCCATGGAGTTGACTCCGACCCATGCATGTCAGAGTAAAACTGTGCTCTCTATTTCAGTGGCTGATTTTTCGGAAGTAGACTATCAACCTTTCTTCTGAGGCACCCCTGTGTGGACTCGAACCTCCAGACTTTTGGTTAGCAGCCGAGCATGTTAACCATTTGCACCACTAAGGGACCCCAGAGTTAGCCAAGCCCCCCAGAATTGTGCCCAGGATGTGCACAACCTTCCCCTCAGCCTCTCCCCAAGGATGGGGGAGCTGTTGTCCTCTCGTCTCAGGAATCCAATGGTGTCCCAAGAAATGAGGCTTCTTCAAAACAGCATTCTGGGGTCCTTTTTTGACCTCCATATCTCTGCAAAATCTGCAAGGCCCTGTGAGGTTGGGGCTGGAGCCAAGGTGGGATTAAGTGGAAATGTAGACGTTTTCAGAATAAGCAGTTTCCTACTATTAGCAACTTCTCACCTACAGCTAAGGCTCAACTTTTTCCCCTTCCTTTCTCAACTTTTTTTCCTCCCTTTCTTAGCCAAAAAGGATGTGTAACAATTCTGTTGTATGAGATTAATTTTGTGTGTGTGTGCAGTGGGCTACCATAATATGTATGTATATACTCTTACCCAAGGTATAGACTCAAGGACTGCATGGCCGTACCACACCGTCACCACACTTCAGAATTGGCCAAGCCCCAGAGAAAATGTGTATAGTGAGAGGATGCCTATGTAAGTCTTTTGAGTGTCCATGTATCTGTATAAACATACATAGATAGATATCCCTCCTGAAGATTTCACCAAATCCAACACTCTTTCCATTTCTATGCAACCTACATTTCCTGTTAAGTTTGCCTTAAACATCACAAGACAAAGGTTAATTTTTTTCACCAGCCCTGTAGAGCCACTGTTCACAGCTTTCCTCGCTGGCCTTGACTTCTCTGGGATATCTCCTACCAGAATTCCCCAGAAACACACCATCTACCAGGACGCATGGCCAGGCATCTCAAGCGTTCCTTCTGGGTTATGTTATAAACTTTGGCTCAAACATCAACACATGTCAACATGTTACTTTCAGTGACATGTTTGTCTTTTCTTTGTTAGCTTTGGTTCAAGGCTATAAATCCATTTGGGGAGGCAAAGTTTCCAAGCCTGAGCGAAAGTCCTCTAACATGCTTCATGGAATTTGGGATTTCACTATGCCCATCCCCTCCTCCCACCCACCCTCCTTTTATTTTCTTAGAAATTCAAGAAAAGGATATTTGGTGATCAAAGTGAACTCAACTGGCAGGGCATGAATGAAACAAACCAGTGAGCTCCCAATGACCTTCTGTCTCTGGATGGATCTTGATGAGATCCATCCCCGGTACCCACACTTGCAGCCTCTAGGGGAAACACAGCCATCTCTCCTCGTTTTCATCTGAGCTCTGCAACTTTCTTTTTATCTTTTCAATGACAATGGCAATCTATGCCAGGTTTTAACCCTGCTTTGTCAAGTCAATCCTTTTCCATTATTCAAAATAGCTTTGATCTGTTTGAAGGAGAAATGAGTGAAAGGGTGTATCTAAAGAATTCTTTCTAGGAGTTCTTAGAGTTCTAAAATCATCCCTTGCATCAAGAGGCCGCCTCTCTCCTCACTCCTTTTTGGCCGCGAGAGTGATTTGCCTTGGCTGTGCTTTCATTACCCATCGTGAAAAGGGGTGCGACAGCAGTATGGCTCAAAGATGTGGCTTATGAAAAGAGATCTAAAAGTAGAGGTACACTGGACATCCCTCAGGGCGCATTGAAGATGGCCAGCAGGAAGCCAGTTGACAGGTTGCAAAAGAAACATCGTTTTACTACCTTTTCCTTTTTTAAAAACTTAAAGCATCTCAGGTTTTAAACAAATTACATTAATATACAGCTCAAACTCACATCTTAATCATCAAACTTAAATCTGAATCAGTTTTGGCTGTTCCAGAAACCCATTCACAAAGGATTTACCACCGTGGAGGGTAACCTAAAGAATTAGTTACAGACTCTTGAAGAAATCTATAGCAGGAGACAGCATGTGGCAGGGAAAAGAGCAATAAACCAAAAGTCAGACGACCCAGTTTCTAACCCACAACTGCTTCTGTGTGTCTGTGGCAAGCTCTTTAATTATTTTAGGTTTCAGTTTCCACATCTGTAAAAATGGGGAGGAGGGTGGACTTAAACCTCTAATTATCTATGGGCTCCAAAAACTGTTTTGAGTAAGCAAGCAATATTAGAATAAGCAAGCATCTCACAAGGCAACTACTTTGAAAGAAAAAATATATTTATTTAGATCTGCAAGTTCGGGTATTTTAAAAAAAAAAATTTTTTTTCATTGCTTTATAGTCACACCTCATATATTCCAGCTTCTGTTAGAAGTCTTTTATGACTCTGTCATTCATAAATTTGTTCAAACTCTTTTTTAATCCATTTACATTTCCTGTCTGTATGCCTCTCAGAGTAATGAGTTCCATAACTTTATTACGTGCTAGGAAAAGTATTATTTCCTTGTTCGCCCTAAACTTACCTCAAGCTTCCAAACTGCCAGCTTGTCCTGGTATTTCAGAATTTGATGAACATGCTCATCCATAGTCTTTGCTTTATAAATTGTAGTTGCAATTATTTTAGTCTGATTCATAAAGCAGCAACCCACCCCACACAATTCCCCTAATTATTATAGTTATTTATACACACCTTGGAAGAAAAGCCTGGCAATCTACTTCTGAAAACTGAGCCACTGAAAGCCCTACAGAGTGCCGTTCTACTCTCACACATATGGGCTTGCCATGAGTTGGAATCAACAGCAATTGGCTGGTTATACAATAAATGTAGATACTGACGGTAAGGAAGTCCTGGCTCCAAATGCCTGAGAGTCTGAGGAGTTAAAGCCTGGGCTTTAGAGGCATACGAACCTCAGCTCAAATTCTAGCTCAGCTGCTTGCTGTGTGGTCTCTCTGAGCCTTATTTCCGCATCCTGGAAATGGAAAATTGTGCTACCTCAAAGTTGTTGTAAGAGTTGACTAATAAAATTTTTGTAACATGCTTAACACAGTGACAGATCCATGGTAAATATCTCCCCAAATCTCATAGTGGTTAAAACCCAAAAACCCACTACCGTTGAGTTGATTCCAACTCATAGTGACCCCATAGGATTTCCAAGGCTGTAAATCTCTGTGGAAGCAGACTGCCACATCTTTCTCCCCAGGAGCGGCTGGTGGTTTCGAACTGCTGACCTTTCAGTTAACAGTCAATCACTTTAACCACTGCACCACCAGGACTCCTTCATAGTGGCTAAAACCACCAAACCCGTTGCTGTCAAGTCAATTCCAATTCATAGCGACCCTACAGGACAGAGCAGAACTTCTCCATAGGGTGTCCGAGGAGCGGCTGGTGGATTTGAACTGCCAACCTTTTGGTTAGCAGCCGTAGCTCTTAACCACTGTGTCACCAGTGCTCCTCATAGTGGTTAGGTGATAGTTAATAATGCCATAACATTACGTAGACTTCAAAGTACAAGGTGTGCTAGAATCATTGCTCATATTGTGAACAGGGCCTAGACAAGTGGTTGACAGAGAACAGTCTAAGCTTCAATGCATGAGATGATGGAAAAGTGGGGTAGGGAGCCAGTTTTGGACACGAGCAAGTGAGCAGAGCTTAAAGGGAGATCTTTGGCAATAGAACCGTAGGAAATCTGATCTCGCCTTGAACCAAAGTAGCACCAGATTATGGGCAATAAATATTTACAAGGTAGCAAGGGAGTTTTTAAACCAAAAGAAGGGAGGGGAAGCCAACATGCTCTTTCCAGAGCAATGACCTATGGGTCTCAGGAGTAGAAATTCTGTTTCTAGCTCTTACTAACCAGCTGTGTACCCTTGAGCAAATCAATGCCAATCTCTAAATTTAGGTTTTCTTGTACATAGAATGAGATTAGTCTACTGATTTACAAGCTGTGCTCCTTGGCTTATTGGGAGGAGGAGGAAGTGATAGGGAGTGGCGCATAGGATGTGAGTCCTCATCCTTCATTCAATCCAAGCAGCTTATACTTGTAAAGTCCTAAGATTTGCTCATAAAGGAAAATTGCATAGAGTCAAAATGACTTTACCAAAAAAAAAGAAAACACTTTAAATCACCCAAATGTACACTTGGAAAAGTACAAAGGGACCAAAGCCAAGAGAGGAAAAGCAGAGTCTCCTCACACACCTCTCTCGCTCTCTCATACACAATACAGATGGTTAAATGGATGCATGAACAATACTCCTGCAATGAGCTTCCATTTAATATTTGGTTTGAGAAAAGGTCTCCACAGCCAAAAAGAAAAGTAACTGACAACCACTAGACTAGATGCTGAGGTACCTTCCACTTTAACAGACTGGGATTCCAACAATGTAAGAATGTATGCTTTGGATTCAGGAGTCCTATTAGAGAGATTTGGAGAGAATTCACTTCTATAAGGGGAAATTGGGACAATTTATTTGCACACCTAATCAGACAAGTAACAAGTATGGGAAGTGAATGAAAAATAAGCCAAGATCTTGTAGTATTTCCGCATGCATGCTGGAAGCCTAACAATAACAACAGAAAGCAACACTTGGTATCCAGCAAATCCATAACCCAATTGGCGTCCCTGCAAGCAACTGGTTACAAGAAAGGAATGCAGGAGACTGTATAGGCTACTCCCTGAAGACATCAGCCCAATGTGTAGGCAGAGCCAAAAAGGCCCATAAAATTCCAGGCACATCGTGAGCCTGATGGCTGTTTTTGAAAACACAGGCACTTTATCCAACTCCTGAAGAAAAGCATGGTGCAACCCAGCTGGGGTAATTTGCATTGTTTTCATTCTCCCACCCCAGAAAAGATACAATGAGCTGGGCAAAGTAACCCAGAAAACAAAGGGAGAAAGCAGAGCAAAAGCAATAAGGGAAGGAGGAGTGAGGGACAGAAAAATGGAGGCCAGACTGAAGTATTTCAAAGATGAGGGCATTGTGATAATTAAAGTGATAGAAGATTCTTCAGTCTGGAACACTGGGCAGAGACGTTACCGATATGCACAAATTACAAAAGGAGAAAACAAAGTGGCCATGTACTTTCCTTGAAGGTTCCCTTCTTTTGTCTCACTCACAGGTAGGTGCTTAGAAAAAATAGTTCTGAGTCTAAAAAAAGTATACTCTATATAATCAATAGCAACATATATTCAAAAGATACACCACAGGTATGGTGTTCATACATATCCACAGGAAATGCATTTTTTTCCCAGATGTTATATATACATTTAAGAAAGGCTAGAAAACATTTACAGACAAATCTTAATAAATCTTACAGAACTTGATTTAAGAAGAATGCAACTACTCGTATAACTCTGACCAAAGAACAGTCTGTTTCTCATGGGGAAAGTTGTCTTCTTCAACAGGAGCACTGGATGTCTTTGCCTTTCCCCATTAGACAGCTAGTGCCTGGAGGCAAGAACCAGGTCTTATACACCCTTTATAGCAATCCAAAGCTCCTGTTCAGCACTTAGCCTTGTACATATTTGGCGATCCTTAATGTTTGCTGAAAAAATATTAATTGCATTGACTCATTACAAGAGCTGTTAAATATGACCCCTATACACGTACTCTGGAGTCCCTGGGGGGTGCAAATGCTTAACCTGCTCAGCTGCTAACTGAAGCATTTGGGCTCACTCCAAGGCACCTTGGAAGAAAGGGCTGGTAATCTACCTTCAAAAAATCAGCCATTGAAAACCCTATGGAGCACAGTTCTACTCTGACACACACAAGGTTTCCACGAGTCAGAATCAACTGGTTTATTGGTTTACAAGTACTCCCAGTGCGTTCAATATTTCTTTTGGATCCATCACATCAACCTCTGATAATCATTATATTTCTTGTCATCTGGAAAAAGTTCTTTCTTTTTTTTTTTTTTTTAACTTCTTTGAAAGATCCAACCTATTTGGTTTCCCAAGCTTTCCATCTAACAAGCCTTTTAGAATAGCACGCAATTTGAATAACAGCAGAATAAATTCAACCATAGCCTGTTGTGATACTAGGAAATAGTCAGAGCCAATCAATTTCAAAACAAATCCCAGGGTTATTGCATCCAAATACAACAACAGTCAACCAGAAATTTTCTTCAGAGCATGACCTTCGGTGCTAAGCTTGAGAAGGAAAAGGAGTGTCGATGCTATCAGGATTTGTTATCATCCTCTTTGTTTGAGGGGCAACCAACCAGGACACAGGAGACAAAAAGTCTAAGTCCAATTCTGTCATGAAAGACCAGTGTGGCTTAGATGAGTAATTTAGACGGTCTAGGCTTCAGTTTTCTCATCTGTAAAATGAAGACGTTACTAAGTTCCCAACACCTAAATCCCAGGATTCTATCCTTCTAAATCTATTGGTTAAGAAAAAAAAAAAAATGTTTTCAGAAAATGAGGCTTTGAGAAGATAGATTCTGAAACTTGCTCTAACTTAGTGTACAGCTCCATAAGATCTTTGTGTGCATGTGCGGGCATGTGTGCAAGTACATGTACGGGATGAAGAAGGTGAGGA
>NW_004444001.1:11550597-11557916 GCF_000243295.1 Trichechus manatus latirostris | reverse complement strand
GAACAATAAAGGGCATGCTTTTTAAAAGGCTCATGGACCAGAATGGGCAGTGCTTGGCACATGGTCAATACTATATGTCAGTGTTTGTAAATAAATAAAATAAAAATAAACTCTTGTTGTTCAAAGTCTATGTGAAATAGGAGCCTTCCGTAAGCATCTTGAAACGTTTTCAGCATCATTATCTATAAGATGTTCTCCATTCAGATAAACACTAGGCCTGAGCTGTGATTGTGTTGCAATGGGACTGAGTGATGAAAAAGCTTTTTTGCTTGCAGCCAGCTTCACATGAATTGAAGACAAGCTTTGCCCTGTGGCAAAAGAGGATACAACAAAGTAGAATGTGTGGTCTCTGCCCACAAAAAGATCGCAATCCAACTGGCAACGTAAATTATACACATGCCCAAAGTTAAATATCTACCCAAGAGATGCCATCAGACAATTAAGAAATGCCAAATGACTGGTATAGGCAGGATGTGCAGTAGGCAAGAAGAGAGAGTGTGGGCTAGGCTTCACAGAGAAAGGCTCTGAATGGTGGGCATGAGGGCACAGTGGAAAGGAAAGGAGAGACTTGCAGAAAGCAGGAAGAGTGAACATAGGCACCAATGTTAGAGGAGAATGAGCACTTCTGGTGGGCTAGCCTAGAGGATCACCATTTGGCAGCAGTAAGTTATGATGTTGCAATGATTGGGTAGATCAGTTGGCCAGGCTAAGTAAATTGGATTTCATCCTATAAATAATGCTGTTGTTGTTTGGTGCTGTCTAGTTGATTCTGACTCATAACGACCCCATGTGAAATAGTAGAACTGCCCCATAGGGTTTTCTTGGCTGTAATCTTTACAGAAGCAAATTGCTAGGCCTGTTTCCCAAGGAGCCACTGGGTGTGTTCGAACTGCCAACCTTTTAGTTAGTGGCCAAGTGCTTAACCACTGTGTCACCAAGTCTCCTTCTTATCCGTAGTAGTGAACGAACCCTTATAAATAAACAGTGCAAGACAGGTGCTTGGTGTCCAAAATGCCCTAAGTGAGTTTAAGATATTGATCCTCATCTGTAAAATGAAGAGGTTAGTGGTGGTCTTTGCTCCTAGTAATCCATGGAAACACTATTCAGACATGCTTCCATCACATGTGGTCTTCACAGAGCCTCTTCCTAAGTTATGGGCACTCCTGTAACCTTGAACAGGATCTTAGAATTGGGAGAAATCTAAGAAGTCCTCAAATCTTATTTTTTAATTAATGCAGGTTGTTTTTTTCTTTTCTACAAGACCCTTAACAGTAGCACATTCCCTGGACTGGCAGAGGCCATTACACACAGGACGGACTCAGTAAATGTTTGAGTAAGTGAGTGAACGAATCCAACCATTTCTTAAACAATTCTGGCAGTTTGGATCTCACTGGCAGGGTTGGGCAGCATTTACTCCTTAGAAAGTTCTTTCTTACTTTGAGGTAAAGTCTACCTCCCTATTTCTACCCCCCAATGCTTCTAGTTCTGTCATCCAGAGAAACAGACAGCAAACCTACTTATTCTTCCATGTGATCACTTTTTAAATATTTAGAGACACTTGTTCATTCTTCTTAGCCTTTTTTCCTTCAAGTAAGCATCTCCAGTACCTTTGCAGAGCTCAAAGGAACAGCCTGCCATTGTGAATACAGGTAGTACTCTACTTACCGTGCATTCGAGTTACAACGAACCGCACTTACAACGATCCTTTTTTTTTTTTTGTACATCTTATTGTTAGTAATATGTACTACATACAATAAAAGGACTCATAATAAAAGGCAATAATAATGAAAAAAAGGAGATAGGATAATGTGCACCTTCTACGTTTGTTTGCCAACAGTATCCTCCCCCTGTGAGGTATTTTCATAGCATGCTATGCTATTTTTTTTTACAGCAACATGTAAAAAAAATCAGCGTAGTGGTGCTTATGAAAGTACCTTGCCGAGGGGGGAGGGGAGAACGTGGTTGGCAAACACACGTAGAAGGGGTGCATGATTTGTGTAAAATACAGTATTTTACTTACATCAGAACCAACTTAAGTGGAGTCATCCGAATGGAACCCCATCGTAAATCGAGGATTACCTGTAATGCTGAATTCCTTTGGTCCTCTTAACTCACTGAGAAAGACGGATTGCATCAGGGGTTGGGTTATACAGTCTGGAAAGGGAATCCTCCCAGAGGCTAGATCCATGAGTCCCTGAACTTTTGGGATGTGCCATGCCCCATCTGGGGTGTGTACTCTGCCCCTTCTGCAGCCAATGTCACATGGCCACTTTCTAATCAGCCAGCTCCTTTCACCCCACGAGTCCCCAAGCACCCATGCTGCAGGGTCTGCAGGGGGCCTATCATCCTCCCACTGCTTCTATTTCGAACAGATGGTATTTTCCCAGGAAGGAGCTATCTAAACGTCCGCTGGCTGCCTTTGCTGCTAGCCTCTCTGTCTACTCTAAATCGCAGCCATTACTGTTTAAACCCACTTCCTCCAACTCAGTCCCCAGTGCCTCAAGCAAGCAAGCAGCTGGTTCCTCATTCTCCACACTATGATCCTTCAAATCCTCCAAAGCCTTCATTAAATCACAATCCCACCAACATCACCACACCCCTAAGCTCCAGGGAATGTGCGGCTACAAACCAACCCTTCACCTTCTAAAGCAGAGGGTCAGAAGTGAGCATTTTTGAGAAATAAAAATAGGAAATAGCAGAGCACATCACCCTAAGTAAGTAAACATAAATATTGTCTTTGGAAAAAGAATTTTTTGTTACATACAGTAATACTCTTGCTTAGTCATATACATATATATCCTATGTCTGTATGTATAAAGACTCATGTACTGAGATGGAATGTAAAGTGTCTTTGATATTATGGGTTATGGTCAAAAGAGTTTGATAAACACAATTTTCCCCTAGCCCAAAGCCCTAGCTTTTTTTGGCTAATGTCTGAGCCTAGAGGGCTGTATAGTAGAAAGGGCACTAGGTCAAGGCCATTAGACTCTGGGTTCTGAAGGTAGACACCACATCTGTCTTGTTCACCGCGGCATCCCCTGTGCTCAGCTCAGTATCTGCATAAAGTAAGTGTCCAATAAACATTTGCTAAATCAATGAACACCACTCACTGACTGGGTAACCTTTGGGACTCGGTCGCCTCATTTATAAAATGAGTTTTCAGCACTTCATGATGAACTCTGAGTCCCCTCAAGCCCCATCCTAAGAATCCACGACGATCTCTGGGTCCTGAAAAATGCTTTTACAATGGCAAAGATTGGCTCTGGTGACTTCTCTCTTCTCCCAGACTCACACTCTACAAATAACCACCTCTGGGTAGGAAGTGTGAGGATAAGCTGGTGCTGAAAATGAGCAAAGAAAAAAATAAATAAAGTAAACCCTGCCCAGTGGATGTCAGGCTGTGGTTTGTACTAGATTAATGAAGGCCCCACATGGCATAATTGTGTTTACAGTGAGCTTATAGGAGTTTTCCCTTAAGGTAGGGGAAGGGGATTGGGTTAAACAAATTATTTGGCTTTTCCTGACCTGATCTGGCAACAGTGGATGAGGAGCGGTAGCTGAGGAATGGCCTCCCCAGTTTCAGTCCAGACTATGCTCACCATGAGTTTCTTTGCACCCAGACCCTGCTCTTCCATCAGAGAGGTAGAAGGCAATTCCTAGGTGCTATCCGAGAAGGTCTAAAGCCCCAAATTGCTTCCTGTGGGCAAACTGCCATGTCCAATTGTGTGGAACTGAGTTCCAGCTACAAGGCAGTAAGCAGCTGGTATTAAGGGAATGAAAGGTCCTGCTTTTTGGGTGGAAAAAACTGAAGCCGCTAAGCAAATCTGATAGCCCAGAACTAGAATCCTGTCATCATTATTGTTATCACACAGCTCTTCTTCCTGAAACAGAAGCACTTCATAGCATCACATGCAGCCCACATCTACAGAAGGATAAACATCCTGCTGGCCCTGTTAGGGCAGCCCTGGTGGCACAGTGGTTAAGCACTATGGCTATTAACCAAAAGGTTACCAGTTCAAATCCACCAGCTGCTCCTTGGAAACTCTATGGGGCAGTTCTACTCTGTCCTATAGGTCACTATGAGTTGACATTGACTCAATGGCAATTGGTTTTCGGGTTTTTTTTCTGGTCCTGATAGAAAAACAACCACAAAAAATCATAATCTGGATGCCCAGTCTACACAACACCAAAAACCTAGTTTGAATTCACTTTACTGAATGGATTCAACCAACCATATATTGCCCTGGTATATTTGATTTTGGTCTAAAAGCAAATTAATTTTAACTGCAGTTTGGAGAGTGTGGATATAATTTTGCTTAGTTTTTATGGTTGATTTTTTTTTTTTTCCAGTCAGTCCATAGCCATTGTTCCCTTTAGTCTCTGAAGATATTTTAAGGTATGAGACTGTGCTAACAGGATGTATGGAATTTATTGGCAGGACTTTTCCGTCAACCTGTCAGTCATTTTTGATTCCAAATTACATGGGCCCAACCTAGATCTGGGATGCATTTGCGTTAAATGATTGTGGATCATTTACTTCAGAAATGATGGGTTGAAGAAAATGTACTTTGCACACAAGAAATGAAATCCCACGCACATCAAGTTTCCTGTTTCCTCGAGATCCTCATTTTTCTATTTAGCCCCTATTTTAGTTTTTCCTCCCTCTCATTAAAGGTCTTGAGAGGATCCAAAAACAGACTTGCCACCCACTCCCCAGCCTAGGTTGAGTAAGACCACACTCTAGGAGGGTAGGAAGGAAATAATCACAATCATGCCATTTTATATAATGCTGGAGAGGTCAGCAAGGTAATGAGTTATTGCTGTTAGTTGCTGTCAAGTTGATTCCAACTCATGGCAACCCCATGTGTGCAGAGTAGAACTGTTCCATAGGGTTTTCAAGACTGTGACTTTTTGAAAGCATATCTCCAGGCCTGTCTTCCAAGGCACCTCTGGGTGGGTTTGAACTATCAGCCTTTCAGCTAGTAATCAAACACAACTGTTTGTACCATCTGATTTTGCAGGCTAGGAGACCTAGGCTCACAGGTGTTAGGTAAGTTGGCCAAGGTCATACAGACAAAAAAAAGGGAGGGGGGCGAGAGCCAGAACACGATCACTACTGTCATGTTACCAAACCCATGTGCTGTCACGATTCTAGACTCCCTTCCTAGAAATGGTTTTCAGTGTTTGCGAGTCTCCTTATGGTTCATAGCACCCAGCAAGGTATCTGTATCAATACACCCAATTCTGTATCAGTCAAGGTTCAATCAGAGAAGCATAACCCCTATTACTGACATGTTGTTGTTAACTGCTACTGAGTTGACCCCCAACTCATGGTGACCCCATTCACAATGGGATCAGAACGTTGTGATACTTAGGATTTTCTGTGGCTTCTTTTAGGAAGTAGATCACAGATCTTTCTTCCTAGTTTGCATTAGTCCAGAAGCTCTACTGAAACCTGTTCAACATCATAGCAACACACAAGCCTCTTCTGACAGCTAGTTGGTGGCTGCATTTGAGGTGCATTGGCTGAGAATGAGCAACATAGAGGATGGGAAATGTTCTAGGGTAAGACGTTATGCAGTCATGGGAGCAGGTTATAAACACTATAGTCTTTTGCCTGCAGTCAAGGTGGGCGGTCTGAAAGGGAAGAAGGAGGTGGAGTGGGAGAGGCCAAGGACCAGCTGGAACTGTATGTGCCTCTCATCACCTCCAGTCTTGATGATGTGGGGGCCAGTGGGATAAGCTCTTCACCACAGAGTTGCACTCACACATGACCGAGGATTTGGAGCAGCTGAAGGAGGAAATCCAGGGGTGCTGGAGGCTGTAGACCTGGAGGCTGTCCCATGCCAGTGAGGCAAGCAGCAGACCAGCAACAACACTTGTAAGCCCCAACAGCACAGGACCATACTTTCATGAACAGTTGGCACAAAAACAATTAAATAGGCTCTATTCTGTGATTGCTCTTATGTAACTTTTATTACTACTTAAAATTATATTTAAGCTTTTCATAGAGCTATAATTAACATATTGTGAATCTTACATGTTTACTGTAATTTATTTTGACAAATGCATACATCCATATAATGCACACTCCTAGAAAAATATGATATACTTCTGTTACACCAGGAAGTTTCCTCCTAGTCAACACCTCCACCTCCACCCCCACCACCACCAGAAGCAGCCACTGTTCTGATTTCTTTCACAATTAACTTTTTCTGTACTACAACATTGTATAAATGGAACCATACAGTACTGATTCTTTTGTGATCTGACTTTTGCTTAACAGAACATTTTAAAAATTATCCTATCGTTGCTTGTATAGGTAGATCATTCTTTTTTATTAGTGAGTAATAGTCCATTATATGCACATACTACAATTTATCCACTCAGCTGCTAATGGACATTTGGGTGGTTTCCACTTAGGGACTATTATGGACACACTGCTATGAACATTCTTGTACAATTTTTTTTTTTTACATACAATTTCATTTGGGTAAATACTTAAGAATGGAGTTACTGATTCTGGGCAACATGGCACTATAAACAGAAGCACCGTACCATCCCTCCACAGCAAAGATCCGAAAAACTAAGTCAAACAGAGACAAACGTTAATCCTGAAACCCTAAGCATCAAACGAAGAGTTAAAGAACTTAGCCAAGCACCAAATGGAATAAGAAACTGACAGACAACAGACAGGGAGGAAAGATACATGCAGAGGTCCCCTATCAGCTAACACTGCATGGATCTGCCATCTTAGACTACTTTCAGAGATCAGTGAACAGGGAGTATAGGAAAGCAGCTTCACGGAGCTCCCAGCAGGGGACAGAACAACTGGTAACCAGCAATATACGTTTTCCCAACCACCATCCTTCTTCACTCCCACTCAACCTCCTCTGCTTCCTGCAGCCATGATCTCTTGGCTGGGAAGCACTGGCTTCACCCCTGTGCTGCTTGGATTCCACCTGCCCACACTGGCCAGCTCCCTGAGTGCCATTTGTTGATTGCTGGTGTTACTTTTTTCCACTTCTTTTGATTTCTTCCATATCTCTGACTACCTCCCCCTCCTTTCTCTCAAATACCTGGCTCCGTGTGTCATCTTGCTTCTTCCTGAAAGGCTGTGAAATGCTACTCGACTGTGGAACTGCTTCCTGGCCCCTGCCACCACACTGGTGGGATCCCCAGGGCTTTTGTTTGTTTGTTTTGATTTGTTTGTTTTTTTTTTTCTTTTCTCGGCTTGAGAGCCCCTTCTAACTGGGCAGTAACGTGCAGCTGGGGAGCTACTCCCTCAATCTGCACAGCCGCACAGTGGGATCCCTGAG
>NW_004444001.1:11549551-11550497 GCF_000243295.1 Trichechus manatus latirostris | reverse complement strand
CATCAACAGATGAATGGATAAACAAACTATGGTACATACACACAATGGATCATTACACAATGATAAAGAACAATGATGAATCTGTGAAGCATCTCATAACTTGGATGAAACTGGAGGACATTACTGTGAGTGAAATAAGTCAATCACAAAAGGACAAATATTGTATGATACCTCTATTGTAAAAACTCATGAAAAGGTTTACACACAGAAAGAAACTTTGTTGGTTAGGAGGGATGGGAGGGGTGGGGGTGGGGATACTAAATAGACAATAGATAAGTGGTAACTTTGGTGAAGGGGAAGACAGTCCACAATACTGGGGAAGCTAACTCAACTTGTACAAGGCAAGCTCAGAGGCTCCATAGACACAACCAAACTCCCCGAGGGACTGACTTGCTGGGCAGAGGGCTGTGCGACTATGGTCTGGGGAAACATCTAGCTCAATTGGCATAACACAGTTTATAAAGAAAATGTTCTACACTCTACCTTGGTGAATAGCATCTGGGGTCGTAAAAGCCTGTGAGCAGTCATCTAAGATACTCCACTGGTCTCACCCCTTTGCGAGCAAGGGAGAATGAAGAAAACAAGATACAAGGGAAAGATTAGTCCAAAGGACTAATGGACCACAACTACCAAGGCCTCCACCAGACTGAGTCCAGTATAACTAGATGGTACCCGGCTACCATCACTGACTGCTCTGACAGGGTTCACAACAAAGGGTCCCAGACAGAGCTGGAGAAAAATAATAGAACAAAATTCTAACTCACAAAAAAAGACCAGACTTACTGGCCTGACTGGAGAAACCCCGAGAGTATGGCCCTCAGACACCTTTTAGCTCAGTAATGAAGTCACTCCCAAAGTTCACCCTTCAGCCAAAGATTAGACAGCCCCATAAAACTAAACGAGACTAATGGGGCACAACAGCCCAGGTACAAGGACTAGAAGGCAG
>NW_004444001.1:11542857-11549451 GCF_000243295.1 Trichechus manatus latirostris | reverse complement strand
TGTTTAATGATTTGTTCTGTAAACTTTCATCTAAAGTACAATTTTAAAAAAAAGAAAAAAATCATATTTTTTTTAACTTTGTCAAATATCTTTTTTTGCATCTATGAAAATATAATAACTCTATGATAGTCTCCTTATACTAATTAAAATAAATTATAAAAAAAAAGAATGGAATTACTGGATCGATCATAGGGTAGAGTATGCCTAACTTTCTTAGAAACTGGCAAACTATTTTTCAGTGGTAGTACTGCTTTACACTCCCACCAGCAATGTATGCAAATTCTAGCTGCTCCACATCCTTGTCAACACTTGGTGTTGACAGTGTATTTAATTTTAGCCGTTCTACTTAATGAAGAGTGAAGTTCATTGTGGTTTAAATTTGTATTTCCCTGATGACTAATGATGTTGAGTACTATTTTGTGTGCTTATTGGCCATTCATTTATCTTCTTTTGGTAAGTGCCTGTTCAAGTTTTGTCTTTTTATTATTGAGTTTAGGAATTCTTTATATGTACTAAACACAAGTCCTTTCGCAGATAAATGAATTACAAACATTTTCTCTCAACCAAAGACTTGCACATTCATTTCCTTACCAGTAGCTTCTGAAGAACAGAAGTTTTTAATTTTAATGAACTCTAATGTATCAAGGTTTTATGATTATTGTTTTCTATGTACTCTCTAAGAAATCTTTTCCTCCTCCAAGAGCAAAAAGATATTCTCTATAATTGCTTCTAGAAACTTTGTAGTTCCAACTTTTATATTTATAAATGACCCATTTCAAAATATTTTTTGTATATAGTGTGAGGCATGAGGTTTATTTTTTTCCATATGTGTTCCAGCACAATTTGTCAAAAAGACAATTTTTGCCATTTGATTTCTTCAGCAGCTTAAAAAAAAATCAATTGACCATATATCTGTGGGGTTTATTTCTGGAGGAAATTCTGTTTCAATGAACTGTAAGTAAGAGCAGAGAAAGCCAACTGGGTGGATTGATGTGCTAGAAAGTCTCCACTTCCTGGGCTGTCTATCTCTGTGGAGGGTACCAACATCCATCCAGTGGTACCAGCTTTTAAAAAAAAAATCTGAGAAGGTAAAAGAATGAAATGATTCAAAATAGGATTTGGACATGTTACATTTTCATGAGATCTCTAATATACCTGAGAAGTCCCTGGGTAGCGCAAACAGTTAATGCATTCAACTGTTAACCAAAAGGTTGGAGGTTCTAGTTCACCCAGAAGCTCTTTGGAAGAAAGGCCAGGTGATCAATTTCTGAAATATCAGCCATTGAAAATGCTGTGGAACACAGCTCTACTCTGACTACTCTGACATACATGGGATTGCCACGAGTGGAAGCTGACTGGACAGCAGCTAGTTTATATCAATGGACATGGAATGGGCTTCAGAACACTATGAAGGAGAAGTGGTGTCACAAAGAATTGATGTCACAGCCTGTCCTGATCATTCTGAGAATTGAGCTGGATAGTGGCCATCTATTCTGCTAGCTTTGGCAGAAGACTGCTTCTAAGAGCCAGATCTTAACACTTGAATGCTAGTTATTTCTAATGCGGTTTATTAGGTCCCTCTCTTAAAAATCATAGGTTTGAGAAATTCCTTACTAAAATGTTTTGTTCCTTAAAATTAATTTTATTTTTAACTTTCTTTACAGTTGGCCCTCATCCAGTTCTGGCTTTTGTATTCAGGTAAGTTTCCTTCACGGTTGGATAGTCCATGTTTCTCTCTTAGCTTACTTTTTCCCAGTTATTACTAAGTATTTGAATGTAATCTAGTTGAAAGGCTCAGAGTGTTTGATTAACCACATTCATTTCTCCAGAAAAATTAAATTTCCAGGCTTTTAAGTCATTTAGGAGGGAAGATGATAGAGGAAGGCCAAGAGAGACAGAACAATGGACAAAGAGGCTTCTGAGGATGTTGGATCCTGGTCAGCACAACTCACTGCACCTCTCTGAACCTCATGAAAGGCTTGAGCTAGATGTTGTATAGTGTCTCCTTGAACTTTGAGAGTTTATGGTCCATTTGTCTGTGGGAGAATTCAAACCTTCTTCCTGAAGGACTTACTTAATCACTTATTAAGTTAATTTGGAAGTTCTCATTTTTGTGGAACATGACTTTTTTTTAAAAAGTCATGCTGTTTTGATTTCTTTATCCTGCTGTACAGTGAAAAGTTCGTTCCACTCAGACTTGGGGTTGGGAGCTCATAAAGAACATTCTCGGCATGGAGAATCCATGAATCAACATAGCTTTGCTGTCATTTTAAGTAATTCAGTTGAGAACATGTTTAATTTAATACATTGACTGACCCTGACTTTGTCCAAGACATCGTAGACTGTAGATATTGTGAGGGATTCAGACATGAATTAGTTTGTCTTAGTTTATGCAGATGACTAGTTAAATTTATCCCTCTTGCTTGAGCTAAAGAACTCTGTCGCTCATCTCTTTTCTCATTCCTGGTTACCTGTGTATATAGTAAGCCTCTGGAAAAGCTGAGCTGTTTGAAGATCCTGGACCTTGGACGACGAGGTGTAAGTCAGACTATAGAGAATTAACTTAAAGATATTTCCAAAATATTTTTCACTATTTCTGCAGCAAATGATCGATTTTAATGCAAAAAAATTAGATGGATATCTTGTTACATCATTATATCATAAAAGTTTGGGGAGAGGAAACTTCAAAGATGGGAGACACAATTTTGACTGAAGCAGTCATGTTTGCATTCTAATAGAAGAAAAATCTCAGTCCCTTAGACATGGCAGATGCTGGAATCTTCTCTACACATCAACTGAACCTAGGGAGATGACAGAGATTTGCTAGTTGGGCACTGAAGAGAGCAGAATGTGACAACATAGTGCTGTTTTCAATTTGCCATTCTTGGTTTATTTTAACCTGACTTGACACTTATAACAATGTTCAAAGAGGAAAATATCAAATAGAAACTTGGGAAAGAGGCAGAAAGTTCTAATTAAAGATTGATGTTTCATAGCAAGATTCACCCCAGCCTTTAACTTTTAAAGGACACCTGAGAATCTTAACAAATGGACATGGAAAAAGAAAAAAAAAGAAAAACAACTTTAAATGCAATG
Organism: Trichechus manatus latirostris; assembly: GCF_000243295.1. Classification (NCBI taxonomy): domain Eukaryota; kingdom Metazoa; phylum Chordata; class Mammalia; order Sirenia; family Trichechidae; genus Trichechus; species Trichechus manatus. Next base: position 11,546,355 of record NW_004444001.1, on the reverse strand, counting down.
CTTTGCATATGTCTTTTACTTAGAATTGTGAAAAAAAATTATATTGACAGCAATGGCTTCAGTATTCAATCCATGCACCTCAATTTGGAAGAACATCGTTCTAAAAGAAACTGCTCTGTTTAAGTCTCGACTTGTCATGTGACCCTAGACAATAATGTCGCAACTTTTGTCACTCAGGTAGAAATCATCTTCTACAATCTCCTGCCATAATTCTATTTTACAAAGAATGTAGCATCTGTGTGAAGCTTAAATGCCTCCCTCAATGATTTTGTGGAAAAGAAAAAAACAAGGGAATTTAACCTGGGAATGATACCCAAGCCATGGTGTTTTCGATTGCCTCATATGCATGTGAAAGCTGGACAACGAATAAGGAAGACCGAAGAAGAACTGATGCCTTTGAATTGTGGCGTTGGCAAAGAATATTGAATATACCATGGACCGCCAAAAGAACGAACAAATCTGTCTTGGAAGAAGTACAACCAGAATGCTCCTTAGAAGCAAGGATGGCAAGACTACGTCTCACATACTTTGGCACGTTATCAGGAGAGATTAGTCCCTGGAGAAGGACATCATGCTTGATAAAGTAGAGGATGAGCGAAGAAGAGGAAGACCCTCAAGGAGATGGATTGGCACAGTGGCTGCAACAATGGGCTGAAGCACAAGGATTGTGAGGATGGCGCAGGACCAGGCAGTGTTTCGTTTTATTGTACATAGGGTTGCTATGAGTCAGAACCGACTCGACAGCACCTAACAACAATGACAACAGTAGAATTTTTTAGCATTTAATTAAATAGCATTTAATTTATATTATTTATACCCATTTCAATAAATTTTCAGTACGGATAATTTCCTCAATGCCTCTAGTTCTATGTTCTTAGTGGAGGATATCCTTATATATTACTCTGAAAATTAGGCACTATATTTTAAATATTATAATTAATAAAAGTACCCTCAGAATAAATTTAATGAACAGGACTATCATCTTGCTAAATTTCTGGGATGTAAGAGTAAAACCACTTGAAAACTAAGTTTAGCCTAAAGCTTTCTAGCAACCGAGACAAAAAGGGAAACATGAGGAGACAAAACCTTTCTCTGGTGTTAAGATATGCTTGGAATATTATACGGAGCCCTGTATTTTAGATCCTGCAAGATACGGTGATTGTCTTCATCTTAGGTTTCAAGGAAAGCATAGAAACTATCTTCAACTTGGCCATGAGATTAAACCAGAGGGCATGTTATCCGTCAAGATTTATATTTCTTCGGGACACTTCAAGCACTAGCTTTGCCCTAAGAGTGTGAGCTTGTAATAAGTGAGATCCTATATTGATGCTGGGTAAAACTCAGCTCTTCTCATTGCAGTTGCTAGGGGAATAGCAATGGCACCAGTGGTAAAAGGTACAATTTTCCCAGGAACACAGCATAAACAACTGCAGGAAGAGGATCACTGCCTTGGCATAAAGAATGAAACTGAGCTAAGTAAAGGTGACACATAGGCTTACAAGGTCAGGGACCTGGGCTACCTTCTGGCACCAAGCAGCATCTTGGAAGCTCTCAGGGTGTTTGCGCCTGGAGAAGATCAAAGATGTCAGTTCAATGACCTAATCAATGGGCTGATAATCACAGGTGGTCATTTGGCAAAGCAACTGAAATTGGTGGAAGCTTTGTGACTGTGAACCATACAAATTTTTGACACAGAAAAAATGAGCCCCTGAAATGCAGGTTGCATCATAAAATTCAATTCACTTTTTCTGAACAAATCTGCTACCCCTCAACCTATTTGTAATACACACCTCCAGCAACCATTACTCCCAAGACTCCTGATTAGTCACTAACTATGAATTTACATTAAGGTATCATTCATCTAATCTGACCATCTCTGTCTTTTAATTAGCATGCATAGGCCATTTACATTTAATAATTATTAATGTGGTTGGATTTGGGGCTACTATTTTACTATTTTTTGTTTGTCCTTTCTGTGTTTCCCTCACTTTCCTATCTTCTTTTGAATTATTTGAAAATTTTAATTTATTTATATATTCATTTTCTGGCTGTATCTCGTACTTTTTAGTGGTTTTTCTAGCAATTACAGTATACACACCAACCCTTTCATAGTCTAAGTACTAAAGTACTAAGTACTAAAATTAATATTTACTTAAGATGTAGAAGCCTTCAGGTAAAATGTAGAAGCCTTACCACCACATATGTTCCTTTATAGAACCCATCTGCATTCAGTGAAAACTCCACCAACATAATTTTTGCTTTCAACCAGCCATACATATTTTAGGGAACGAAAGAGAAAAATAGTCTATTATATCCAGATACTTCTTATTTCTGTTGCTCTTTGTTCATTCCTGAAATTCCAAATTTCTCTCTGATACTATTTCTCTTCTGCCTGAAGAACTACCTTTAGCATGTCTCTTAGAACTGGTCTGCCGGCAAAAATTCTCTTGGTTTGCCTTCATCTGAAAATGTATTTATTTCACCTTCTTCCTTGAGGGATATTTTTTTCTGAATATAGAATTCTGGGTTGACAGTTCTCTTCTTTGGGCACTTGAGATATTGTTCTTCTGTCTTTTGACCTCATTGTTTCTGATAAAAAAAAATTCACTGTGATTTAAATTTGTGTTTCCTTAAATGTAACATTGTTTTTTTCTGAACACTTTACAGATTTTTTTCATTATCTTTGAGTTTCAGCAGTTTGATTATGAAACATTTGGGCTTGGTTTTCTTTGCGTTTATATTGTTTGGGGCTTGCTGAGCTTCTTGAAACTGTATATTTATCTTTTTGCCAAATTTAGGAAGTGTTCAGGAATTTTCTTCCTATTTTTCATACCAATGTCTTCATCCTATCCTGAGACTCCAATGACATAAATGTTAGATCTTTTGATATTGTCTCATAGGTCCCTGAGGCTCTATTCAGTTTTTGTTTTTTTTTTTCCTTTCCAATCTTTTTTTTTTTTTTCTGTTATTCAGATTGGATAACTTTTACTGATCTATTTTAAGTTCACTGACCCTTTTCTCTGCCAACTCCATTCTGTTATTGAACTCATCCAATGAAATTTTTATTTGATACTGTATATTTTACTACTAAAATTTCCATTTGATTGTTTGTTTTTATTTACTGACTGAGAACTACTATTTTTCCACTTCTTTCAAAGGTGTCTAGCTATTTCAAGGAACATGGCTACAATAGTTGCTTTAAAGTATTTGTGTGATAATTCCAACATCTGGGACACCTCAGAATTGTCTTTTCCCTCAGAAATTGGTCCCAGCTTCATGGCTTTTTCTATGTCAAGTAATTTCGGATTGCATCCTCGAAATTTGAATACTGTGTTGTGAGACTGAGTCCTGTTAAAATCCTCTGGAATTTTTTTTCTTTTTCTTTTTTTGTTTATTTTCTCAAGCATTGAACCAGATTTGGTTCTGACCACAAATTCTACCTAGCCTTCTGTGGGCAGTGGTTCCAATGGAAGTTCAGTTTTCATAACTTTTTCTCTG
>NW_004444001.1:11516494-11524247 GCF_000243295.1 Trichechus manatus latirostris | reverse complement strand
TATCAACTTGCTCTGTACCAAAGATTATTGATTAAATTAATTCCAGCCCACCTAATTAGGAACAATCTAGAGAAAGAGGAAAAGAGACAATAACAAGGAGGCAAGAAAAGTGTAAATGATAAGTCTGTGTGGCTACCACTGTGAGCGGCTTGGGCCAGCCAGGAAGTGTCTTGAGGCCTTGGGGCATCTGGAGAGACAAATACAGAAATTCAATCAATGAGATGTCTACTGAATGCCTACTAGTGTTTTACAGAGTATTCAGAGAGGAACAACAAGGAACTCTTCAAGGAACTTAGGATCTAGTGGGAACAAGAAGGCTACAGGTATATGAAAAGGCTCCAAAGGCAACCCTTCCACACTTCATATTATTGCCAATGGTTAGCCCTTATGAGAAGCTGAATGCATAATGGGATGAGCTGAGCATAGATCTTCCACATAGCCTCAGTATTAGCACAAACACTGCCAGCTACTCTTCAGCCTTAAAATATACCTGTGGAAAGAAAGAAAGCAGGGAGTATCATTTTCAAAAGTGGGACACACGTGAGGTAGCTTAGAATCCTTAATCTTGTCCTTCAAAACTTTACATTTCGCTGTGTGAAATTTAATTTACCAAAGAGTAATTGCTACTTCTCTGTTGGTCGCCTCAGCATTATTAAGTGTCTGCTACAGGAAGGGCACGATTTAGTTACTAAGAAGCCATACAGACAATAGAGCAAGGATAAAATGAGATTCAGAAACAACTGAACATCTAGTGTTTTCACCGATGGGGAGTAAGTTAGGAGCATCGTTTTTCAATAGAACCACACAGTATCAGAGTCAGAAGGGACTCACCTCTAATTTAACAAATGAGAATCCCAAGATCTGAGGCATCATCCCATTTCTGGTTCTTTGTATATACCTGATGTCCCACACAACACCATATCAAGCACTTAAAGGCCAGTTTGGAGAATCTCAGCTGTTCCCGCCTCAACTGTTTTAACACCAGATCATTGCCTAGAACCAGTGCTTGATCACTCTTGACTTGCTGCTGCATCTTGATCACCTCCTTAGCTCAGTATTCAAGCTCTCAAAACCTGCCTTTAGGTCTATAGTTTTTACTAATCCATTTGATTCCTCTCTCTGGCCCCTATTTTACTATACTCAACTTAGGGTGAAAGACAGCCTTGGTTTCATGGATCTATGAGCCAGACCAACACCGCTCTCCCCTTCTCTTCGCCAGAGCTGATACACTTTGAAGGGATGTACCCAAGGCTTACACAGAAAGTCTATAGTATCCAGAACCAGGGCAAGGCCTTCTCCAGATACCAAGTCCTCCCTCCTCCCCAACCCCAAGATAGAAGCAACTTCAACAAAACCAAAAATATAGTGTGTTGTCAACTTTACCTCTCTAGTTCACTAGAGTTTTAAAACAGCAGGACTTATCAGGGTACAAGTCACCACATTTTTATTTATTTACTGTCTTAAAGTCTACAAGGGAAAGATAAACAGCGTAAAATATCGCTTAGTAAATGAAAAAAAAAAAAGAGAGTAAACCTGCATGCTGTCTTCCCCTATCACATCTATTATCACCACCATCATCCTCAACAATAACAACACTGACCCATTAGATATTAAAACTTTTTTAAAAAATCATATCTGCCCTCCAGGATCTTACAATCTTACTCGAAACATTAAGTATAAAAATTATAACCTAATCCCCATCAAGTTATTTTCAAGAATCACTCAGTTCTCTAAGTGTTTGCTAAATACATTTTAATTCTTTTAAACTAATTTGGAACATCTAAGATTGTGTTTTGTTGAGATCAACACACCACATTATTTTGATCAGTTTAGTCTACCAGTGAAAAAGCAAAGAAATCAAAATACTAATTTAAAACTGTGTGGCTACCTCCAGAAAGGCGAAACAATCAAGTTACTTATTTAAGGTTGTATAGATAACTCCCCCCAAACTGTCCACTTCTCAATGATTGTATAAACACAGGCTTATTAAGAAGGTCCATCAACAAAAAAGTTAGCCTTTTCTTTGTATCTCCCTCCTTCATTGTAGCAGGGGGCTGGTTACTAAGAATCTCAGATGAGTAGAGAAGTAACTATTAAAAAATTGAATTCCTGTCTACACAATGCCAAAACATCTAGTAAGTCTCCTTAAAAAAAAAAAAATTGTCCACCCAGATGTCTGGCACTGCATAGACAAAATATCCAGATGACTGGCTGAACTTTTGAATAAACTGCTGAAGTGGACCAGATGTTCTGGCTTCTTAAGACTTCGGAGACTAGAGGTACCTGGGGACATCAGAGAAGGAAAATGTCCCCACCAGACCCTCACCACGTGCATGCCTTCCCCCAAAACTGCAGTGGGTATGTGACACAGAGGGGTTTAAATTTAAAACATCAATGACCGTCTTAGAAAAATCAAGTTGAGAGTACAAGGACGTAATGTGACATTTATCTAAAATCCATGTTTTGGGAAGTCACTGAGTCACATCTATCTTGAGGCATTGTGGTTGCATTTCTAAATATTCTCCCCCTCAAGACTTTCTCTTTCAACCCTCGCTCTGGAGTACCTTTTCCCAACCCAGGGAGCGGCGGTTTTTACAAGCAACAGTCAGAGCTGAAACCGAAAGCTTTCTCTTTCAAACACCACCACTTTGCCCTTTCTCTCTCCTTTCTTCATAACTCCCTCAAGTATCTTTGTCTACTGTATGCAAAGTGTGAAAGCAAGACTAAGAAACATGTCTGGGATTCTACAAAGGCCTTCTCAATGGAGCAGCATCAGCAATCTGGTTGCTTTTTCGAGTACAGCCCAAGCAACCGGCGCCCTGGCAGAAGAGGCCCAAGGCTGGAAATGGCAGGGCCAAGCAGGTTGGATCCTCCGGCACAGAAGGCAGGGACCGTACCACTGAGGAGGAAACCCAAGGAGCTGACTCGGAGCAGTACTCATGATTGGATGGTAATTGACAGCCACAGAACCTGGAGTCCCCTCCAGCAGATTTGTCTAAAAGGGTGCCTTGCAGGAAATGAGAGCAGCAGGAAGGAAAGCAAAGCTCAACACCATGTGATTACTAAGCTCTCAACTGTATTTAGAAAACAGCTTTGGCTTCCGTCAGAACATCCAGATATGCATTTAATCTGTTATATAATTTTTGTTTTCAGAGACAGGTTTGGTTTTTTGGGTTTTTTTTTTTTTTTCCTTTTAAAAAAAAAGGTCATTAAAAGATTCCCTACATGTCAGTATTCTTTGAGGCCTTGCCTGAGACACTTCCTGCTGCCTTTGAAAAGAAAAGAAAGAAAAGATGTGACTGCTTTCTTACCTCCCTTCAGAGAGACTTAGTAAAACAATCCTCCAGCTGCCACCGAAGAAGAAGTAAACGCATCTATCATCAGGATACAATTAATGTTACAAGTGAAGCGATGTGGGAAATAAAATAGAAAAAGCAATAATCCTCAGTTTCCCTCATGAAGTCTGCCCTAGGCTTTGTGGGGCTGGAGAAAATCAGAACACCTACTTGAAAATTGTCTGAAAGGACATCAGCTGTATTTCCAAGACACACGTGACACACCCCGATTTCACTAAAGACCAAAAGACAGCCGAGACAGGAAAATATAAATACAAAAATAAAGAGTATTATTTTTCTCTCTTTGGATTAAAAACAAACAAAAAAATCCCTTCTCCCATTTCTAACCACCCCCACCCAGCCTTGCTTTCCCCTCCTCTCACCCCCTCTTCTCTCCAGGATTGGCTTTATTTAAAAAACTATATTTCTGCCCAGGCATTCAAAAATGCTGAGTGCCTCAAGCAAAGTAGTAGAATAAGCATGTTTCTTACTGCTTCTTGGCAACTCTGCAGCCCAAGACCTGCTTCCAATTAAAGATCATGTGGCTTCAGTTTAGTATTATCATGAAAATGAAATTACCACTTTAGAAAAGTCAAGTTACTTTCGAAGTGAAAACTGCAGGTCAGAGCCCACCAAAATTCCAAAAAATTTGCTCAAGAAACATCTTGTTGAAGGGTCAAAATGGCCTGGCTGATAAACATCCCGAGGTTGTGATTTGCGCCACTTCTCCAGCAGGCCTCCTCTTGCCTTGTTGTTGGAAAGAGTGAGCTCATTGTCCGTCTTCGAGAAAAGGCATCCCTCTGGTAGCAGACCCCACTCACTCTGCTTGCAGAGAAATCACGCCTCAGCTTCTCTGATGCTCCGGCTGCTCCAGCTCTCTGATCTCCACCACTCACCTAGCTGGGACATACCCTACCTTGTTGTTGTTGGGTTCCATCAAGTAGACTCCGGCTCATAGCGACCCCATGTGACAGAGTAGAACTGCCCCATAGAGTTTTATTGGCTGTAATCTTTATAGAAACAGATCGCCAGGTCTTACTGCCGTGGAACCATTGGGTGGGTTCAAACCACCAACCTTTCAGTTAGCAGCCAAGTGCTTAACTGTTGCACCACCAAGGCTTCTTCGTCTTAGACAGTTCTTTATCTTTCCATTGCTGTGAAGTCAATTCTGACTCATAGCAACTCTATACAACATAGTAGAACTGCCCCATAGGGTTTCCAAGCTGGTGATTTTGAACTTCCAACCTTTTGGTTAGCAGCCTGAGCACTTAACCACTGGGCCACCAGGGTCCAGCTCTTTATCTGCTAAGGTTTATATCTTCCCTCCCCAGTTAGATTGTAAATTCCTGAAAGCTAGGGCCATATCTTTACTTTTTTGTAGCTTCATAAATTCTTAGAACAGGAAGAAGTCTAGTCCAATCGCTTAATATTAAAGATAAGGCCTATTAACTAGTTTCTGGCGGACACACTATGAGGACAGAGGCCTCTGGCAACATCTGGCTCTGCCCTGAACCCACAGGGTGCCTTACCGCTAGGATGAGCTTTGGAAGTGTTACTGATCAGACCTGGGAAACTCTGTGTACCAGCATAGTGGTTAAGAACACTGAGATTCAGAAGTACTTGGGTTCAAATCCTGGGCCACCACTGACTACCTCTGTGATGAGACAAATTGCTTTACCTATTTGCACCTTCTTTTATTCATCTGTAAAGCTGGGAAAATAACAGTATCTACCTAATAAGTTTGCTGAGGGTTAAATAGGATAATATATGTGAAGTACTTGGTCCATGAGCATATGGTTAATAAACACTAAAAAATAGTTATTGTTTGATTATCATTTTTATTATTATTTGTAGTATGCTTGATGGAACCCATACCCAGAGTTTCTTTTATAAAAGGCTCCATAGCTTGTCCTAGGAAAACATGGATTTGTTTGGAGGAAATGGCCTGTGTTAGCTTTCTGGAACCATCTCTGTTATTATGAAATTCCAGAAACTGGAATAAAATAGCAAGGGGGTGGGAGAAAGGGAGAGTGGGTTCTTCACAGAGCAACTTGAGGCACTGATCCAGCAAATGAACACATATTTCTTGAGCACACTTTGTGCATCAGGTACCGCATCAGCTGCTGTAGGAAATTCAGGAAATTTTCAACACTCTCTGATTTCAAATACTCACAATCTAGGTGGAGATATAGATTATATGGGAAGAAAACTGAAATTCCATCTGTGCACAGTGTGTCTCATGGGGTCTATTGACAACAAGTGTTACAGAGTTCAGAAAAAAATAGTGATGGAAACCCGGGTGGTGTAGTAGTTAAGATCTATGGGAATCATGACCTAGGCAAGTTGACAGATATTTTGGGGGGACACAATTCAATCCATGACAGCTGATAACCAAAAAGTAGGTAGTTCAAATCCACCAGGTGCTCCTTGGAAACCCTATGGGGCAGTTCTACTTTGTCCTATAGGGTCACTATGAATTGGAATTGACTTGACGGCAATGGGTTCTAAGAGCTGTGGGCAGGGAAGATGTCCCAGAGAAAGTGGCACTTAAGTTATGTTTTGAAGGACAGAGAAGACTCAACTAGGTTGAAATGAAGAAACAGAGCTCCTCATGCTAAGGGAACAGTTTGTGCAATGGCCCAGATACAGGAACTGCAAAGTGTGCTTAAATGCAGTGAGAGCCGACAGGGTAAAGCCAAAGGTAAATCTACATGCTTAGAGAACATAAGACTGGAAGAGTTCCTTGGAAGCCTATTGTGCAGAGCCTTGAATGCTTGGCTTATTCTAAGCCTTAGAATGGTCGTGCAGAGTATGGTGCAACCAACACAAGTGTACTTAGTAGGTTGGCTAACTCTCTGAGCTTCATCCTACAGGTAGAGGTGAGGTGCTAAAGGTTTGTTCTTTGTTTGTTTGTTTGTTTGTTTTTCTTTTCATTTCATTTATTTTTTTTTAATCATTGCAGGTTTTTGAGTAAGATATCAGGATCTGATTTTTATATATGATTTTGAGGACAATGCACTCAATTTGGAAGAGTTTTGGAAATGGGTAGCAAGTCAACAAAATAATTGACCACTAATTTGGGGGTGGAGAAGAAGAGAAACTGCTGTACTTTAAAGTACTGGCTTTTTTACAGTGACCATCTGAGCACCTTTGACATCTAAGGAATCCTAATCCAAGTTAACAGCTTCTCTGAGATGATTGGAGGAAAAAAAAAATCTCAGAATAAAACATTTCACAATTGTCTAACCTTTATAGGGTCTGTTCTAGAATTCTCCTTGTCTAATCACACAATTTCTGAAGGGATTTAGGGAAGGAGGAGCAGGCTGTGGCAGTGAGGGGAGGAGCCAAGGTATTGTCTAAAACCCTTCAGAGAGACAGAAAAAGAAGGAACAGGTGGAAGACAAGATTAGGTCACAATTACTCCATTTTACCTTGTGCTGTGTTTGAGAACAATTGCCCTGTGCCTTCATCAAAAATAGAGACAAATCCATGATTGTAAGTGCCAAGAAAAACTCCCTTAGATGTAGCACAACATTAATTGAGTCTAACATGGGGTGGGGGGCGTGAGGGCTGCCATGGAGGGAGTGTGTTATAAAAGAAAACAGTGGTGTGTGGTCCTCCTCACATACGCGGGCAATTGATGGGTATGTTTTGGTATCAAGGCTACTTCAAATGACCTTTAGCCCTGAACTTTTAACCTCATCATCTCAGGCAGACAGAACCCCATAGCACCCTGAGGCTCCCAGCCACCCCCAGCTCAGGGTTCAACATGTGCTGTGGTTCCCACTGAACTTTGAGGAAGACCCAAACTCAAAGAGATAGAAAATGTCTGCAAGCTCAAAAGGTGTGGAGCAGATGCTGGGGATGAAGGGTGCCAGAGGTAGAGAAACAGATGCCTGAAAATTTCTGCCATCAACACCTACTTGTAGATTCAAGTTTGAGCTGTCATTTGCAAATGCCTGTGTAAAATAATCCATCTCCCATTACCTCAACGGAATATGACTTGGCTGGCGGGACAAAGCATCCTGAGAAGAAAAGCAGCTTGCTCTGGACTTCACAGAAAATGTAAAAGATCACAATATGGGCCTCACTTCTCAAAGGCAAGGAGACTCTGTGGAGCTCAGGAATCCCACAGCTACACCAAAGAAGCCTCTTCAGACCCTGCTGTTGACCAAGGGAGAAAGGAAGGGAGGGAGAGGGCCAAGGGCACAGGAATGGAACACAGCTCTTCCACACAGTCTGTTTTCATGTTTTTGCAGGGCCATCAGAGAGCAACAGGGACTGTGGCCTCCTGTCTCACCACTCCCACCTCTACCACAGTCAGACACCCCGAGACGTGTCATCTGTTCCTTCAGGAAAGAACAGGCCCTAACAAAACCCAGTGGACCCCACAGCCCCTGCCAGTCCCCCACCACCCC
>NW_004444001.1:11514803-11516394 GCF_000243295.1 Trichechus manatus latirostris | reverse complement strand
AGGGCAGACCCGGGCTTCCCATCCACAGGGTGTGCCTCAGTGTCTCAGGAGGCCCAGCCTGAAACCAGAGCGGAAAAGGAAAATGACTTGGAATTGCTGACAGGCAGACCCCGTGTCTGTGGACTGTAAACTTGGGGGAAAAGTGCAAACACAGAAACCGTGTCAGCTACTGAGAGCGGGTTTCTGGGTGGCTGGCATTCCACCCACTCGGCCACCAGGGACGGCTGCGGGGATTAGCTGCATATAAACGTTTTCTTTCATTTCTTTTAAGTGCTGCTTGGATCATTTCAATCACGGGTGCACGAAGGATTGCAGACCACTGCAGAGATACTCGGTGTGCTATAAACTCAGAATAATGAGAGGAATACCAGGGGGCTTCTCTCTGGTGGCCTACACTGCCCATTGTGAGATGCAATGAGCTCCCACCTTCCTCTCTCTTTGCCTCTGTGTTCTGCCTTTCTTCTTCATACATACATGTGTGTGTGTAGACGACAGAGAGAAAGAGAGAAAGATAGATACAGAGAGAAAGATAGACACACATATATGGAGTCCCTGGGTAGCGCAAATGGATAATGTGCTCAGCTGCTAATCAAAAGGTTGGAGGTTCGAGTCCACCCAAAGATCCCTCAAAAGAAAGGCCTGACAATATACTGCCAAAAAAAATCAACCATCGAAAACCCTGTGGAAAGCAGGGCCAAGATAACGGAGTAGTCAAACACTTCCAGTGGACCCTCTTGCAACAAAGACCTGAAAAACAAGTGATTCGATTATATATGGCAATCTGGGAGCCCTGAACATCAAAGGCAGAGTTGAGGAACCGCACGGAGTGGCAGGGGGAGGGAGAGACGGTTCAGGAGCCATGAGGAGTTGCCAGACCTGACCTGGTGAGAGTCTGAGCCCTTTAGGCCTGATCAGCTCATGGGTGAGCAGTGAGGCAGGCAGGCGGTGGTGCTCCAGAGGCACATTTTCCCCACCAGGAGAGACCCAGGTCCAGAGAGTCTATGCAGCCACCCAGAACCAGTGAGAAGCAGCCCCTCACTGGCAAAAGGTAAGTACTTGCGTACAGCTTACAGCATGGATTAAAAACACCGCTTAGGGAAAAAACTCTCTCCCACTTACCTCCCCACTCCCTGATCTGCACTGGGTCCCCGAACGGCTTCAGCAATTGCTGAGTCCCCTGGGCCAGATGTAGGATCCATCACACACTTGGAGCCATTCTCCCTGTCTTGAAGCGTGAACAAATTAACAAACGGGGAAAAAATATACTGCCGGCTCCCCTAAGCCAGGAACCCAGTGTAGGCACAGCTCCTTTGCCTAGGCACAGGCATAAGGGATCCATAGACTTTGAGTGCTTTTCCCCCTGCATAGACTTGTGTGGGCCCGTCTCAACAGCATAGGCCCTCATTACCGCAGTAAAACAGGATATATACCGGAACTCTAACTTCAGCTGTTTCAGCTGTGAAGTGGCAGGTTCTTGACATTTGACACTGCTCTGCCCATTGAGCAGGGTCTTCACCTACCCACATCGGGGGCCTGAGGACTGGTGGCTCCATCCACGCCACCAAGCCACCTGCAATAGAAGCCCATGAAT
>NW_004444001.1:11482763-11505558 GCF_000243295.1 Trichechus manatus latirostris | reverse complement strand
GTCCAAAGGACTAATGGACCGCATGAACCACAGCCTCCATGAGCCTGAGCCCCGGACCTCACTGACAAGGATCACGATAGAGGGACCCAGACAGAGCAGAAGAAAAATGTAGAACAAAATTCAAATTCACTAAAAAGACCAGATTTATTGGTCTGACAGAGACTGGAGGAACCCCCTAGTCTATGGTCCCTGGACACCCTTCTAACTTAGAACTGAAGCAACTCCCGAAGTTCACCTTTCAGCCAAAGACTAGACGGGCCTATAAAACAAACAGTAACACACGTGAAGAATGTGTTTCTTAGATCAGTCGAGCATATGAGACCAAATGGGCAACACCTGCCCAAAAGCAAAGACAAGAAGGCAGGAAGGAACAGGAAAACTGGACGAAAGGAAACGGGGAATCTGGAATGGAAACAGGGAGAGTGCTGACACATGATTGCAACCAATGTCACAAAACAATTTGTGTATAAATTTTTGAATGAGAAACTAATTTGCTCTGTAAACCTTCACCTAAAGCACCAATAAAAATAAAAATAAAAAGTCTGCTAACATTGTTCAGATATCTCTGGGCATTCAAACAGTCCATTCAGGTCACAAAACCACCATCCCTGAGTTAGCCCCATCTCCTCCTACTGCTATTCCATCCTTGGGTAGGCTCAACGCCACATCTGCCTGCATCAAATTCCCTCAAGAGGGGACACCGAGCTTCTGTTAGGGATGACACTATAGTTTGAGAATGAATAAGGGTGACGGTTGAACAACATGATGAACAAAACTAATGTCACTGAATTGCATATGTGAAGAGTGTTGAAATGTGAAATGTTTTGTTACATATATAATTACCACAACAAAGAAAAAATTGTTTTAAAAAAAAACCCTCAAGAGGTCTCACGTCCACTCACTCTTCAACAAACGTTTATTGAACGTCCACTGTGTACCAGGTACTGTTTGTTCTAAGCCCTGGGAATAAAGCAGTAAACGAAGCTGCCCAAGTCTCAGCCCTCAAGGCTGGGGGAAAAGATAATAAATGAATAAATATATCATAATAAGTGAGGGGGTGATAAGTGTTAAAAACAGAACGAGTTAGGAGGCTAGCCACACAGTTCGTGGCACTTTAGATGGGGAAGGGCTAGTCAGAGAAGTCTCTGATGGGGAGAGACTTGGCAGAGATTGAAGCACAGTGAGAGAGAGTATCATGAGGACATCACTCACCTATAAAGAAACAACTCTCAATTGTCCACAGCAACGGAATATGTACCAAAATTTAAAATCCCTTACATTATTGCAGCACTTAGTCATTAATCACATGCTTTTGTATCCATCACCTCATTGGTTCTCTTAACTACCCTATGAAGCATTCTTTCACTTTAAAGGTGCGAAAACAGAGGCCCATAGAGGGAGGAACTTGTCCAAGGCAATTCAGAGAAAACCCGGTAGCAGGACTGGATTAGAACCCAGTTCTAATTTGCAGCCAAGTGCTTCCTAGGAGAACAGAAATGTTGGATAATCCTAAAATCAAGTATATTTTGCTTCAGACTTCAATTGAAGCTGCCTGCTCAGGAACCTGCAGAAGACTGCTCAAATATAAATCGCCATCTGTATGCAGCCCTACATCTGATAAAGAACAGACTGTTTATGTTTATGTCTACTATACTAACTATATATATATTACTATGTACCTATCCATGCATTTGCTCGCCTGTTCATGTTTATAAGTGGATTTCTTCCCAATTCGTGATACATAGGTCCCGACTTCCCCCATATATAGCAACCCTTCCGGACACAGTAGAACTGCCCCATATGGTTTCCAAGGTTGTAAATCTTTACGGAAGCAAACTGCCTCATCTTTCTCTCGAGGAGTGGCTGGTGGTCTCAGACCTTTCAGTTAGCAGCCGAGCGCTGTAACCACTTTGCCACCAGGGCTCCTGATGTATAATTGACTGCCCCATATGGTTTCCAAGGAGCAGCTGGTGGATTTGAACTGCCAACCTTTTGGTTAGCAGCCAAGCTCTTAATCACTGGGCCACCAGGGCTCCGTATAATAGACTGTAAGGTGGGAAATCTCCAGTCTTGTGTGACTTTGAACAAATCTTTTCCCTTTCTGGCCTCAGTTTCCTTTTTTGTAAAATGAGCATTTTGGAATAGATGATTTCTAAGTTTCTTTCCCCTTCTAGCATCCTACAGTTCTATGCAAACATGTTAACTTTTTAACAGTAAATATAGAAATATAGATTTGGTTAATGACCCTAAGCAAACCCTTTGGTGGTGTGTCACACTGAGCAACTTTATCTTCTTGATTCATTTTCCCAACAAAGATGCTCTTCCCAAGGTAAAAAGCTTCCTGAGCTTTTCTGACGTGGAGTATAGAGTATGTTCATTTCTTCAAAGTCAGTGTTAGCTGCTGACTAAAAAATTGAGGTGGGAAAAGTCTTTGGGGATGAGGACAGGAATAAAATGGAGGATCAGGAAAGGGGCAGAAAAAAATGAAAAGGAGAAGAAAGAGGAAGGGAAGGTGAAGAAAATAAGGAAAAGAAGTGGTGGGTGGTAGGTGATGCAGTGGTGGGGGCAGGGACAGGAAATGTCCTAGAAAAGTATTTCCAGAGCTTTGCAATCTGTTTCTTGTATAAGGCATGCGGGGTTCATTAATAAGAAAGTGTGTGTATGAGAGAGACAGTGTGTGTGCGTGTGTGTGTGAGTGTGTGTGTGAATCCTGAAGGGTGTATTAATCATGCTGGTTATAAGCAGATGAAATCAATGATTCTTGAAACTTCCTCTGAAATCAACTGGAGAGAACATGTACGTGATGTTTCCTCAACTGGGCACAAATGTATTCATCCCATAGGGGCTGAGGTCCAGTATTCTTTTCTCTTATGCTCACCCCTCAGATGCACTCCCAAATTCTCTTTCTTTATCCAACCCCATGATGAGTTTCTTCTTCTTTCCTGGAGAAGCAAGCCTTATGTCTTCTCTCTAGTCATCTTCAGTCAGGGAAAGCTTTTCCTTCTCAACTTTCACACTCTTTCTATAAGTTTTGTGTCTTTTACCCCACTTTCTTTTCTGTGGCTCCTTTTTTCATTGGGGCCGTTTCTAATATGCTCCTTCCATTTATTTTTCACTTTCACCTACACTTAAAACATCCCATATCAGAGCAATAATCTTCAATAATCTTCCCTACCATGAGGACCCAAAGATTTTTCAGGGAATGCATAGTCATGAATAATTTAAGAAAATAATTGTCCAGATCTTCAACTTCCAAAAATGCTCTTAAAATCAGCTCCTCCAATGTGCTACTTCTGCTTTTCCACATCCTCTTTCATAGTCACCATTTTCCTACTTGACAAAATATGGCATATTTCCTGCCCATCCAAATCTTGCTTTAGGGGCATTACCTTGGTGTGTTAAAACCTCTGGGCACCAAACAAAGCAACAAAGAACGCATGGCTCCTGAAAAAAGTCCATTGACAGCAAAGCAAAGGCAACAGTAACGAGAATTATTGAAGGGGGACAGAACCTTATTTCTTCTGGGAAACCAATTCCTGGCAGAGCTCTGTGCCTTTAACTGTGTATCTATCTACCTGTCTAGGAATTAGAAGTGGGATGGTTGCCACGGAGATACATTATCAAGAGTATTTTAATTTGAAAATTAAGCCAGATCTTTTTTTCTGACAAAACGTAAGTCTGATCTGACTCATTTGTTTGACCATGTGAACCACCTTTGCCAAGTGGGTTTTATGGCTGAATATTTCCACAAACTGAGTTCTAAGGTTATGACAGAAGATATATTTAAAGCACATATAAAATATGCCAGAAATTACAACCTTTGCAACTATTAAACTTACGATTAAAATCTTTTAGTTGTCATGATAAATTGCATTTGTTTCCAATTATTTGCTGCCGTCCCTATGAGAGGAATATGCTTGAGTCAGACTTGACCATAGAACCTCTTTGACTCATGGAATGTGAGAAGATGTAAGTAAGGTGAGCCAGAGCTGCACAGAAGCTTTAAGAGTCACCCCATGTTCTACCAGAGGTCTTGTCTCCCTCTGCCACAAGAACAAACCCACTGCCATCGAGTTGATTCCTACTCATAGCAACCCTATAGGACAGAATAGTACTGTCCCATAGGGTTTCAAAGGCTGTAAATCTTTACAGAAGCAGACTGCCACTTCTTTCTCCTGTGGAATGGCTGGTGAATTAGAATTGCTGACCTGTTTAGCAACCAATCACTTAACCACTGCACCACCAGGGCTCCTTGCCATAAGAATATTGCGTCCCAAATAGACAGTGTTCCTTCAGCCTGGATCCTGAAAAGAAGAAGACACATGGAGCAGAACAAAAGCCAACCTGCAACCAAAGTATAAGGTAAACAAGAAAAACTTTGAGGGATGATTGTTATAACAGCATAAGCTACTAAAAGCTGACTAATACAGATATCAACTCAAAAATATTTGAGAGGCTAAATAGCTTTCCCAAATTTATTTATGGGATATGCAAACAAAAAGTTGCAGACATCTATTTTTGATTAATTACCATTCCCCATTACATAAGCCACCTTTCACCCATTCTCCAGGTTCATTAATCAAATGTTAAATGTGAGCACTGGAGATGCAGAAATGAAGACACATACTCCTCAAGGAAATTACAGTCTAAGAAGGCAGACTTATACAAGTAAGGTACTCCATTACCTGATGAGCATAACCACAGATATGGGTCCAAACAACAGAGGTACCACAGAGAATGGAATGATTACATTACTTTAAGGTAGAAGACATTGAGGAAGAATTACTAGGGAAGGTAAGGTAGGGGAGAATATTTCAGTGAGAAATAAAGAATATGAAAATCCCTAGAGATCTAAAAGCACATGATATGTATACAGAACTAGAAAGGATCTGGTATTGCTGGAGTCCATTTTTCAGAAGTAGAAGAAAGAGATACAGCTGTGGTAGACTGACCCTAAAGTGTTCCCCATAAGCCCTGCCTCCTTGTGTTCATGTCTTTGTATGATCCCCTCCCTTTGAGAGTGGGCAGGACCTATGACTTACTTGTAACCAATGGAATATGGCAAAAGTGATGGATGTCACTCCCAAAATTCCATTATATTGTATAAGATTCCTAGAAGACTTGCCCTGGAGTCTCTCTTCCTTTTGCTGACTGTGATAAAGCAAGCTGCCATGAAGGAAGTGGAAACTCATGCGGCAAGGAACTGTGAAAGCCCTCTCATAACTAAGGGCAGCCTCAGTCCCACAATCACAAGGAAATAAATTCCACTAACAACCTGGGCCTGCTAGAAAGTGGGTCCTTCCAAAGTTGAGCCTCTGATGAGACCACAGCCCCAACCTTGATTGTAGCTTAATGAAACCTGGAAGCAAAGAACCAAGCTAAGCCATGCCCAAACTTCTAACCTACAGAAACTATGCTATAATAAATGTGAGCTGTTTTAAGTTGTTAAGTTCATGTTACACAGCAGTAGACGACTAAAACACAGCTAGAGATGTGGAAAGGGCTGTGCTAAGGAGTGCAGATTTTATCATGTATTATGCGGCCAACGAGGAGCCAGGGGGCAGCTCTAAGCAGGGAAGTGACATAGAGGTAAGTTTTAGGATGATCACTCTGACCACAGGGTGGGAGAAAGACTTCAGGCAACAAGAATAGAAGCCTCTCATCTTCCACTGAGCTAGGCATACAAGTAAGCATGTGACCTCAGACCAAGAAAAATCAAGAAACATGTATCTGTTGAACATCTACAGAACACTGTGGTCAGTGGAGAGGAAGATAGGAAGAGTCACAGAGCATGGTCCCTGCCTTTAGAAAGACTTTAAGTAAAGTTAGGAAACATGATGGATATGCAGACAAAGGTTTGTTTGTTTTGTCTTGTTTTTATTAAGTAAAAACCACAGTCAACAAATGGAGGATACTTGAGAGGAGGGAGGGGTCAACTTTCTTCCCATAAGAGTGGTCAGGAAGTGTTCCTAGGAAGAGTGATTTCACAGGATGGGTAAGATTTGGATGAGCAAGTGTAGTATTGAATGGCTTATAGACAATTTCTTGATGAAAGTACAAGTTAGTTTAGAGAGCAAGCCTAGAGCTGAGACCTTGGGAAGGACTTTAGAGGAAATGATTGAAGTGAAAGGTTGGGGGAGCTTTGATCTTTCTCTTTCTTGCTTGCCTGTAGGATTGACTACAGGTTGTAATTTGATGGTCACCCAAGGAGGTTTTTGGAGAGGTCAGACATGAACTGGTTCTGAAGTAGGGTGTTGTTGTTGGGTGCTGTCAAGTCGGATCTGACTCATAGCAACCCTGTGTACAACAGAACTAAACACTGTCCAGTCTTTTACCATTCTCACAGTCACTGCTGGATTTGAACCCATTGTTGCAGCCACTGTGTCGATTCATCTCATTGAGGGTCTTCCTCTTCTTCACTGACCCTCTACTTTACCAAGCATGATGTACTTCTTCAGGGACTGATCCCTCCTGATAACACGTCCAAAGTACGTGAGATGAGGTCTTGCCATCTTCGCTTCTAAGGAACGTTCTGGCTGTACTTCTGCCAAGACAAACCTGTTAGTTCTTCAGGCAGTCCATGGTATATTCAATATTCTTCACCAACCTCATAATTCAAAGGCATCAATCCTTCTTCAGTCTTCCTTATTCATTGTCCAGCTTTTGCATGCATATGAGCTGATTGAAAATACCATCGTTTGGGTCGGGCACACATTAGTCCTCAAAGTGAAGGACGGTAGGACTTAGATGACCACTGAGGAAGGAGAGGTGGATCTTCTTATGGGGAGTATGGGATTGCCATGTATCAAAGGAGTGGGGATTCAAAAGATACAAAGACAATCCATCTGGTTGGAGAGGAAGGTTGGAAAATATAGAGAAATAGGGGAAGAGGAGGATGTAAAAGTTAATTTGGGCCAAATTTTTATCTCATAAGCCTTAAGATCAACGTCCTTTAAGTCCATCCATAATAATATCACTCCCCATTTACCACCATTCAATAGCTTCCTATTATCTTTGGGATAAAATCAAAACTCCCTCCCACCCCTACAAGGCACCACCTGATCTAACCCCTGTCTATCTCTCCTGCCTCAATCCATATCCCCGGGACCCTAAAGCTCGGTGCTCATTTCTTCATAACACCCAGCTTCTTCAATCCTCAGGTCTTTCAGGGTTGGTGGAGGCATGAAGGAGGAGGCCCATTTCAAGCAAAACCTTCCAGAACTCTCTTCACCCCAATTTAGGATCTGTCTTAATTACCTAATGCTGGCGTAACAGAAATACCACAAGTGAATGGCTTTAAACAACAGAAATTTATTTTCTCACAGTTCAGGAGGCTTAAAGTCCAAATCAGGGTCTCAGCCATGTCAGTTTCTTCTGTGAGCCTCTCTCTTAGTTCCTGCTGTCTGCCTGCAATCCTTGGCATTCCTTGGTGTTCCTTGATGTCTCTTCCCCCTGCGCATGTTTCTCTGTGTCTATTCTGGTCTTTTTATAACTCAGAAGTGATTAAGTTTAGGATCTATCCTGACGGATATTACCTCATTAACATAACAAAAGAAAAACCCTGTTTCCAAACAGAATGACATTCATAGGTACAAGGGCCAGGAATTCAACACATATTTTAGGAGGACAAAATTCAGTCCATAACAGGATCTTCCTTCGTTCTAAGTTCTCATGGCATTGGCTGCTTCACAGCACTTAACCACTCTTGTAATTGCAACTCTAGGTCCCTGGGTGGAGCAAACAGTTAGCACTCGACTACTAACTAACCTAAAGATTGGCAGTTAGAACCCACCCAGTGGCACCATGGAAAAAGGCCTGGTGATTTGCTTCTGTAAAGATTACAGCCAATTTGGCACACTGTTAACTTAAGTCTTCCAAACTGTTATGTCAACTCCAATATGATCCTGTTATGTTCCTTCCATTTTTTGCCTTTTTGCTATAGTTTTTTTCTTGGCTATAATTTTCTGTGGCTTTGATTTTCACATTTGAACTTTCTTCTCAGTGAGATAATCAAGATGATGAAGACTCATTATTCTAATACCCATAAATTATGTCTTGTGCTATTAAAAAAAAAAAGATGACAGCCAAGAAAACCCTATGGAGAGAAGTTCTACTCTGTAACACATGGGGTTGCCATGAGTTGGAATTAACTCAACAGCTGTGGGTTTGATTTTGGTTTTAATTACAACCTTGAGTGATGAGTTGTTGAATGTCTGTGGACCCGACTAGAATATAGAAAATCTAGTCTGTGTTGTTCACTATCGCAGTCCCGAGGCCTAGCATAGTGCCTGGCACAGAGCTGGCACTCACTCAGTAAATCATAATGACTGAGGGAATCCATGGGTCTACCCTCTGCTGGCACTTAACCCAGCCTAGAAGTAGTGCTTCTTTCACTCACCCTGTGCTGGGCTCTGCACACAGAGCATGAGGTGAAGTCTTGTCACTGTGGCTCTCCATTCACCCACCTGGCATGGAGAGACCACCAGACACAAGCACACACCACCAACCAACAGTGAGTAAAATACTTCAACAGCCATCTCTCAAAACAAAGTGAGGAAAGTCACAGAATATCTAAATCACACTCACTTCTAGCAACTTATTCTCAGAAAAGCAATGTGAAAAAGAATAAGGCCTGGCTTGGCACTCCTACACTCCGTATCTCCATAGCTACATAATGCTTTTATTGGCAAGTCCGCACAACAAATATATGGTTTATTTGTTTACTTGGTTTTTTGTTTTTTTTTTAATCACCATTGATAAGAAACCAAGAGATTTTGATATGCCTAGGGTCATATGGCAAATTAACAGTGGAACCAAGGTTCAAACTCAAAACCACAGGATCGTCAACCTATTTATTAAACAGACATTGTTCAAATGTAAGCTCTTTGGTTTCAACTGGTGATTTCATTCCAATTGTATGTAGACAGAGAGAAACCCCAGTCTGGCAGAAGACTTAATAATCAGAATGTAAGAGGATTTAGGTCTTGCTGGGGTTGATGCCAAACTCGGTGCTGAGGAAATGAATTCCTGAGAAGGGTGACCTTTCTGAGAGAGGGAAAGGAGGAGAGGAGAGAGTTGGTTGGACTTGGGCTGGGACGCTGGGAGCCCCAGGAGGTGGCTGCTCAGGCAGAAGTGGGTCTTTTTAGAAAAAGTGGTGCTTTTAGAAGCTCAGAACACGGGTGGTGTAAAAACCAGGCCACTAGACTGCGTTTGAATTCTGGCTTTAGTACTTTCTAGCTGGGTGACCTCTGGAAAGTGACTTAGTCTAGTTAACTAGTAACTACCTCATGGGATTTTTACACAAGTTAAATGAAGGTAACTCAAAGAAAATGGCAAACTGCAGGCTGTGGGCCAAATTGAGCTCACTGCCTATTTTTGGCAGCTGAAAAATGTGGCAGTCTGCTTCTGTAAAGATGACAGCCTTGGAAACCCTATGGGGCGGTTCTACTCTGTCCTATAGGATCGCTATGAGTCAAAATCGAGTAGACAGCAACAGGTAGGGTGGGTAGGTAGGCCTACCTTTGAAATAAATTTTTAAAGAACAGAGCCACACCCATTAGTTTACACATTGTCTACGTTGCTTTGGAGCTGCAATAGCAGAGTTGAGTAGTTGCAACAAAACCTTATGGCCCGCAGATCTGAAAACATTTACTACGTGGATCTTTACAGAGAAAGTTTGCCGACCCCTGATATAAAGCCTTTAGAACGTGGACTGGCACAAAGCAAGTTCCCTCCTGTCAGACGAAGGCCCAAAAAAACCATTGCTGTCGAGTCGATTCTGACTCATAGCGACGCTATAGGATAGAGTAGCACTGCCTCATAGAGTTTCTAAGCAGTAGCTGGTGGATTGGAACTGCTGACCTTTTGGTTAGCAGACATAGCTCTTAACCACTACGCCACCAGGGTTTCCAGATGAAGGCCCAGAGAGGGTAACTGATTTGCTCAGGGCTACCCAGCTAGGTCCACTACCAGTCTGTCAGTTTGTCATATTATGGTGGCTTGCATGTTGCTGTGACACGGAAAGCTATGCCACTGGTTTTTCAAATACCAGCAGGCTCACCATGGTGAACAGGTTTCAGCTGAGCTTCCAGACTAAGACAGCATAGGAAGAAAGATCTGGCAATCTGCTTCCAAACATTAGCCAGCGAAAAGCTGTGGATCACAACAGATCATGGTCCAACTTGCTTGCTTCGGACACATCATCAGGAGGGATCAACTGATGGAGGAGGACATTGTGTTTGGTGAAGTAGAGACCAATGAGGACAAGGGAGACCCTTGGTGAGATGGATTGGTACAACAGCAGCAAGGATAGACTTGAACATGCTGGTCATTGTGAGGATGATTCAGGACTGGGAAACATTTTGTTCTATTATACATAAGGTCGCCCTGAGTTGGAATTGACTTGATGGCAGCTAACAACAACCCAGCTAGGTAGTAGAAAAGAAACAGCGTTCAAGAAGAGGATTAGGTACCAAACCAGGGCTATCAGGAAACCTGACCCCAAAAGGAGTGTGTACCCAGGAGATAGGAAGTTTAATTCAAGGAAATCTGCATGTCAAATTTAGTGAATCTTATGAGCTGTGCTGGATATAGAACCAAAAGTGACTATTCAAGATAATTGAGAATGAAAAGGTTAGGGACCGTAATCTCCTGAGGTGTGATCCCTCATTAAGAAAACCCAAGGACAGAGGCTTGGAGAGGAAGGTTTTCAGCACAGATGCCCCTGAACCCTGGTTGATAGTTGTGACAATTACCCAACAGCGGTAAAAATCAGCTAGTGAACCTTCAGTTGGTGGACTATCTAGTCATTGCAGTCCATGATGTACATTCCAGGAAAGTAGATTAAAAATTTACAATTTAATTCGCGTTTTGTAATCCAGCAAATATAATCTCTAATGAAAATAGGTGCAGTCAAATCAGTGTACAATCAAATAACCATTTGGGTGCGTCTGGGTGGGGTGGAACTCTGGTGGTGTGGTGGTTAAGAGCTCAGCTGCTAACCAAAAGGTTGGCAGTTCGAATCCACCAACTGCTCCTTGGAAACTCTATGGCTACAGTGGAGGGTCTCAGCCAAACTACTCTGTCATACAGGGTCGCTATGAGTTGGAATCGACTTGATGGCAATGGGTTTGGTTTGGGGGGTGGGGTGGTGGTTAGTGTATATTATAAGACATTGTATATCTTAAGCAAGCATGAAGTTTAGACTTAAAACTGCACAACTGGAAGCCAAAATAATCTTGTTATTAGTTTTGTTTTGTTTTTGCTCACTCAGTGGCATCTAACACAGGGATAGCAAATAACTGGCCACATGTGCTTCCCTTCCTCTAGCTACGGAAGACATCGCTGCTTGATCTTGGCACATTTTCCCATTGATCTCAGACTGCTTCAGAATTCTCTGCAAGGCGGTGTTCTATGAGTCTACTAACAGTCACTTGTAGGCGCATGCAAGATGAAATAAAATTGCCACCCCTACATCCATGGCACACAGTAGGTATTTATTAAGTGTTTATAGATTGATGAATAAACAAATGAATTAATTAATGGATGAACAGGTAAAGTGATTCAACAATGGATCTTTCTAAACGCACCAAGCTGCTTTGTTTGTTCGTACCATAGATCACAAGCGAAACCAAGTAAGGGTGGTGTTTGAACAGGTTTTTACTGAGGGAACACAACTCCAGCGCACGCTTTGAGTGTTGAGCTAATGGTGACAACTACATTTCTAGAGAACAAACTGGGAGGAAATCACTCTGGACAGAACTTACTGCAATTATCCAGAAGCATGAATGACCACGATAAAGTCTCATTTACTTGTTCATGCAATAAATCTTAATTTTACCCATCAGGATCCCAGCAGGACATCGAGACCACCTCAAATGGGGTAATAGTATGAGAGTTTAATGATGGGACTATTACAAGGGATAGTGCAGTACTCTGGGACTAGAAGCAGAGGGGAGCCATCACCATCCCTGGGCCTGACAGGAGCTGTGGCTACAGTGGAGGGTCTCAGCCAAACCACTGCAACTTGTCAGGGAGGAAGCTGGGAGAATAAATACCCCAACCTCTCTCTGCTGATTTACTCCTGGTGCCTCCATTGGCTGTATCCAAAGGGGGAAGCCAGAGGATGAGGGAGTCCATTGACACAGTTCATATAAATCAGCTTGGGGGACACAAAGCAGCGTGGGGAAGGGTAGGGAGTAGACCTAGAGGCCAAACCGAGATACACAACCTGATGCTCAGAAGCAGCAAAGTGTGAGGCCTTCTAGGCACTGCGGGTACGTCAGTGAGCAAGACAGACAAGCTCATAGGAAACTGAAAGTCTAACGGTGGGAAGAGAAGCACTGAACAAATTAATATGTTAAAATAAGATGATTTCACATAGTTTCAAAATCTCAAAGCTGATGATGTTTTCCCAGTACCGTTTCTATTACCTTTTCCTAAATTAAAAGGTGAACCAGCACCAGCAGATAATGTGCAGGCCAAGAGAAAGCACTCTACCTCACTGGCTGTTTATTCTTTTAAATTAGAAACAAGGCACTATTTTCTATCTTGTCTTTTTATCATGTGCTTGCCTCCAAAGTCATTCTCCCTTTGATAGTTTGAGAAAACAGAGTTTGGGTTTTGGAATGGGAGACTTGTTTAATCCCGGTTTCTGCAATCTTGGTAAATCAGGGAGAAAGATATGTCCAGTGGGCAACGCAAGAATGTTTTATTTGCGTAAGAAAAAGAAAATAGATATATTTTTTTCTGAGTAGTAGGAATTGAGTCCTAACCATACTTTGGTTTTTAACATCAGTTCATCTCCAGAAACTTTATTTCCAATCTGTTCTAGTTTCTATACAAAGAGAACTATGGTATTTATCTTTACCAATAATATTTTAAAGCTTACTACCTACAGGATGCTTCTTAAAGATAGCAAAAGGAAGCAGGCTTAGGTCAGGGGTTTTGTAGGTTTTCTTGGGAAGGGAGCTCAAGGGAGGGGTTGCCAAGTGGAAGGGAGGCATTATTTTATTCTAGAATGTTTATTACCAAGACACCAACTGCTGATCTCCAAGTCAACAAGTCAGCAAGAAATCAACAAGACACCAAGTCCTGATCTCGAAATCAACTCAAGTTGCAAAAGTGAAGAGGGACTACATGGACCTCAGAAAAACTGACAAACAAATTTGCAATACCATAGGTTCACAATATTAAACTAAGTAGCAATCACAAATCTTACAACACGTTCCAGAACAATGAAAAAGAGAGAGAGAGAGAAATAAAGACCCTGAACGATCTGAGCCAGTACTTAAAGCTTTTTTAATTTAACAGAACCTATTTTTTATGGTATCCAGGATATATTTCTGGCTTTCCAAGCTGTCACATGATCTCCTGTCCAGATGTGCGGGTGTATATCTGGGACCGGACCAGCCAAAAACCACAGCACTTTCCTTCGGCTTGTAGCTTGTTGCTGTAAATCAACCGTATTCCTCTCGGCTACAGAAGCCCCACATTAATATGTGGTACAACAACAATAACACAGGAGGGGATAAAGTTAACCAAAACATTAGCATGAATCTGGAAAAGAGAAGAGGCAGGGGGTGGGACGGGAGGGGCGAGGGAAGGAGAGCCAAGTCAGATAGGTTTATTTGTTAGCTCCACACAACACTGAAAATGAAACCTCCAAGGGTGTCTGAAAACTTCCCTTTTTCTCACCTGCTGTGAACAGCTTTTACCCAAGGACAAGACTTCCTGGAGCTTTCTTCAGGAAATTAGCAAATGCCTCTGTTTGGAACTTCAGGTTGCAGGAATCCACAGTAAGGCCAGAAAGTGCCTCAAGGAACCGCAGAGAACAGGGCTTCTCCTTCAAAGAAATTTCTGGAAACCCAGGCCATGGCCACAGAGGAGGTGGGAATGGGGAACAAGGGTAAGGTTCCCCCCTGCCCCGCCTGGCTTGCCTCTGCCAGTGACCTTTGCTGGACTAAACCATCAAACTGATCAGACAGCTTCTCGTGACAGTGTGTTTAAATTCTTTATGCCTGGGTTTCTTCATGTATGGAGTAGGGATAATAATAGAAGCTGCCTTGAGGGGAGGTTTTCAAGATTAGATGAAATCACCATGGAATCACTTGTCACACAGTGAGTGCTCTTCTTCATTCTTTCATTCCACAGAGATTGACTGAGCCCCTACTGTGTTCTACAGGCTTGGGCTACTTCTGGGAACAAAACAAAGATCCTGACCACAGGACCTTACAAGTGAACAGGGGGAAATAAACATGATACATAAGCAAACCAATTCGTATGTAAGAAGGTGACTCGTGATATGACAAAACGGGAAAGGAGAGCCTGGTGAGGGGCTCAGAGGTGAGCAGAGGCGATTCAATCAGGTGACACGGCAATAAGGCCTCACTGAGAAGATGACTTTAATCATTAAATACAGTCCATCTTCATTATTCAGAAATTATTCCATATTTGCAAATTCACCTACTCGCTAAAATGTGTTTGTAACCCCAAAGTCAATACTCGCCTCTCATTCGCAGTCCTCCACAATCACGTGCATTGGACTCCCCCAACATGGGCGTTCCCTGGTGAGGTCAAACAAGGTCACGCTCTGCCTGTTGTTTCAGCTCTCATACTGTGAACGAGTTTCCATTGAGTAGCCTATTGTGTGCCACGTGTTTCCCATTGCTGTGCGTTTTGTGGGTGAGCTCCCCCGTTTAAAACGGCCCCCAAGCGTAGTGGTGAAGTGCTGCCTGGTGTTCCTAAGTGCAAGAAGGTTGTGATGTGTTTACGGAGAAAGTACAGAGAGAAACTTCGTTCGGGTATGACGTATAGTACTGTTGGCCATGAGTTCAATGTTAATGAATCAACAATATATATTAAGGTGTCTTTAAACAGAAACACACATAGAGCAAGGTTATGTATTGATTAGTTGATGAAAATGTTGTGACCAGAGGCTCACAGGAACCTAACCCTGTATTACCCCTAGGAACGATGGTGCAGTGTTTTCTAATTCAGTGTTCACAGCGATTTTATAGACTATAACAGCTGCTATCAAGTCGATTCTGACTCATGGTGACCTCACGTGTGTCAGAGCAGAGCTGTGCTCCACAGGGTTTTCAATGGCTGCTTTTTCAGAAGTAGATCACCAGGCCTTTCTTCTGAGGCATCTCTGGGTAGACTTGAACCACCAAGCTTTCAGTTAGCAGCCAAGCACATTTACCATTTACCTCACTACTGGGAATAACAAGAATCAACTGTAATTGTTATTTGTGATCTTAATTCACAAAGGACCTTTATCAACCCAGCTGACTCTTCCTCCCTATTTCTCATCCAAACAGTGGAGAACAAGTGGTTTCATCAAAATGAATGTGAGCAGCCAGACAGTATGGGGGTGTCTCAGAGACACCCCACTTAAGGCCCTGCTCCCTGTCTTCTGGGCCCACTTCAGAGACTCACTAAGGTCTAGAACTTGCTACCAACTGGTCACAGAGTTTGAACAAGTCGCCTCTTTTGAGCACACATTCTGTGGGTTTTCTCTCACTCATAAAGCAGAGAAGTCAAGACAAGTGGGGCCCCACGTACCCTTTCACACTATTGTAATTCTCCACTAACGGAGCATAATAGGTAAGAGCTGAGGATTTATTAAGGGGAGGCTTTATATTCTCTTTTGCCTTAACTCACACCCATGTGGTGTCACAGAGCAGTTGTCAGAGTTGTGACTGGCACCAGGCCCACAAAGAGAATGTGGGGCGCTCTCCCGACCTGCTTTCAGGACACTTTTCTCTCTTCCTTTGAGTGCCAATCCTTCCAAATCCTCTGTGCTCACCTCGGTTTGACTTCAGCTTGAGTGGTGAGAGGGGAAGATTTATTTCTAAAACTTTCTGTGGAGAGTGTTTCACAGAAGACGTATTGTTCTGAGCAAGATTTTCACTGGGGCTTGAGAGCATGGAAATGGCAAGAAGTCTCCCCCCAGAAATAATGTCACAATTCTTTGAAAATCGGTGACTCTGAAAAAGAAAAGCCAATAATCATTTCAGTTAAATATTACGCATATATCTATATTTTATGCTTAAGCGTATGTGTGTGATATAATACGCATAAACACATATTAATTTATATAATCTCAGGGTCAGAAGGGTGCTTATAGTAGAATTCCTTCTCTCACCATAATGCACTCTGAATTACACTTACATTAAGTAGAACATGGGTTACAGCCAAAGAGAAATATCCACCCAACTAGAGCCCAGCCAGCCTGCTGAAATTCTGCAGATGTTACCTGGCAAAGCCAAGGTCTTAATTCACAGCTGAAATTATGATCGAGTTAACTTTAAAAATTTTATTTAGCTTAAGGTGGGGTTAAAAGCAAAGAAGTTCATAAAAGGACACCTACTGAGTTTTAGCAGTAGTTCGCATCTCTGGCTACATGCTACAATCACCTTGG
The DNA here is from genome assembly GCF_000243295.1 of Trichechus manatus latirostris. Lineage (NCBI taxonomy): Eukaryota > Metazoa > Chordata > Mammalia > Sirenia > Trichechidae > Trichechus > Trichechus manatus. Next base: position 11,489,135 of record NW_004444001.1, on the reverse strand, counting down.
AAAAAACACCAAACCACTTGCCTTCAAGATGACACCTACTCATGGTGAACCCTTGTGTGTCAGAGTAGAACTGTGCTGCATAGGTTTTCCATGGCTGTGATCTTTGATCTTTCAGAAGTAGATCAGCAGGACTTTCTTCCAAGGTGTCTCTGGGTGGATTTTAATGGCCCACCATTTGGTTAGTAGCTGAGCATTTACCCATTTGTGCCACCCAGGGACTCCATTATAATCACCTAGACAATAGTATTTTTATTCCACATCTGTAGAGAGTCTTATTCACAAATTATTCCTGCATTCACTATGCCAGATTCACTTCACCTCATTTCTGGCCTCAGCTTGTCTTCTATAAGATGCACAGATGATCCTAAGTGGTCTTGAAAATCTCTTCCTTTAGACAGGTAATATTGAGGTAATAGAAGAAATGTAGATTGTAGAGCCAGAACAATGAGAATTGAATCCCAACTCAGCAACTTTCTAAAAAGATGACCTGGGGCTTGTCTCTGAGTCTCGGCACAGCTATTGGGAAACATTTATTGGGAAAATGAATTGAGATAACACACATGAAAGCACTTTCTGCAAAACAGACACAATAAATATTCATATCTACGAGTTCCCCTCCTTGCCTCAGATCCCTTCTCTTGCTCCCTGAATTGACAGAGGACTCAAGTAAGGTACAAACTGGTGAAGTAACCCACCCATGTGACAAAGGAATTTTTACTTGGCATATTTTGGAGTCAGTCAAATGATTTCTTTCTACCTACCCAAGGATGGCGAGACTACCTGTCACATACTTTGGACAAGTTATGAGGAGTGATCAGTCCCTGGAGAAGGGTAAAGTAGAGGGTCAGAGAAAAAGAAGAAGACCCTCAAGGAGATGGATTGACACAGTGGGTGCAACAATGGGCTCAAGCATAACAGCGATTGTGAGGATGGCGCAGGACAGGGCAGTGTTTCATTCTGTTGTACATAGGATCGCTTTGAGTCAGAAATGACTCGACGGCACCTAACAACAACAACATAGCCCAAAATGCCCATCTTTAAAGTGTTGAAAAGCAAAGACGTCACTTTGAAGACTAAGGTGCACCTGACCCAAGCCGTGGTGTTTTCAATTGCTTCATATGCGTGTGAAAGCTGGACAATGAATAAGGAAGACCAAAGAAGAATTGATACCTTTTGGGCTATCAGAAAGATATTTTGAAGGCAATCCCTGTATGGAAATCCCCAAATTACACTCCGTAGTCCCCCAATGGCTTTTACAAGGTTAGATAAATTCTGTCTCAGCCACTTTCTTTAATTGCATCAGGGTAAGGCCATCTGAGGTCCCTGGGTGGTACAAACGGTTTGGTCTTGGCTACTAAGCGAAAGGTTGGCTGTTCGAATCCACCCAGCGCCGCCATGGAAGAGAGCCTTGGAGATCTACTTCTGTAAGATCACAACCCCTGAAAACCGTATGGAGTACAGTTCTACTCTGAAGCACATGGGGTCACCATGATCGGAATCGACTCGTGGGCAACAGGTTAAGGCTATCTGAGTGGCCATCTGAGTAGCTGTCTTTTCATGGGAGGGAAGAAACTGTTCAGAGAGAACAGGAAGAAAAGCAGACGTTTTCCTGCCATCCCTGAAAGCCTTTCCAATATCAGGTATCCTAGGAACTTGCCCAGTCCTCTGTGCGGAGGTCTTTCTACCCCGAATGGAACAATCCATTAACTCAACATGTCAAATCCAGTAGCAGAAAATCAAAGCATAGCTCCTTGCTGATTCTAGCCAACTTGTAACTATGGAAATAGGTTTGGTTTCTGGATGGTTTTGTGAGCCTGGCAATTGGAAAAAGATCTATATCTGGTTTGTTCCCTGAATGAATATGACTCGGGGTGTGGGGGTGGGATGGAGGAAAGAAAAATGAACTAATGGGAGCTGTGTGAAATTCAACAGTTTCAGTTCACAGAGGTTTGGGTTAACTTATTTCAGTTTCAGTTCATGCAGGTTTCCCTCCTTTGGAGAGAAGCTCTGACTTTCAGGTTGAAAGAAGCTAAACGGAGCTGAAACCACGTTATTTGACGTACTTTCAGATTGAGTCGAGGAGAAGAAAGAGGTGGAAAGGTTGCCCCAGCCTCATTCCAAATTCTCCTGTGAAAACTTGCACCTGGTTCACCTCCAGAGTTCTGTGATTCCTGGTCAGCTTTCCTCGCAGCTAGGTTCAAGTCAAATTTTGAACCTAAACCACCATGTATTTAGCTGATCCTGGAAGCCAACTACCTGAGCTCGGGTCAAACCCAGGAAAGCAGAGCCAGCCTGTGAGGGAGAGGTGGGGCCTATCCTGAAAGACCCATCTGCCCCCAAATATGGGCCTACTGACCTTTCCAAAATCCCCCTTGGGGTGGAGGGCCTTGATCAACAGAAGATCTGGGTTTGAACCCCACCTCCACAACCTACTGTCTATACGTTCTTGGGTGGGTCAATCATCTCTCTGAGTTTTAGCTTCCTTATCTGAAAAAATGGGAATAACACTGTTGTTGTTAGCTGTGCTACAGAACAGAACTGCTCCATAGGGTTTTCTTGCCTGCAATTTTTTTTTTTTTTTTTGGTGGCCTTAAAGTTATGGAAATATTCATTTTTATTGTATTTTAGATAAAGGTTTACAGAACAAACTAGTCTCTCATTAAACAGTACATATATTGTTTTATGACATTGGTTAACAACCCCATGACATGTCAACACTCTCCCTTCTCGACCTTAGGTTCCCTGTTACCAGCTTTCCTGTGCCCTCCTGCCTTCTAGTCCTTGCCTCTGGGCTGGTGTGCCCCTTTAGTTTCGTTTTGTTTTATGGGGCTGTCTAATCTTTGGATGAAGGGTGAACCTCAGGAGTGACTTCATTACTGAGCTAAAAGGGTGTCCCGGGGCCATACTCTCGGGGTTTCTCCAGTCTCTGTCAGTCTTGCCTGTAATTTTTATGGAAGCAGTTCACCAGGTCTTTCTTCCACAAAGCTGCTGGATGAGTTCGAGCCACCAATCTTTAAGTTAGCAGCCAATTGCAAACCACTCGTACTACCTAGGCATACTACTACCTAGCTAATGAGATAATTTATTGTCAAGGCACTTGATTGAAACGTTAATGATTTTTTTTTTTTAATTCCTAATGTTTGTTTTATTGATACAAATCACATTGTTCCTCCCAGCTTGGTTAGCCAGCCAATACTTTAACAGAGACTTGTTCATCTTATTACTAGCCCAATTCCCAATGAAGGGCTAAGTGGGTATCACAGGTTTAGTACACGTACTCCTCACTTATCAACTATCTTGTTATCTGACATTTTACATTTACAACAATAGTAAAAAGTCTACTAGCTGACCATTTTTCTCATTAACAACATTCATCTGGCAGTAATGAATGCTAAGGTACAAGGCAAGAGTAACATCAGCAGTGATGGTTAAGGTTATGTGTCAACTAGGCTGGGCCATGATTCTCAGTGGTTTGGCAGTTATGTAATGGTGTAATTTGGCAGTTATATGATGATGTAACTTGGTAGTTATGTAACGATGTAGTCATCCTCCATTTTGTGATCTGATATAGTCATCCTCCATTTTCACATAACGCCAATTGTCGCATTTAACAACCTGGTCCTTGGAACCTAACCATGTCAATAAGTGAAGAGTGGGTGTAATAGGGTGGTTTAAAAATGTTTAGAAGACTTGGAGATTGTTAGGTACTTGAGGCAGACAGGGTGGGTAGAGCAGACGCTCAGAGAAGAAGAAATTATAAAGAGGCAGAGCATGAAGTAGATCTCTGATTTGGGAGAAGCCCAAGAGAAAGTAGGAGGCTTATGAAGTGGAGGTGGAGGGTGTTGAAACCAACCCCACCTACTCCACAGTTTGGTCCCAGACAACAGATACCCTCATGTGAATGTGTTCAGCTCCTCTGAAAAACAGAAGGCCCCTCAGCAGAGGCAGTAACTATAGCAGTGCTCCTCAGTCCTACTTTTGTCTGACTGAGGTTATCTTTTATTCCAGATCATATTAGGCCCAAACATCCTGTCCCCTCTGAGGTCTTGGCCTGAGGATATGGGTCACAGCGTGGCCAATATCCCTGCTCTTGTTATACGGCATTTCCAAATACGTAGAAGGACAAAGGGAAGGAGGCAGAGAGAGAGAGAAAAAATGTGTAGATACTCCTCCATGCAGGCAGAACAACTTCTTCCAAAGTTGCTTTGATTTCCAAAAAATTAATTAGCTTGCATCCTGACAAAATTCCTGCTGTAGGAGGAACTACTTTAGATAGTGATCGCTTATTGGACTGAGAAGAAGAGTTCAGGTCCAAAATACAAGGAGGACTTCAAATGAATACAGATATGTCCCAATCAATCAAAAGTGATTTATAAAGTGTTTTAAGTAACCAGAATGTCTGCATTACATTTTTAGAAGAAGAGCCTTAGTGAGATACTATTCCGGATCATGGTTACTCTAGAAGAAACGGCGGCTAAAAGTTGAAAGGTCATACCGAGGCTCAGTATTGAGTCAAGCCAGTCTTTAGCAATGTAAGTCACATGAGCTGTTTCCACAAGCCACACATGATACACAACTCTTTATGGGGACATCTCAGACTGCTGCAAAGTCAACCCAAGGGCTGAGTAACCAAACATGCATCCCTACGGTGGGAGTGGGAGAAGTGCTATCCTGCTGCAATGGCCTGCTAGGAAGGCAATGGTTTGGGAGAAGGTGGTCATTCCGATGAATGGCCCTATGGCAGAGATCAAAAATTTTTAGGCTGGCCCAAAAGACTCCCTATTACCAAAGCAAAGGTTGCAGGACTCCCCTTCCCCAAATCTGTTCTCCCTTTGTTCCAGAGTACTAAGGTCCATGATTTTTGGTGGGGCACCTGGACGCCAGATTAAAACTACATTTCTGAACCATGGCCTCATCTACCCTGAGACCAGAAGAACTAGCTACCAAGTGTTCTAATCAGGGCCACAATAGATGGACCCTGATAGAATGGGAGAAAAATGTCGAACAGAAGCTCAAATCCCTTTAAAAGAAAAAGATCTATTGGAGTGGTTGAGACTGGAAGATTCCCCAAGACTATTGTCCTGAGATACTCTTCAAACATTGAACTGAAACTAACCCCTGAGGTCACCTTGGAGCTAAATAACAAACTGGCTTAAAAATAATGAATATCACCCGTAGGAACTGTACTCCTTTAAAAAAATCACCCATATGAGACCAAACAGTCAACAATTACTTTAAAACAAAGATGAGAATGTGAAGGGGCTGGAAAACTAGACTAATGGAAGCAAAACAACCAGAACAGAAATAATGAGACTGTTCAGGCATGGTGAAGAATATAATCAATGCCTGTGAACAACGTGTGTAGAAATTGTAGAAGGGGAACACAAACTTCTAAACTTCTGTGTAAACCTTCACCGAAAACACAATTAAAAATTAAATACCTATCTATATACATATATATATATACAAAAAACGTATCTCCCAGCCTTCCTAACAGTTAAGTGAGACCATATAGCTAAGTTCTGGCCAGTGAAGCTAAAGTGGTGTGTGTAACTTCCTGGAGGTGGGCTTAAGAGCAAAGTTGTACCCATTCTCCCTGACCCCATCCCTAGCCTTTTTCCTTTCCACTAGCTGGAATGTAGATATAAATGGCTAGAGCTCCAGCAGCTACCGGAGACCATGAGTTAACCTTGAGAACAGAAGCCACACATTGTGGAGGATCAAGATAGAAGGAGCTTGGATACCGGATGCCAGGGACTGCTATTCCAGCCCTGTACTGATGACCCCCGAACTTCTTGAACACAAGGTGTAAATAAACTTCTATCTGGTTTACACTGTTGCTCATAGCTAAACCTAATTGTAACTGATACTTTCCCTCAACAGGTTGCATGTTTTCTCACTTTGTCTCCTCCTGCAATTACTCCAGTGTTTGCTCTTCCGATAATTCCAAATATTCAATTAGCAAAAATAAAAATAGTAATAGTTAGCATTTATACAGTCCTTATTATGTACCAGGCATTGTTCTAAGTGGTTTATATGAATTGATTTATTTGTAACAACAATCTGTGAAGTAGCTACTATTGTTATTTTTTTATTTTTTGCTGTTCAGGGAGATTTATTATAGAGTGTTTGCAATTGCAAAAGATTGTGTTATGGATTGAATTGTGTCCCCCAAAAATATATGTCCATTTGGCTAGGCCATGATCCCAGTATTATGTGATTGTTCACCATTTTGTCATCTGATGCGATTTTCCCATGTGTTGTAAATCCTACCTCTATAATGTTAATGAGGCAGGATTAGAGGCAGTTATGTTAATGAGGCAGGACTCAATCTACAGGATTAGGGTGTGTTTTAAGTCAATCTCTTTTGAG
>NW_004444001.1:11479866-11481663 GCF_000243295.1 Trichechus manatus latirostris | reverse complement strand
GCATTTTCTCTTTGAGTATCAGCTTTCTCATATTTAAATTGAGATTAATAAAACTTGGCTCCAAGAGTTGAAGTGAACTAGCATGAGTGAAACACATTGTAAATTTAAAAAAACACTATAATTATATCATTCTTAACTGCCTACACCTTCATAGTTCTCACATACGTTTTCCATATTTGTTCTTTGTTATAATCCTTCAGGATGTATAACATGAATATTGCCCCCATTTTACAGAGGAGGAAACTGAGACCCAGAAACATGAATTAACTTGGCCAAGTCTACACCTATTACATAGCAGAGTCAGCTCTCATAGCAGGCCTCTCAAAGCTGACATTCTGACTGTGCTGACTCCACAGAGTGAGGCAACAAGAGGAAACCTAGCTATGGAGAGCATAGACTCTGGAGCCATACTCCCTAAGCTCCCAGATATGGCCCTGCTACTTGTGTGACTCTAGGCAAGTTGTTCAACCACTCTACGCCTTAGCATCCTCATCTGTAAAATGGGCTTGTAATAAGATGGTGATAAAACTTGACAGATTGTCTACATGCTGCTTATGTATTGAAAGTTCCATTTTCAAATCTCCCCTCTTACAGATGACACCTTTCCTAGCGGACACTCCTGCGCTGGGTTTAAAGGAGCATTTAAGTCTGCCCCGTTTTGCCTGTTCTTTCTTCAGTTCCTCGGTATTTGGTGCCTACACTTGCAGCAATGGCCCAAAAACTCAGGAAGGAAAAGAACATCACAAGACGCTCATTGTTTCCTTCACTGGGGGATCGGAATCCCAGGCTGTGAGCTTACCCCGTGCAGACAATTTCCACCTCGGAACAAGAAAGGGCAGAATCTTCTGAGCACCAGAGGCCAAGTGGGAAGGAGGGATCAAATCCTGATGGTCCAGGCTCCGCTTTCACTGTGTAAACACTCCCTAGCTGTACACAGACACCCATGGCCACACTGGTGTGTACATTTACATTGGGATGAAGCAGATGAATTGGCTCAATTCACTAACACTCTTGTTTAATTTGGAGCCATGAGTTCCTGATGGCCAAGTGAAATGGCTGTCTTAGAAAGCGCCTGTGTATTTTAAAGGAACATTACATGCATTTTAACCAACGATTTCCTCTGTGTGTTTATTTCCAATAGTACAAGCGCCAAAGGGTGGTAAATTTGCTGCATCTCGTCTGTGGTTGTTGGGACAAGATGACAGGCCTGCTTGAGGACATCAAACTATGGGCTACAAGGGGTGAACTGGAAATCTCTGGGGCTCCTCTGTTCCACATTGTTCTGCAGGGGTGGGTAGGGGGGAAAACAAGGAACCATTTTTGTGGAGAAAGGAGACTCGAAAATTTTTCTGAAGTCCAGAGTCCTTGCTAATGATATATTTTATTCCTAACAGTCATTGTAATGCCTCTCATTTGAACATTGCTTTGTAGATTAGAATTCTCTCACAGCCATTCTGTCAGTCTGTTAGTATGGCATTGAAATAAATCTTAAAAGCCCCGCAACTAGGAAGCAGCTGAGCTGCATCTTGGGCTATCTCTCCAACCCCACCACGCAGCAGAAGGGTTACTGGTCTTCTCACCTGATTATATCCCGGGGCACTTGTAGGATTAGGATGACGCCATGCTCAGGCAGGATCCCTGGTGGCGCAGTGGTTAAGAGCTCAGATGCTAACCAAAAGTCAGCAGTTTGAATCCACCAGCCGCTCCTTGGAAACCCTATAGGGCAGTTCTACTCTGTCGTATAGGGTCCCTATGAGTGGGAATCGACTTGACGGCAACAGGTTTGGTTTTGGTTTT
>NW_004444001.1:11477000-11479599 GCF_000243295.1 Trichechus manatus latirostris | reverse complement strand
TCAATGAACAGTGACAATGAGGATAATGATGGTAATGACGTGATGGTGACTTGTGATGATGATGGTGATGATGGTGATGGTGATGCTGATGATGGTAGTGATGGTGATGATGTTTTTAATGGTGATGATGGTGATACTCCTTTCCTTCTTGGTCTAAAATGATAGAATAATAGATTACATTCACTTGAAACCTATTACACACCAGGCAGCCACTGTGCTGGATGCTTTATATGCATTATGTCTAATCCTTACAACAATCATTATCTTATAGCTGAGAAAAATTGAGGCTCAGTGAGGTTAAGTAACTGGCCTAAGGCCACAGTGCTAGTAAAAGGCAAAGAGGATTTGAATTGGCCAGTCTCCAAGCCATGTCTTTTTTGCCCTATCATACTGCATACATCTCTGTTTTATCTCCCGGTCACTTCAGCCACCTTACATCTTACCTGGGAAGGAAGATGAATAATATAAATAAACGAACATTCAAACAGATCTTTTAAAAGTTTGCTTCTTGGTTGTTTTTCCTTTCTCTCTGCATTTTCTTCCATGTCCATCTTCACTTTTATATCACCTGCTATCAGCTTCCACCACTGTCTGTCAGTCTGTTCTACTGTGGTGGCTTGCAATGTTGCTGTGATGCTGGAAGCTATGCCACCAGTATTTCAAATACCAGCAGGGTCACCCGCGGTGGATAGGCTTCAGCAAAACTTCCAGACTAAGACAGACTAGAAAGACCTAGCTATCTAATTCAAAAAATTAGCCAGTGAAAACCCTATGGATCACAACAGAATATTATCCAACATAGTGCCAGAAGATGAGCCTCCTAGGTTAGAAGGCACTCAGAATACACAGTGGCTGCAACAATGGACTTGAGCACACCAACAATCATGAAGATGGCGGACTAGGTAGCATTTAGTTCTATTGTAAATGGGGTTGCCATGAGTCAAAGCTGACTCGACGGCAGCTGACAACAAGAACAGGTAAGTAAACAAGCTAAGGTTCAGAGAGGCTAAGATACTAATGTCACGGACATAGCAAGTGAGTTTCTTAAGAGGATTGTATTAGTTTCCTAGGGTTGCCGTAAGAAGTACCACAAGGTGGGTGGTTTTAAACAATGGAAACTTACTGTCCCACAGTTCTGGAGGCTGAGAGTCTGCATTTGGGATGTTGGCAGGGCTATGTTCTCTCCAAAGGCTCTAGGGAAAAATTCTTTCTTGTTTCTCTCAGCTTCTGGCAGCCCTAGGCATTCCTTGGCTTGCAGCTGCAGCATAACTCCATCCTCACATGACTATCTTCCCTCTGTCTGTCTCTCTGTGTTTCTTCTCTTTTATAGGACACCGCTCATATCGGACTAAGATCCACCTACTCTGGTATGGGAGCCCTGGTGGTGTAGTGGTTAAGCTTGGCGGCTAACCAAAAGGCAGCAGTTCAAATCCACCAGTCACTCTCTGGAAACCCTATGGGGCAGTTCTATTCTGTCCTATAGGGTCACTATGGGTCAGAACTGACCCAACAGATGGCACCTAACAACCACAACACTCTAGTATGACCTCATGTTAACTGATAGCATCTTCAAAGACCCTATTGCCAAACAAGGTCACTCATATGAACTGAATTCTGTCCTCAAAAAGTATGTGTTGAAATCCTAAACCCCTGTATAGGCAGCCAGCAGATTACAAGCAAGTTTCGTTACTAAGTCTGTCTTTAAGTCAAATTTGTAGGTAAGTAGGAACAATTAGGTACAGTTTGTATCTAATGTCAGTTAGTCAAATGTTTGTCTTAGTATATAGTATACCTTTCTATGCATAAAAAAATTAAAGAAACGTTTCCAGATACACTAAAACATCTTTAACATAATAATACAGTAATAATAATAGTAATGTTTTGATGTGTGCCCATTTGTTATTACGAACCATTGTATGTACCTAGAATTTTTAACATAATAGGCTTTTCGGGGGGTTGGTTCATAACTATAGGTTGTACGCAAGTCAGACTTTTGTAACCCAGGGACTGCCTGTACCTATAAATATGATCCTATTTGGAAATAGAGGTTTTTGTTATGTTAATGGGGTCATATCAGAATAAGGTGGGTCCTAAACCTAATCATTTCTAAGTTATAAAAAAAGCAGAATAGACACAGAAACACACCCACAGGGGAGACAGATGCCATGTGAGAGCCTGTCTACAAGCAAAGGACCACCAAGGATTGCCAGCAGACCCCAGAACTAGGAGAGAGGACCACAGAAAGATTAGATATGGCCAAGACCCTGGTTTGGACTTGTAGCCTCCAGAATTGTAAGAAAACAAATGTCTGTTTTTTAAAGCCACCCACTTGTGGTATTTCTGTTATTTATGGTAGCACTAGGTAACTAAGACAGTCACGTTCACAGGTACTAGAGGTTAGGACTTTGTCATAAACTGGGGTTGGGGAGTGGGGGCACAGTTCAATCCATAACAGGAACCAGTTGGGTCTTGTTCACCACTGGGTCCCCCATCCCATTACCAGCACACGGTTGTTGCTGGATGCATTCCATGTTGCTGTTCAGCCCGCCTCAGCAGGCAAAACATCCCTCACAGATGAACCATGTCTGGTGGGCAGGAG
>NW_004444001.1:11475046-11476229 GCF_000243295.1 Trichechus manatus latirostris | reverse complement strand
CATCTAAAAAGGGACTAGGGGACATTGGATTAGTCTGGAAATGGTGAGACAGAGACCTGGAAGTGCCATAATGAGAGATGATGGCTCCCAGGCCACCTGGCACTTTGGAAAATACATGGGTTTTGAAGCCAAATAGGCGTGCCTTCTAACCCTGCCTCTTCTCTTCTGAGCTATGGAATTTGGGGCAAGTCACTTAGCCTCCACAAGCCTCAGTTTCCTTATCTGTAAAATAGGGCTGTCAATCTCTACAGGGATTGATGAGAGGATTAAATGACAAAATGTGTAAGTCACTAAGCCCTTAGCTTTGCCTATATTCTGAGCTATATAAACGATTCTCCACTGCCCTCGGGATCAAGTGAAATCCCCAATGCCTGAGAACTTTAATACAAAAACGTCCATTACTGTAATTTAATTTTATATCCAGAATTTTTTAAACTATTTTAATAACTCACATCACTAGATATAAAGCTCAACAAAATCTTGACTAGTGATGATAAAAAAAATAGGCCCTGTCCTGGGTCTGGGGTCAGGATTTGGTCAGTGCTTCTCAGTAAGGGGCAAGGGTATGTAAAAATTGAAGACCAAGGACTCCGTGTTCTGCTCAGGGCCCTTCTGGCTCTAACACTGAAAGATTCTAAGTCTCACTTAGGGAAGGTGAGGAGGAGTGAAGGAGGAAATCTTACCCCTCTGAGCCTGGATGGAATTGGGAAAAGAGGATTGTCCCCACAGGGCTTATCTTCCTCACACATTTTTCCTAGGCGTGTTCTGGTCCCAGCCTGAGTTAGAATGGAAACAGGCATTTAAAGCCTGTGAGGTGTGCTGAACTGGGGGCAAGAGCAGGTTTTAGAGGCTGAATGCCTTCTGAAAGTCCCTTCACAAAAGATGCAAAATGCTAGCGTTCAAACCATCAGTATTCCAGAACATTCCAGAATCTTTGCAGAGGTTCTCAAGCCCTTAGCCAAGCTGAAACATGTTTCCAAACATGTAAGCAAAAAATGTTGCCACCTTTCACTTCCAGTTGCCATCAAGTCGATTCCAACTCATGGTGACCCCATGTGGTCAGAGTAGAACTGTGCCACGTAAGGTTTTCAATGGCTTATTTTTACCAGAAAAAAGGTCACCAAGCCTTTCTTCCACAGTGCCTCTGGGTGGACTTGAACCTCCAACCTTTTGGTTAGTAGCC
>NW_004444001.1:11473363-11474495 GCF_000243295.1 Trichechus manatus latirostris | reverse complement strand
TGATGAAATTAGGCCCTAGGAAAATCTGAGCTTCTGTCTTCTTGGAGCTGTGTTGAATCTGGGTGCACCTGTCCATTTGTGCCTTCAGAGAAACACGTAGGGATGGGGAAGAGGCGGCACAGGCCAGTCAAGGAAGGAGCCAGGTAAAACCGAGCCAAGTGTGTACAAGACATCATGCTCACAAGGCCAAGTCTGTGAACATCGGGTGGCCCACGTAGGTCATAGCCTTGAGCCATGGACTCTCCCTTTCCCCCAACCTCAGCCAGCCAACTTGATACCCTATGTAGATGACAAGGGATCAAGTGAGAGTGTGAATGGCTCAGGGAAACTCATGCCCCCCAAAACAGAAAGAACCCCACCCAGTCCTGTGGGGTGAAGATAAATACTCATCATCTTTAAATGTGGAAAGGATCACTCTTTTCATTAGCTTTATCACCATGGATACCAAACACATTCTCTGTTGACTCGAGCAGGCACCAGCCAGGATGCTCAGGATTGGAGAAGCTGTTTTAGCAAGAGTCTTGATCCCAGACCCAAAGACCCTGTAGGAACTTCCCTGAGTATGAGTCTTTCCCCTCAAGAACCCCTTCCCCGGCCTCTCCCCTCTGGCCCCGTGGCTTCCAACACATTGGCAGCTCTGCAGCAGTTTCTGTGCCAGGACTGATTTGGCAGAAGAGCCTCCTGCCCTCCAGGCTGGCCCCGGGCCCAGGTTCCCACTCACTATGTCATCACACTGACCAGCTAGGTGAGAGTGAGTGCTTTGTAGGACCAATTGGCTAAGGTTTAGCCTGTGTCTTGGATGGCCTAGGTGGAGAAAGGGCTTTCCTTTTCAAATCTAGTCGAATCATATTTTTATACAGTTTTAGCCACAATTCCTTTTGTAACACTAAAAATGCAACATGGACTAAGGTTCATGTTGACCATGAGCAAGGACACCTTAGAAAACAGTGTAGCCACCCCATCTACATGGTACCTACTTAAAGGGCCCCTAAGGTCCCCTTTAAGCCCCTTACCCAAAGGTCTGCCTCCCTCTGGCTTTTCACAATCCAAGGAATTACTATCTTTAGTGTTTTATTCCTTTGGGTTAAGGTGTCCCCTGTCAAAATATAAACATTCCTGGGAAGGATAACTC
>NW_004444001.1:11466071-11467823 GCF_000243295.1 Trichechus manatus latirostris | reverse complement strand
TAAGGGTTGTTGTTAGCTGCCATGGAGTCAGCCCCCGATTCATGGTGACCCCATGCACAATGAAACAAAATGATGCCCAGTCCTGCACCATCCCCATGATTGGTTGTGGATGGGACCATTGTGATCCATAGGGCTTTCACTGGTTGATTTTCAGAAGCAGATCACACGCCCTTCTTTCCTAATTTGTTTTAGTCTGGAAGCTCCACTGAAACCTGTTCGGCATCATAGCAACAGGCAAGTCTCCACTGATAGACAATTAGTGGCTACATGTGAGGTGCATCAGCCAGGAATTGAGCCTCGGTCTCCCACGTGGAAGAGGATAGTTCTACCACTGAAGAGAGACGGTAGAAAATAATAGCCAATAGGGAGTGCTGTTTTTAGTAAGGCGCTGCAAGGCCCCTCTCTAGCAAGGTGACATTTAAGCATTGAGCAGAGACTGAATGAATGCCGTGTTTTTTTCTAGGGTAAGAGCACGCCAGGATGAGGAAACAGATTGCAAATGCCTGAGGCAAGAGCGCTCTTGGCGTGTTCAGAAAAAGAGCAAGGAGGCCAGGGTAACTGGAACAGGGCAAGCAAGAAGGGGCATAGAAAGTGATGAAGTCACAGAAATCATAGGGAACAGATCCCAGAGGGCCTTTAAGGCCATGATAAAAAACTTTGGATTTAATCTAAGTGGGTGAGAAACTGTATTGGTCTCCTATTGCTGCTATAACAAATTACCACAAATTTAGTGGCTTAAAACACAAGTTTATTATCTTACATTTCTGGAAGTCAGAAGTCCAACATGCGTCTCACTGGGTTAAAATCAAGGTGACAGCAGGGCCGCATTTCTTTCTGGAGACTCTAGGGAAGAATCTGTTTCCTTGTCTTTTCCAGCTTCTAGAGGCCACCCACATTCCTTGGCTCATTATCTCTTTTCTCTGCCTTCAAAGCCGGCAGCAGGAGGTCAAGTCCTTCTCACATCATATCTCTCTGCTCCTTCTTCCATCCTCATCTCTCTCTCCCTTTCTCTGACCTCAGCCAAGAAAGGTTCTCTGCTTTTAGGGACTTGTGTGATTAGACTGGGCTCATCAAAATAATCCAGGATAGTTTCCCCATCTCAAGGTCTGTACCTTTAACCACATCTCAAAAGTCCCTTCTGCCATGTGTGGTCACATATGCACAAATTCCAGGGATTCGTCCACGTATATCTTTGGGGACCATTAGTCTGCCTACCGTCAATTCCTGGAGCCTTGTTTTTTGCCAATGCCTTCAGTGCAGCTTGGTCTTCTTCCTTCAGTACTATCGGTTCCTGATCATATGCTACCTCCTGAAATGGTTGAACATTGACCAATTCTTTTTGGTATAGTGACGCTGTGTATTCTTTCCATCTTCCTTTGGTGTTTTAACAAATGGATGCAGTGCTGGAAGTGCTCACTCGTCTATTCCAAGAAATTTGGAAGACAGCTACCTGGCCAACCGACTGGAAGAGATTCATATTTATGCCTATTACCTATAAAGGTGATCCAACCAAATGCAGAAATTATTGAACAGTATCATTAATATCACATGCAAGTAAAATTTTGCTGAAGATCATTCAAAAGCAGCTGCAGCAGTACATCAACAGGGAACTTCCAGAAATTCAAGCCAGATTCAGAAGAGGACATGGAACCAGGGATATCATTGCTGATGTCAGATTGATTCTGGTTGAAAGCAGAGAATACCAGAAAGATGTTAACCTGTGTTTTATTGACTATACGAAGGCATTCAACT
>NW_004444001.1:11462317-11464375 GCF_000243295.1 Trichechus manatus latirostris | reverse complement strand
CTTATTTTTAGGGGACACAATTCTATCTATAATAGTGGCAAAAAGAAGAGTTGGAGTGATTCCAAGGATTTTGTTCACAGCATCAGAGATCGGAGTTGGTGTTGGAGGGGAAGACTCTGAGAGGAGCAAGGCGTTGGAGGCAAGAGGAGGGCTGAATCGAGTGTATCCACTCTGGCCCCCTGGCCCTCAAGGTCTTATATTTTAACTGGGGAAATAAAACACATAAGATAACACAACTGATTTCTTACTGATACATCAGAACCTATTCCTACAAATAAAAACTATCCCCAAAGCTGTCATCTCAGGAAGCCATATACATTTATTCCAAGGTTTGCTGCCAGAAGATTTTTGGAATTCCTCTCAAGGAATTGGGTTGATTTACAGGCCATGAAACAAAATCGGCCTTATCATCTCTGCCTTGGAAGGTAAGGTTAAATATTTACTTTATTCGGTGAGCCTGACTCTACTTCCAAAAATTAAAACCTTTTTTTTCCCAGGGTGACAGTTTACCACCACTGAGGATATTCCCTTCTCCAGCTGTGGCTACGTCATTGGAAAAGTCGGCTGCAGTTTCCAGGAAGGATGAATTTCCTTCTATGCGCCAGTGCCCCCACCCCTTCACTGGAAGTAAAGAGCTACCTCCCTCCTGGAGCTCCAGTTATTTTGCCGTTAATATTGAGTGTGTGTATGAAGGGAGGGGCGCTCCTTAACAGCCAGTGCTCATTTGGGTGTGTAAATTTTGGTATGATATGGTTTAAAAATCATGTTATGTTATGATAGTGGGTCATCCATATATCTCACAAGAGACATTTTTTTCTGATTTCAATACGAGACATATATATGTTTCTCTTAAGCTACTGGTTTGTTCAGATCTTATGGTCCCAGTGAACATGTAACTGGTCATATTTCTTTCTTCATTCTAGGGCCTAGAAAATCGTCTGGACCTAGTCTCTTAAGGAGTTCCTGGGTGGTGCAAATTGTTATCACTTGACTACTAACCAAAAGTTTGGAGGTTGGAGTCCTTCCAAAGGCACCTAGGAAGAAAGGCCTGGTGATCTACTTCCAAAAAATCAGCCATTGAAAACCCTATGGAGCATAGTTCTGTGCCACACATGGGGTGGCCATGAGTCAGAGTCGACTTGACAGCTAGATTTTTTTGTTTCCTCAGTTGTAAAATGTGGATAATAATTGTATCTTCTTCAAAGGGTAATTCTGAGAATAGAATCAGATATTGCATATAAAGCTCTTCACAGAAATGCCTAAGGAACGCTTGCCAAATCCTGGCCATGATTGTTTCCCTTGCTCCATGCACGTGGTCACAGTTACAAGATCACTGTTCATCTTCTGTTTTTCTCTTTCCGGCCCCAGATGATGCTTTCTTTTAGTTCTTGTTTGGTTTCCCTTAAAATTCTCTTTACCCAGTTGGTTGTGAAACATCTCTCCTCTGACAGCCAGGGCCTTTCTAGAGACAGCAAACAGTCCTGGCCAGACCAGCATCCTATAAATTATCAGCTTGCTCCCTCAAACTCCCCGTTGGAAACATGACTGATGTGCTGTTGTCACCTACTGCCAGGACTTTACCTGCAGAGAACAAAACAAAGATTCCACAGGTCCAAGGTGGGAAACTTTGTCTGTGCTGATGTCTGGGTGCTGAGCAGAAGTGAGATACATCCATGCAAGCTTTGACTGTCCATCTCTTTCAATGAACCAACCCCCAAGATTTGCGTTAATCTGATAATTGACCGCATGCTGACGCCAGGGGGAGGGAGTTTGCTTCTCTCACAGGGGATTCTAGGGAAATTTTAATGGGGGGATCCTGGAGTCCATGGCTTATGCTTAAAATCTGATTCACTAGTGACTGTAGTCCAATGTGGGAGATACTTTGACCAGAATGTCTTTTAGAAGCACATCCCCTACCGCAATTACAGTGAATAATCATCCATTTTCTTGGCTTGGCCATAGGTTAGAGTGGCCCCTAAGGGCAGCTTGAAGCTCATCTCCACCCACTCCTTCCCCTCGTTTCCCTTCTCCTCTAACCTTGTTGTTGTTACTTGCCTT
>NW_004444001.1:11460088-11461442 GCF_000243295.1 Trichechus manatus latirostris | reverse complement strand
CATCATCATAAATCGTAAAATCAAACAACTGAACACCATCTCCTGGGAAATAAAATCTGAAAAGCTAAGAAGGGAAGAGAGGGCTATGATTATTTTAATCCTGTTCCAGATGCTCAAGTCCTCTCACCAAACAAAACCCTAATTAAATATGAGCCTGATTCAAAAGGATGACTATGCACGGGCCTAAGACATTGTTTAGCAAATAGTAGATGCTCAGTTAATGTTTATTTAAAAATAAGCAAACACTGTAAGTCAATACAAAGCAGCCCCATGGACCATGCTCAGCCAGGCCCCAGCCTGACCAGGCAAGATGTGTTTGTGAAACTGAAGTCCCCAAACATACCCAGGATGCTATGCTTTTCAAAAGCACCTCCATGCTTATTAGCTGGTTTGACTACTTCAGCACAGCAAGGCTGGCACCTGGCCTAGAGAGGCTAAACTCCAGAAAAGAATGGATGGGCACAGGTCCCCCACACAGGCACACATGAACACCAGGAAAATCCTGTTCTCACAAGATTTTTGAACCATCTAAAGATTTTGGAGGGGTCATTGGTCATTCAGTGGTAAAATTCTCGCCTTCCAGGCCCAGGTTCGATTCCCAACCAATACACTTCATGTGCAGCCACCACCTGTCAGTGGAGGCTTGCATGTTGCTATGATGCTTAACAGGTTTCAGCAGAGCTTCTAGACTAAGACAGACTCGGAAGAAAGGCCTGGTTTTCTACTTCCAAAACTCAGCCCATAAAAAACTCTATGTATCACAACAGTCCTATCCGAAACCCATCCTAGGGATGGTGCAAGACCGGCCAGCATCTTGTTCCACTGTGCATGGAGTTGCCATGAGTCAGGGCCAACTCAATGGCAGCTAACAGTCACAGCAAAGATTTTGGAAGCTCTATTGAGACTATGGAGCCCTGGTCGTGCAGTGGTTAAGCATTTGACTGCTAACCAAAAGGTTGGCAGTTTGAATCTACCAGCTGCTCCTTGGAAACCCTATGGGGCAGTTCTACTTTGTCCTATAGGATCGCTATGAGTTGTATTGACTTGACAGCAACGGGTTTGGTTTTTTTTCATTTTTGGTTATCAACACTACAGGAGCCCTGTTAGAGCAAGCAGTTTGATTGGCTGCTAATCTACAGGCTGGGGATTTGAACCCACCCAACCGTACCATGGAAGAAAGGCCTGGTGATCTGCTTCTTTAAAGTATTTGTTGTTGTTGTGTGCCATCGAGTCAATTTCAATTCATAGCAACCCTATATGGCAGAGTAGAACTGCCCCACAGGGTTTCCTAGGCTGTAATCTTTTACAGAAGCAGATTGCCAGGTATTTTCTCCTGCACAGCCACTGGAGGGGT
>NW_004444001.1:11454335-11458816 GCF_000243295.1 Trichechus manatus latirostris | reverse complement strand
TGCTCCATACGGTTTTCCGCGGTTGATTTTCGGAAGTAGATCACCAGCCTTTCTTCCACGGTGTCTCTGGGTGGACTTGAGTCTCCAACCTTCTGGTTAGCAGCCAAGCACGTTAACCGTTTGCACCACCCAGAGACTCCTTACATGTAGAGTGGAATAATATCATCTCCCTCACAGAGAAATGCTGTAAGAATCCAATGAGATAACCCAGTCCAGGGCACACAGAGGTGGCTCACAGATGTTAGCGGAACGTGAAAGTTCGTCCTTCAAAGAAACCATTCCACTCTCAAAGACCCTCAGAAGGGTCACAAGCTTTCCCTCTCCCAACCCCTGCCTAGATCCTCCCATGGATTCTAAACTGGGTCCCTGAGCCCCTGAAGTTCCCACTAAACAATGATGGGGATCCTAGAGGTATTTTCAATATTTTAAAAACCTACTCAAAAAGTACACATGTGCCCCACTGAGACCCAACAGGCTAATTATACCTTAGGTCTCTTTGCTTTTGGGTGGAATTATAAATGCAATGTGACCGCTCTGGTCAGCTGGAACTGATAAAAAGTTCTGACTATTGTTGTTGTTGTTAGGTGCCACTGAGTCGGTTCTGAGTCATAGCAAACCCACGTACAACAGGACAAAACATTGCCCAGCCTGTGTCATCCTCACAATAGTTGCTATGTTTGAGCCCATTGTTGCAGCTACTGTATCCATCCATCCTGTTGAGGGTCTTCCTCTTTTGTCCTAACCCTCTACTTTATCAAGGAATTTAAAACCGCAGCGCTTATTGCTTAATAAGGAGTCCCTGGGTGGCACAAACGGTTACTTCCTCAGCTACTACCTGAAAGAAAGGTTGGTGGTTTGGTCCACCCAGAGATGCCTTGGAAGAAAAGCCTGGCGATTTACTTCCAAAAGGTCACAGCCTTGGAAACCCTCTGGAATACAGTTCTACTCTGCACAGATGGGGTCGCCATGAGTTAGAACCGACTCAACAGCAACTGGTTTGGTTTTTTTGTTCGTTTGTTTGTTTTATTCCTTAATAAGTGCTGTTTGTGGTATACATAAGTTCCCCCCACCCCAAACAAAGAGAGAAAAATAAAGGATACCTAAACAGCAGAAAGGCTGGGGACCACCAACCTCCCCATTTCACCAATGAGGAAACAGAGGCCCAGGAGTTAGATCTTTCCCAGAGCCACGTGCCTACTCTGCAGCACAAACAAGATTACACCCAGGTGTTTTGACTCCAGCTCCAGTGCTGTTTGTCGTAGCTCCTCTGCCACAGCCGAGGTCCTGTCCTTGCCACACAGCCCTGCTAATTACCAGGGAACACCTACTAACCTAATAAGGAAACTAATAGCTTGTTGCCCAAGTGATACATCAACAGGCCTTTCTAGAACTGTGCCGTCCAATAGTAGCCACTAGATACTTGTGGCGATTTAAATGTAAATTAATTAAAATTCAGTTAAATTAAAAATTCAGTTTCTCAGTCACACGAACCACATTTCAAGTGCTACTTAGTAGAGGCCCCTGGATGGCCAAGTAATTTGTGCTCAACTACTGTCCTAAAGGTTGGCAGTTAGAACCCACCCAGCAATACCATGGAAGAAAAGCCCGGTGATGTGCTTCTATAAAGATTACAGCCAAAAAAAACCATATGGAATAGCTCTTCTCTGTAACACATCATGTTGCCATGAGTCAGATTTAACTTGACAGCAATGGGTTTGTTTTTTTTTTGTTTTGTTTTTTTTGTTTTTTTTGTTGTTGTTGGCATTTTTTGGTGATTGGCTACCATATTGGACAGTGCAGATACAGAATATTTCCATCACTGCAGAAAGTTCTACTGGACAGCACTTCTCTGGAAGGAGTGACTCTCGTGGGCAAGAGCCTAGGCCCTGGAATCAGGCAGGTCATGGAGGTATTTCGCACATCACCCAGGCTCTCCCTAGACTTCAGGTCTGTGGGTCACAAGGACCTGGGGCCAGACCATTTCCCTGAGGTCTCTTGGAACCACAGAAAATCCCACTCTGGGCAGGGAAGGAGACTCAGAGAGAAAAACAGCCTCCCTAGACTGGTCCTGTGATTTCTATGACCAGAAACTCCTCTCAAGAGTCAGCCACCCTGAACATTTGCAAGTCACTCTATCACCGAAGAAAGAACACCAAGGAACACAGGAGAAGGAGGTTTCAGCCCCAGTGTGGCCTCTTACCAGCTGGGTGCCTTCAGCAAGTAACTCCACTCTCTGGCCCTCAATCCCCCACTAGGGAAACAGTTCAGTTTTCTGCAGTCCTAAAAGCCCATTCTTCCCTCTAGATGTGTGTCTTATCTTTCTTGGGTGTAAGTGCAGAGAGAGAATTTTTCATCTTAATCAATGCATAGTGGAGAGGGCAGGGGAAATCACCTTGGCCAACTCCAAAATGTGCTTTAATGTAGAGAAAAAGCTCCAAGAAGGTCCTAAGGAGGGATACAACCTTTGGGGTAACTGTTTTCCATGCAAGAGCCCAGTAGAGGGGGATGTTGCACAGAGGCGATTTTTGAACAGGCTTTGCCTTAAGCTTGTCATTGTTGGTGTGCAGATTCAGAAGGGAGAAAATGTGCCTTTTCCATCCTAGCAGGACCGACAATCTACTCCTCATATAGTAGGGTTCAGTGAGTCACACCTAAAGCCTCTGCACAGGCCCAGGAAAGTCCCTTATGCTCTTTCTATGCATCTAACCCTGATGAATTTTCCCTTTCCTTTTCCAAATTACAAAATTAAAGCTATTTTCTCAGGTGCCTTATTTAGCAGCTGTCAAACCCAGTTGGAACCTGGCAAGACCAACAACTTTTTAACAGCTCAGATTCACTAAGGTCCCAGATGGTTTTACCCCTCTCTGCCCTCCCTCTCTCTCCACAGAGCAAACTTTCATAGTCTACCACGGTTGCCTGAGATCCTAGGAGTGTGACTCTTCCAATAAAGAGTGCTTTTAAGGAAATAAAAGTGAATTTCCTGTGTACTTACATAATTGCCTCATTTTCCTTCCCACTTTGAGCAGGGACTCTGGCTTAGGCTGAGTTCTCTAGAGGAACAAAACCAGTGAAGTGTACATATGTACATATATAAATAGAGAGAGATTTATTTCAAGGAAATGGCTCATGCGGTGGTGGAGGCTGGCAAGTCCCAAATCCGTGGGTCAGGCATCATGCTCGGGGTTCCTCCTGACTCACATGGTTGCAGGGGCTGACAAACTCAAAATTGGCAAGTCAGGTTGCTGGTTCACGTCCCAAGAACCGGAGGTCAGGGGATGACGAGTCAGATGCAGGATCTAGAGAAGGTGAGCTTTGCCAGAACATCCATGTATATTGGTTGCAAGCCACACTCCCAGGGAAACTCCCCTTTCAACTGATTGTCTGCTCACATCAGATCACAAAAGGGAAGAAGATTACACAGTGTCTGCCATACCACTGAGAATCATGCCCTAGCCAAGCTGACACATAACCTTAACCATCACAGTCCACCCCTTGTCAACTTGGCACCTGTACACATCTCCTTAAATCATACATGGTCTTTAAATAAAGATAATTGTAAATTCATATTTGCACCTAACACGATACAACTAACATGGGTACAACTGAAAATGTACTAGTCCCATTTACATCTCTTACATTTTATAATAAGTAACGTAATAAGGGAGGGAAGAAAACAAAGATATATATAATATATATAATATACACATCTTTGTTTTCTTTTGTGTGTATGTATACATATATACACACACATACTTGTATAACGAAACAAGGAAGAAATATTCATAACAATTACAGTCCTTGTTTCTGCAACTGGTCACGTGGTCATAAATGGTATTTAGAACTACCTTCTTCCACCACCCATTCCATATTCCTTTTGCCCTCAGCAGGTTTGTCAGCTGGTCATGATTCTTTGCCTGGTGGGGTGACCCAAATCTTTATTCCTGAAGGGTCTAGGCTATTAGTAGTCATGCTGGAATTGGTTTGCTGTAGTTTTCCATTGACTTTAATCACAGTGCATGGTAATACTAAGAGACGTCCTAAGGGATTTCCTGTATTCCAGACATATTCTTCTTTACCTCCAATGTGTAATATCAATCCGATTTCTCATTGGTAATCAGGGTCAATCACACCAGTCAATATGGTAACTCCCTTCTTTGCCTGTTGATCCAAAGGAATGAGGAGTCCAAAGTGGCCAGGTGGCATTCTTAACTTCAAGTTCAATGGAATCACTGTTATGTCTCCTGGTGGGAGCATTCCTCCCTTTGGAATTAAGACCTCTAGACCTGCAGAGCATAGGGACAGGAAGCAAAAATTTTGCAAGTGGGTCACTAGGGGTAATAGTGAGTGGTGCCACTCCCATTTCCACCCCTTGATTCCTGGAACCATGAATCCTGGCTATGGGAGAAACAGCACCATATATTGGGTGCTAGTTTAGAGCATATACAGCCTCCTAGAGAACATTGCTCAACCCTGCAAAGTAT
>NW_004444001.1:11447117-11453016 GCF_000243295.1 Trichechus manatus latirostris | reverse complement strand
GTCCTGTACTTATCAGGGGAGCACATGTGAGGAGAAGGTAGCATCCAGGCTTTGGGGTCAGACCTTGTTTCAAATCCCCGCCTCATTACCTTCTACTTGGATAACTTTAGACAACTCATCTAGATGCACTGAACCTCCATTTTCTCACCTGTAAAATGTAATTATACCTACTTTTATAGACATATTGCAAGGAATAAATGAAATAATCTGTATAAAACACTGAGTACCATGCCTGGCTCTCACTAAACATTAGCTACTAACATCATTTTGCTAATAAAATAATACCTCAATGTTTTTATGAGTTCAGAGATATAATTATATTAGAGCTAAAATTCTGATGCCTATGTGACTTAAGACAAAGAAATATCAAGAAGGATTTTGATCACGTTCCCAAAAATCTGCTTCCCCTTCTACCCAGCAGCCCTTGTGCATTCAGAGTTCTCCAAATGAAGCCACGTGGTCAGTATAAATGGCAGAGTGTTAATCAACCAAATGGCAAACATTTCTCAGATCCAAGGGCAATAAAACCCTGGAAAACTTCTACTCCTATCCCATGACTTGAATTCAGACACGAAGAGATTGCGCATCTATTCATCCCAGCACTCACTGTAAAGACCTTGCATTTTATGCAATGGAATTTCTTAGACTGCATTTAGAGCAACATAGTAGGATTGGGGGCCACATGGAGACCCCAGAGGTCATGGCCCTACCCTTTGAGATTGAAGGAGCTCTGCTTCCTGTGCTCCTTGTTTCTTCAGCTTCTGCATCCTAGTTCCTTGGCCTCTTGGCCTGAAGGCACTCAGCTCTCTCGCACCATGGGTCAGCTCCACGCCATCTCACTCTGGTCTCCTGGTTCTGTGGCTGCCATTTCTCTGCCACTGCTTCTCACTGTCTGTGCCCTCTCTGGTGTTACAGCTCTCCTCACTTCCTTCTGAGCTCTCACTAGAATTTTCTTTGATGTCCATAATTCCAACAGTCTCTTCAAGTCAGTCTAGGCTTTTACTTTTACTCTTCCAGCCTCTACCTATTATCCGATTTCAAAACTGTTTCCACATTTAAGGTATCTGTCAGAGCAGCACCCCCCTCTCAGAACCAAATTATGTCTTAGTTATCTAGTGCTACTATAACAGAAGTACCACAAGCGTGTGGCTTTAACAAACAGAAATTTATTTTCTCACGGTTTAGAAGGCTGAAAGTCTGAAATCAGGATGCTGGCTCTAGGAGAAGGCTTTCTCTCTTCCCACTGTGAGGGAAGATCCTTGTCAATCTTTCCCTGGTTCTAGGAGATTCTCAGCACAGTGACCCTGGGTCCAAAGGATGCGCTCTGCTCCTGGCTCTTCTTTCTTGGTGGTAGTAGGTCCCTACTGGACGGGACACTACCCTAACGTTGTTAAATGCCTCAGGCTTCCATTCTCATCCTTTTTCCTAGCCACACTCAAGGTTGTGATCACTGTGCAACTCAGTGGCAGCAGAATTCTGGAGGGTTCTAAGCCCAGCTCTGCTGTCCCTACAAATGAGTTACATCAATCACGTCTTAAGAATATTGAATCTATGCAACTAAAATTTTTAAAATGGAGTGTGGGGAGAGAATCATTTCCAAATTTGAAGACTTCAATATTGGTTCGAAGTTATTTATGCCACATGTCCCAAGTGGTCAAGATGTTGACCAATATGTTACCCATTAACTGAAGAGTAGCCTTGTTTCATCAGTCATTGCACCAACTTTTATTAAGTACCTACTAAGCGTCTCTGGGTAGTTAAAGCAGTTAATGTGCTTGGCTACTAACCTAAAGGTTGGAAGTTTGAGTCTACCCAGAGGCACCTTGGAAGAAAGGCCTGATGATCTACTTCCAAAAAAGTTGATTTAACTGGATGACAACTGGTCAACTAAGTGTCAGGTCCTGTGCTTTTCACAAGAATGAAAAATGAACTGGACGTAGGCCCAGCCTTCAAAGACCTCACAAGGGTGCAGGGAAGACCAACAAGTCAGGGCAATAAGTACCATGCAGGACAACCACAAAGTGCTGGGGAGCCCACAGGAGGCAGGCCCGGTTGTGAGGGAGACCAGCCCCAGGCAGTCAGTGATGGGTGATTCTCTGAGATGGGAGAGTCAGCATGGTGTGAGGCATGGGAGGGCTGCTGGGGATGTAGAGGAGGAGGCAGGCTAAGGTAGGAGCATCTGAGGCCTGCAAAGGTCAGCAGGAGCAAGTGCAAAGGCTCTAAGGTAGGAGCCTATCAGAGGGTGTGGCAACCAGTGGGCGGGGGAACCTTATTCCAAAAACCACCTTTTCCCCCACACACATGATCTCTCTAAGTGATAGTTGCCCCCATATTCAAAATGCACAAAGTCATAGTACCACTAGCACTGAATTTGAAAGAACAAAATTTAGACCATTATTCTGGGAACAGAAAAGATCTAACACATATCCAGATGTTAAAATCTCTCTAAACAGGAGATTCCATAGTATTCTTTGATAACAGATATCTGATCCCTGTCCTCAAAAACCAGAAAACATTTCATCACATGGTCTCTGTCACACTGTGAGCCAAGGGTCTCTTGCCTGGCACTCATCATGAATAGAGCCTAATATTATAGCTTAAAAAAAAAAAAAAGAGTTACCATTGAGTCACTTCTGACTCATGGCAACCCCATGTGTGTCAGAGTAGAACTGTGCTCCATATGGTTTTCAATGGGTAATTTTTCGGAAGTAGATCGCCAGGCCTTTCTTCCAAGGTGCCTCTGGGTGGACTCAACCCTTCAAACTTAATAATACATCTCGAAAAAAAACTCATAGAATAGTAGAATGAATAAAATAATGCCCAGGCACTGAACTCAAGTCCTCTCCTCAAGTCAGCAATTCTATGTGTAAAACAATCTCATCATCTGGTTGGTCTAGTCTACATGCAGACCTGAAGCCAACACAGCCCCACACTTAGGATTTGAGAGGCACCAAGAAACCTGCCCTGGGTGGCAGAATTCCAATAAGTTATTCAAA
Organism: Trichechus manatus latirostris; assembly: GCF_000243295.1. Classification (NCBI taxonomy): domain Eukaryota; kingdom Metazoa; phylum Chordata; class Mammalia; order Sirenia; family Trichechidae; genus Trichechus; species Trichechus manatus. Next base: position 11,450,020 of record NW_004444001.1, on the reverse strand, counting down.
TTTTGAGTGAAGGTAGTGTGAGTTTGGGGTTTTGTTTGCTTGTTTTACCTCTTTTTTTAAGCTGTGGAAATCTTCTTTCCAACGGAATTTTGCAGAGTACTCCTATATATATCATAATAGAAAATACTTTAATAGTGTTTAGTATGTGCCAGATAGTTTAACTCATTTAGTCTAACAATAACCGTATAAGGTAGGTACAGGACACTGTTATTATCAGTATTTAACAGATGACGGAACGGAGTCACAGAGAGGTTAAACGACCTTCTCAACATTGTACAATTATTAGGGGGTGGGACTTGGGTTCAATCCTGGGCAGTCTGGCTAGAGTCCACCTTCTTACTGATCCTACTGCGTGGCTCCAATATACCAGTAAACTAGATGCCATCAAGCCAACTCCCACTCGTGGTGACCTCATGTGTGTCATAGTAGAACTGTGCTCCATACGGTTTTCAGTGGCTGATCTTTTGGAAATAGACAGCCAGGCCTTTCTCCCAAAGCACCTCTGAGTGGACTAGAACCACCAACCTTTTGGTTAACAGCTGAGCGTGTTAACCATTTGTACCACCCAAGGACTCCGGCTCCAATAGAGAAGGCATATAGAAGCAGAATGGCCCTGGTTGAAGCAGGAGTAGAGGGCTGGAGCCTCTACTATTCAGGCGTTTCCTGGCTCCCTAGTAACACTCAGGTAACCCCATGGATGCTTAGGATTCCATTGGGTTGAGGCATTATCTACCAAAGTTCACTTTAAGATACCACCTCCTTCCTAGAAAGAGTTATAGATCAGTGTATCAGTAGGAATCAATTTTCAAAGACTGGGTTCTTGAGAGAATGGGGTTTAGATTAGTTAAGTGGCGACTGGGGCAATCCCAGCTGCAGGGCAGGGACGCTGGCAAGGGTAGGCATGGGTGGAGGGCTGGACGCCAGAGTCTACATAGTTGAAGGGAGGGGGATGGGAGAGATGGTGCCTACAGGACAACGAAGCTTCCCATCTCCCCAGCTGGAGAACAGGCTAACAACAACGTGCTTCTAAGGGTCATCTGAAAGGACCTTGAAGCAGGCAACTTTCTGGGTGCCGGGCACTGAACAGTGGAGTAATCTCCCTGGAGGAGGCATAGCGTGACTAGAGTTGTAGGGGGTGGGTGAGGAGAACGGTCTGACGTGGGCGTGGCAGGCCTCTCCATGAGGTGACACTCAGAGTTTTCAGTTTCTATCTCGATAAAAATTTTGCGATTTTCACAATTGCAGAATAAATAGAACTATGACTCATATTTCACAATTTGCCTGGCTAATTTACTGTATTATCATGTTTCTGACAATCGCAGGCTTTTGGCGGGGGGACATCAAGATGGAATATCTGGTACAAGGAACATGTTAAAATGGGGGATGACAGGACACATGTTGCCCTGTCCCCTCCCCCATATCTATGTCCAATGTTGTTGTTAGTTGCCATGGAGTAGATTTTGACTCATAGCGACCCTGTGTGACAGAGTAGAACTGCCCTGTAGGGTTTTCTAGGCTGTAATCTTTACAGGAGCAAATCGCCAGGTCTTTCTCCCATGGAGCAGCTGGGTGGGTTCAAACCACCAACCTTTTGGTTAGCACTTAACCATTGTGCCATCAGGGCTCCTTTTATGTTCAATACCAGAAGCGAGTTTAACAGGTTTATGCGTCTCAGTGGACCTGAGAGTATAAATTTTGATGTATTCACATACATATTTTACTGTTTTATAATCATCTCTGAGCACATTTTCATCCTCTGCAACTTCATGAGATGAATCACTTGAGGTTCATCATTAAAAAAAAGTTTTGAAATTTGAATGGCAGGAGGTTTGAGTAGAAACTTGCAAGATAATGGAATTTAAGAGATGATTAAACACACAATTAACTCTTGACACTTCATAGGATCAATTAAAACACCCTAGTGAAACTGAAAACCAGTTTTGCCCTTTGCTTTCTGAGGAATCAAGTTAGAAAGTCTCCCGCGGAAGAAACAGACATGGGGGCTGAATCTGTCACTGATAGATAGCATCTAGCATCATTTTAGCAACATAAATGATAATCAATTATTATTTGTTGAATGAATGATACATCCATATATGTAAACACTCAGACATCCAGTCCATACAAGTTGAAACAGAAGGCCGAATCTTACTATACTTAGGGTAAGTATGGTACCTATTTTCCATTTTAATATTTTGATGGTATTTGTTCCTTTTTAAATATATGTTCATTCATCTTGGAAATAAGTTTATTTAAAAACAAAAGAGAAGAAAGTTCTTTAATCTTCCAATGGTTATAGCTTGCATTTGTTCAGCACTTTTCATTCAAATCTCTTAAAACTATTTGTCCATATTTTTCATTCTCAGACACCAGTGGGCTGTTAAGCCCCAAAGGGAAGGTCATGGTTTCCAATATCTCACACCATCGCATTTCACACTCTCTCCCTCACGTCCTCTTGTGGAATAGAAACAGGACTTCAAGAGACTAGTTCTCAAAAGAGGAACATTCATTTGGAGAATAGTCTGAAACTAGCATTAGTTGAGTTTCTACCTATACAGGCATTGTGACAGACTCTAGTTGCCGTTATTTCATTTAGTTCTCCCAAACCGCCTGGCATGGCGAGTGGTATTTTGCCCATTTTAGGAGATGAGGCATTGAGGTCAGAGAGACTTGGCCAAGTCACAAAGACAGGAGGGGGCAGAACTGGGATCCCATCCCAGGCCAACTACAATGCCTGTGATCTTTTGTCAAGGAATAACAGCACTAGTACAGAGGGGGATGGAAAGAAATCTGCACCTTGACAAGGCTAAAGCCAAAAGAAGGACACTAACCAGGGGGTTTTCAAGCCAGTGGGTGGGGCTGATATTTGGAAGGACCCTCCTGTTGTGCTTCAACTCTCACCG
>NW_004444001.1:11441682-11446947 GCF_000243295.1 Trichechus manatus latirostris | reverse complement strand
CCTTTGCACTCAAAAAAGACCCAAATTCCCACATTGCCTGAAGGTCGTACATGAACCACCCTTCAGCTTCAGCCTACCTCTCCGCCATGCTGTCTGCTCTCCCAGCCCCGACATTCACTTCCTTCCTGCTACAGGACCTTGGCCTATGCTGTTCCCTCCCCCTGAGGGCCCTATCGCACTTTTCCCTCCACCAAGCCACCTTCTCCCTTCCTCATATCTCAGCTGAAAGATCCCTTCCTCAGAGAAGCCCCTCGTGATGACCGTGTTAGGTCCTAGCATTCTAAAACACCCTGAACTCATCTCTCATTGCATTTATCACAGTTATAATTGAATGATTGTGCATGATTATTTGTTTAACGTCAGTCTCACACACCGCCCAGGAGAAGAGATCTGAATTCAATGATACCCTGTCAGTCCGCTCATTACCATACCCCCAGTATCTGCTGCAGCACCAGACACATAGGGCTGCTCAAGTGAACACTTACTCCACCCATGAATCAACTTAATCACAAAATCAAGACACATGCTTATCTAGTTGCAGGCCCAAAGTCTAGTCATCCCCAATCATGTTTACTGTCTGATTTCCCCAACTTTTGTCAGGACCCATGTGTGAGAAGCAGTCGGAGCAAGGGTGATGGTGTTACACACAATAGTCTCAAACACACGCACACTCACACACGCACATCACAGGAAACCATTTGCCGCTCTGTGATGCCCTCTTTATCCTCTCCCATGTTTCGATAAACTTAATAACAGCAACAGCTAACATGTATTAAGCGCTGTGCTCTCACCAACGTGGTAAGTGGTTTTCATACAACAGAAGTCCACACAACCAGATCCCATTTAACTTAAGTCAGATCCTGCCCCTCCTCTGTTCGCCTCCAATGACTCCATCTCACAAGTCATAAAAGTTCCAATTCTGGTCATGGCCTGTGAGGCCCAGAGGAGTTGCTCCCCCACCTAATATCTTTCTGACTCCATCCCATACCGCTCCCACTCTCATTCAGCTCCAGCCACACGAGCCTCCTTGCAGCTCCTACAGCACCCCCACTGCTCCTTCCCAGGGCCTGTGTGCCTACCGCTCCCTGCCAGTGGGGCTTCTCCAGACAGCCACAGCCGTAGCTCCGTGTCTCCTTCCAACATCACTTTCTCCATGAGCCTTCCCTGACAGCCTCCTGCACTCCTTTCTTGCTACATTTTTCTCCATAGCATACCGCCATCTAACCTACTATCACTTTCTTACTTATTTGTTGCTGTTCGGTGTCGACAAGTTGATTTTTGACTCATAGTTACCCTTGTGACAGAGTAGAACTGCCCCATAGGGTTTTCTAGGCTGTAATCTTTATGGAAGCAGATCTCCAGATCTTTTTTTTTTTTTTAAACCAGTCTGAGGATTTAATTAACCAGGAAGTGGGGCTGTTGGGAGGGGCATGCCTGTAAAAAAATGTACAAAAGGTCTGGGGGGCTATGTGGAAGGGGAGATAAATACGTACATGGAACCTCCCTTCCTTTAGTCCCTCTTCCCTCAGCCCTGAAAGGGCATGAACCCTTGGGTGGTAGGTGAAGGGGAGGGGGGCACTTTGGCCTCCAGCTTAGTGAGCCCTTGGGGAGGCAGGCCAAGGGCCTAGGGGCCTCAGAGTGGGTGATGATGCACCTCAGGAGATCATGAGCTGTGACCTCTGAAATGACCCCCACTCCACACACACACACACACACACACACACATGCACACACGCACACACACATACACACCTCTCTCTCTCTAGAAGTTTGTGACCTCTGCCCTCCCAGTAACCCCACGGTCTATCTGATGTTTGATGTCATGGTGGTTGGAGCTTCTGCTCCCAGGTCCCATGACCTCAGAGACGGCTGGTAAGGTCACGACCTTTGCCCTCCAGTCCTGGGTTGAAATCTCAGCCTTAGGATCTTGGAGGATTTAGGATCTCCTGTGGAGCTGCTGGGTGGATTCGAACTGCCAACCTTTCTGTTAGCAGCCGAGCACTTAACTGTTGTGCCACCAGCCCTCCTTACTTCCTTACTTACTCACTCACTCGCTCACCCACCCACTCACCCACCCATCCATCCATCCATCTATTTATTTATTTATTCTCTTCCTCCCCACACTGGAATGTAAGCACCGTGAAGATGGGGATTTTTGTCTATTTTGCTCTCTGCTTGTGTCCCCAGTGCCTGGCATATAAACAAGGAACTCAGCAAATAGCTTCTGCGTGCCTGAATGTTCTCATTTCATCCTCACATTAATCCCGAGGGCTGCTCACATCCTTGCCACACACCTTCCTTGCCACCTTCCCTTTCTGCCAAAGCTACTGCCCCTGCACCCCTCTGAACAGAAGGGAGAGAAGAGAACCAGGAAACTCAGACCTCTGGACATTCTGGCTCACACATATACCTTGCTTCCATCTCCCACTCCCTTAGTCTAATCAAAAGTGGGTTTCCTCATGCATCAGTCGTTCATTTGCCCATCCTTTTTTTCACCACGCACAGACATTTGATTGAGATGGAGGCCGGGGGTGAGCGAGGAGCTCAGAGTTAGAAAGCCACCTCCCAACGGCCATTTCAGATTCTTTCTGCTGAACTGTTTCCCTGCTCATTTATTTTTCTAATCTCATATATAGAGTTTGTTACCTTTCAAAATATGGGGCATTTAAGAAAAGCAGCATTTAAAAATAGTGCTCATGGCTAGAACTGAGAGAGATTCTTTCACGCCTCCTGATCTCAACCTCCAGAGGGAAAAGGGGTACAGCTTGGCCCCAAATAGGAAAATACAGCATTTTTTCAAACCAGGCAAGAGTTGTGTTTCTGCACATAGCACAGGTCCTGGGCCCTGGGATGGCAGTGAACTTGGCCATTTTTCATTTCAGATGCCATTTCTCTGAATACTTTTCCCAGCCCCCGACTGCTCACTGTTGCTATTAGTTCCTCCAAACATTTTGTTCCTATTTAACGCCTTGTAGTTGTCTCACAATAACCATCAAAATCTGCTTCGCCCTTGCTCGCTGCTTCCTGTCCTGGACCTACTTCTCCATCTCTTCTGCTAGCTTCACAGCTCGGTCATTGTCAAAGTCACCCTTTGGACAGCCAATTTCTTCTGCTCCATCAAACCACTCTGCTAGCGAATTCCTCTCTCTCTTTAAACCTCACTTCACGCCTAAGGGGAACTAACTCTTGCAGCCTGGCATGAGGCGTCCTCCCTCCTGCCACCTGCCCCTCCAATCTGCGGGGGAGAGAGTCATAGTAGAACTGAAATTGCATGTCAGTTTCAGCTAACCTGAGTGAGGCACACCTTCACCAGGCATTTTAGATCTTGCCTCCTGAAGCAGTTGAGGATCACAAAAGCAAGGGGCGAGGGTCTTTTGTCCTCTATACTTAAGAGGCTAGAATGTCAGAGTCAGCACCTGCTTCTGAATAGACAGGGCGCGGACTTGCTTGTTGTTGTGAGATGCTGTCAAGTCGACTTCAACTCACAGAGACCCCATGTGACAGAGTAGAACTGCCCCATAGGGTTTTCTTGGCTGCAGTCTTTATGGGAGCAGATTACCGGGTCTTTCTCCCACGGAGCCACTGGGTGGGTTTGAACTGCCGACCTCTGGGTTAGCAGCCAAACACTTAACACCACCAGGGCTCTACCCACTCTAAGTAGAGGAACTGATCAGTGCATCATGCACTCACAATTCAGACATCACTGCCACTCGCTCATTCATTTCCCAGCTCTCCTTGCACTCAGGCAGTCCTTCATTTATGCAGCAAATACTGATGAAAAGGTTTTCTTTGACTGCTAAAGGTTTTCAATCCTCAAGGACACCCTATTATCTTGCAAATAGCCCTAACCCAAAAACCAAACCTGTTGCCTTTGAGTCGATTAAGACTCAAAATGACCCTATAGGACAGAGTAGAACTGCCCCATAGGGTTTTCAAGGCTGTCAATCTGTACGGAAGCAGACTGCCACATCTTTCTGCCAGGGAGCGGCTGGTGGGTTCGAACCACAGACCTCTCGGTCAGAGGCCAGGGGTTTAACCACTGCACCACCAGGGCTCCTTTTGTAAATAGCCCTACAAGGTATTAGATCTTATTGAACAGAATTCAATTCATTAAAATTCATTTGAACCTGGATTAGTTTCCTGGGGCTGCCATCACAAGGTACCACAAAATGAGTGGCTTATAAGGATAGAAATTTATCACAGATAGAAATTCACAGCTCTGGAAGCAAGGAGTCTAAATTCACCGTGTCTGCAGGGCCGTGTTCTCTCCAAAGGCTCTAGGGGAAGACCTTTTCTTGTCTGTGTTTCCGGTAGCCCCAGGCATTCCTTGGCCCATAGTTGCATCTTCATATGGCAGTCCTTCCTCTGTCTTTCTGTCTGAGTCTCTTCTCTTTTATAAGGATATCCCTCAGACGGAATTAGGACCCATCCTACTCCAGTATAACCTCATGTTGACTGATAACTTCTTCAAAGACCCTATTTCCAAACAAGGTCATATTCACAAACCCACAAGGCATTTTGTGATGTGGTGCAAAGAGTACTGGAATAGGGGTAAAGAGAACTGGAGAGGACTCCTGTCTATTCTTACGGGATCATTAACTTGGGCAAGTCATCTAACCTCTCCAAGGCTCAGTCTCCTCATCCATAAAATAGGTGTAACAACTGTCTTACCTAGATCACAGAGGTTGCTGTATCTTACCAATCTCAGTGTCCTGGGTACTTAACATAATGCCTGACAGATAGAAACCTTTCCAAAAACATGTGGAACTAAAACGATTCCAATTGAATTGAGTCAGTGGCAATAAAGGGGCTTTTTGTTGAGTCAAGCATTACAGAGATGAAAGTCTCGTCTCTACTTCACGAAATTCTGTGCATCCTTCAAGACCCAATTCAAATACAATTTTATCTGCAACATGAACCATCCCTCAGCCCCAAGACAGAAAAGAGCCAAGTGCATTGGGTGGTGACTAGGACACCAAGCCATTCGTAGGAGGTACAGACCCCTGGAACAGAGCTCTGATAGTGCAGTGGTTGAGAGCTACAGCTGCTAACCAAAAGGTTGGCAGTTAGAATCTACCAGCCACTCCTTGGAAACCCTATGGGGCATTCTACTCTGTCCTATATAGGGTCACTGTCTTAGTCATCTAGTGCTGCTATAACAGAAATACCACAAGTAGATGGCTTTAACAAAGAGAAGTTTATTCTCTCACAGTCCAGTAGGCTACAAGTCCAAATTCAGGGCATAAGCTCCAGGCGAATGCTTTC
>NW_004444001.1:11436936-11440739 GCF_000243295.1 Trichechus manatus latirostris | reverse complement strand
CCCCTTCCAGAGTATGGTTATTGGTAAGAGGTGGCTGCTAAGCTGGGATTACATTTCCCAGCTCTCCTTGCACCCATGTGAGGCCACATAACTAGTTCTCACCAATGTAATGCAAGTCTCATCTCTAGGGCCAGGGCTTGTAAGAGACAGAAGGAGCTGTTCCACTCTCTCCTTCCCCTTTGCCACCTGGAAGCAGAGGACTTTGAGATTCAGAGGTTAGGGGAGTCACAAGGTGGAAACCTGGATCCCTGAATCATCACACGAAGAAGAGCCTCCTGCTTTCCCCATTTAGTCTACTACATAGGAAAGAAACTTTAATTGCATTAAACCACTGAAATCTGGGGATTTAACTGTTATGGAAACCTGGTGGCATAGTGGTTAAGAGCTATGGCTGCTAACCAAAGGTCAGCAGTTCGAATCCACCAGGTGCCCTTTGGAAACCCTATGGGGCAGTTCTACTCTGTCCTATTGGGTCGCTATGAGTTGGAGCTGACTTGACAGCACACAACTGTTATGCTAGCTTTTTTCCAGTTGATGTCAAGTCAATCCCAACTCTTGGTGACCCCATGTGTGTCAGAGTAGAACTGTGCTCTTTAGGGTTTTCAATGGCTGATTTTTCAGACGTAGATCACGAGGCCTTTCTTCCGAGGTGCCTCTAGGTGAACTCAAACATTTTGGTTAGCAACCGAGCACGTTAACCATTCACACCATCGAAGGACTTTTTACAACAGCTAGTGTTACCTTAACTAATACAAGTACCTGTTGTATGCCAGATGTTTTACACAAATTACTTCACCCAACTCTTGCAACAGCCCTGAAAGGTAGGTACTATTATGATCTCTCTTTTACTTTCCAAGTGGATAAGCTAAGGCACAGAAAGGTTAAGTTACTTAGATGAGTCGTCACAGCTAATAAGTCTTAGATCTTGAATTTGACCAAGGCTTGTTTGACTACAAATCCTGTGTTTTCTCCACTACAACACACTGTCTACCACCATCAGTGATCTTGGACTCTGTCTTTGACATCATTTTTAGATTAGGGGTTTCTGCCCTGATTCTGACCTATACTTATACAAGGAAGCTAAGATATATGTCTCCCCTTTCCTTCATAGAGCTCTTTCCATCACCTGGAAGATATATGGATTCCAAGCCCCCGAGTATTCTATGAAGACCTTAATTTCTTCCTCATGTGTTTTGATACAATTGTTTTACTACCAGCATTGAATTCTTTCTCTAAGGGGAGAGTTAAGCTTAATACTGCTTGGCTTCTGTTTTTTCACCAGTGAGAGAGAATTCATTATGGGTTTTGGGTGGGGGGCAGGAAAGGGAGTAGGGAAAAAAGAGAAAACAAACAGATTCATCCTTGCTTGCTTCAGAGAGCTCTCTCAGAACCTTTGTACTGAAGCACTTTGCTGGTAAAATTTTTACCACCCACATCTGTGTTAGTTCTTTTTCTCACCTCCTGCCTGAGGCATAGAAATGTTCAAATGACTTATCCAGAGTCATACGGTATCAAGGGACAGAAGTGGGAAGTAAATTATATCAGCATGAGAAGGAATAGAAAAACAGTCGGCATAAACGCATTTGTTAAAAGGAACTTGTAAAAACAGGGTCCTTTTTTTGTCCAGTTTACATACAAATAATGAACTCTGGTGGCACAATGGTTAAAGCACTCAGCTGCTAACTGAAAGGTCGGTGTTTAGAAACCACTAGCCACTCCCCAGAAGAAAAGACCTGGTGATCTGCTCCTGTAAAGATTATAGCCTAGGAAACCCTATGGGGGTAGTTCTACTCTGTCCTATAGGGTCTCTATGAGTTGGAATTGACTCGACAGAACATAACAACAACACATATAAAATGACAGTTATTTTACTTAGAAAAGAGTAAACAACCCAGATTTCTTTTCCAAAGAATTTAAACTTGCTCCTTCAACTGCTGGGAGAGTAACCTTTCTAAAATGCATATATGTGCTGCCTTCTTAAAGTATATGAACTAGTCTTGATAACTCAAGGTAAACATCAATTATTGAATTGCTTTATTAACTGATTATGCCTTCTGAGGATATTGAAGGCTGTTGGTCCCTATACTGAATATTCTCAAATTGCTGTGGATGACTGGTTCGGTATCCTCTGTGAGGGCAGGGATTGTGGTCTCTTTTTGCTCAGTCATGTAGCGAGTGCCTAAACTAGTGCCTGGCACATAACAGATGCTTAATAAACATTTGTTTAAAGCTTGAATAAATGGGTGTTTGTTTTTTAATCTTTCCATTCCCACCTTTTGTATCAGGTCATTTGTTGTTATCATTCCCTTACCCTTAATTTACTATTTCTAATTCTCCATGGGCTAGGAAACTTTACACACACACACACACACACACATACATGCACACACACGTATGTATGTATATATGTAATTTTGTGTAGGTACATATATATATAATTCTGTATATGTATACATAACCAGTTGCCACTGAGTTGACTCCGACTCTTGGCAACCCCATGTGTGTCAGAGTAGAACTGTGCTCCATAGGCTTTTCAATGGGTAATTTTTTTTTGGAGTTGGTTTTCCGGGCTTTCTTCCAAGGTGCCTCTGGGTAGACTCGCACTTCCAACTTTTTGGTTAGCAACCAAGCACGTTAACTGCACCATGCAGAGACTCCTCATATGTGTACAAAACATATACGTATATGCAGATACATGTGTGTACACACACACACGTATTACAAATAAATTGTAATATAATTCAGTCGAACTTTCTGAAATGATGAAAAGGTTCTACATGTTTACTAGCCACTATTAAACCAAAAAAAAACCAAACCCTTTGCCGTCGAGTGAATTCTGACTCATAGCGACCCTTAAGGACAGAGTAGAAATGCCCTGTCGGATTTCCAAGGAGTGCCTGGTGGATTCAAACTGCCGACATTTTTGTTAGCAGCCATAGCTCTTAACTACTACACCACCAGGGTTTCCAGCCACTATTACACCCTTGAAATATGATAGGAACTAGCTAAGGAACTGAATGTTTAATTGTATCTAATTTTAGTTAATTTAGATTAAATTTAACAGCCATGCGTAGCTAGCAACTACCCTACTGCATGGCACAGATGTTTAAAGGTGCTAAAAAAAGTCAATGTCTGAAAGCCAGGGGACGCATACTTTGATAACCAGGTAAATTTTTTTTTTTCCTTCCTAATTTACCTCTGCAGTGTTCTGAATGAATAACAAGGCAGGTCAAAGTGCTCTCCAGCAGGCCTAGGCAGAGAAGTGGAGCTGGGCAGGGTAGATTTGCTCGAGGGGCAGTCAGGGGGGCATTGGTGATAATGTTAAGAACAGCAAGGGCAGCCGCAACGCGAAAGGCAGCAAAAGCTCTGTCGAGGACTTTCTCGAGGCCAGTTAAAACTGGAGAGGAAAGCTAGTTTCAGGGAGAAATCTAGCACAGCCTGAGGTCCGCCATCCTGGCTGCTCAGTGCAGGGAGGACCTCCTGAGACGCCAACACCTGACTCCGGCAGACAGAGCACACGTCTAGCACCAGCTTGGTCAATGATAGCCCACAGATGTGTCTTGTATAATCTCCAGACTTGTTCACAATTCCTTTCAACACAGAGCTTCAAGAAATCAGAAACAGCATGAAACCTCTTTTCTGTACCTCTCCTAAAGGATTATTCTCATTTAGTACGGAGGCTCTGAGGTCTGTTATCTGACTGAAGATATGGAGCTCTGCTGCGGCTTTTGTGTCCTGTAGGTTAAGTGCTCGGCCGCTAACCGAAACACAGGCAGTTGGAACCCATCAGTGGCTCCTCTGGA
>NW_004444001.1:11422946-11436836 GCF_000243295.1 Trichechus manatus latirostris | reverse complement strand
CTGTCACGTAGGGTCGCTATGAGTCGGAATCAACTTGAAGGCACAGAGCAACAACAAGGGGTGATTTGGTAGCTTCGTGAGTAGGGTGGGGTGGCTGTCCTTACTAGAGGCCGTCTACCCTTTGTATATTTGTCCTAGGTATTCCCTGGAGCTAGAGCCACCATCAACAACTTAGATCTCAAAGATCTCACACCAAATTCAAGGTCTAATGTGTGCAGAAATGGCATCCACCTGTCACTATATAGGGAAAGAGAGCCTCATAGCTGGATATGGATATGCACGTATCTCCTTCCTGATCAGGGATGAAATTGCTTATATGAGAGACCTACAGAGCACTACCATTGGCCTAGCCCACCTACTCCTTACTAAAAACGACAGATTTGCCCTTAACCACCCACACTGCCTCAGCAGGCCCCTTTCATGAGGATTTTATTTTGTAAATAAAGATGTATCTATTTCTGGAGTCCCTGGGTGGTGCAAATGGTTAATGTGCTCAGCTGCTAACTGAAAGCTTGGAGGTTTGAGTCCAGTCAGAGGTACCTCAGAAGAAATAACCGGCTATCTACTTTTAAAAACTCAGCCTCTGAAAATCCTATAGAATACAGTTCTACTCTGACACACATGGGGACACCATGAGTCAGCGTCTACTGGACAGCAACTTTATATATATATATATATATAGATATACATGTGTGTATATAATATCCGTGTTGTGTGAACATCAAAAGAATGTAAAAAATATATAAACAGAAGCACCCAAAGGCCTTTATCCAAAGATGAGTTTAGTTAACACTTTGTTGCATTTTTTCCCTGCCATTCCTCTATTCACAGATGAAGGATTTTCCCCTCTTAACACAATCGTAAGAATTTTCTTCTCTGTATTTTGCTTTTTGTTATATGAGCATTTCCCCTATTGTCATACAAACTTGGCAACGTCATTTGTGACTACTACAGAATATTCTACTATGAGACATTACATATTCACTTAATCATTCTTCTCCTGAAAGACATTTGTTTCAAACATTGGCCTTTTATAAGTTATGATAGCACACACCAGTTTTGGGATCCTTTCCTTAGGATAGAAACATACAAGTGGAATTTCTGAGTCCAGGATCATGAATGCCCCACATTTCTAAGATGAGGATCCCCAGTTCAGGGTGGCCAAAAAGAGCCAAGTTCATGAACCAATAATTCTGACCTGCTTGCTATTCTAGCTCAAGGCTCCCAGCACAAGCTCTATTGCAACAGGATTGCCTGGGCATTTATTTAACATCCAGATTCCCAGGACCCATCCCAGACTTACTGAATCTGAATAGCCTTGATGGGGCTTAGGTCTCTGCATTTCTAACAGTCTCCCAACAACAGAATCCCCTCGGCAGGAACGCATTTTGGAGACCGACTTCCTAAGCCTATTTATTTGCTGCTATTAAAACTGCAGATAATAGGCCTATTCCTAACACTGCTACTTGGCAGGGGGAAAAACTCATAACAGCCATCAGTTCATTTCCTAGATCCTTACTGAAGTGCTCACTTGAGAAAAAAATTTTTTTTTTTAATTCTTCCCACATAAAGATATGGAAATTGAGATCCCACTGATTAAAACCCTGCCTTGACCTTACATGATCTTCGAAAGTCACTCCTTCTCCATATGGAACTTTTATTCTCAATGTTTCCTTCGTTGAACCCATCTACAATTTCCTCGGCTAAGACTCTGGAAACTTATTTTCTCTTTACTGGAGGATGGAGATAGGGTCTCATCAGTTCTAATTATAAACCTCAAGGACTTAGCTGGAGTTTTAGCAGTATAACATTACCATGCCTCCAAAAGAAAAGTGCTGGTAAGCTACCCCAAGGAGGAAAAGTGAATCCAGCTCAAACCCAGGATGTGCAAAAACATTTAGAACTCTTTCTCTCTCCCTTCAACTGAGTGTGGTCCCGTGGTGTTCCTTTTATTAGGGAACAACGAATTCACACAAACCGGAATTCAGAAATTGACAGAAACCGGGTCAAAAGCAGAGACTAGTTTTGAAGTGTAAAAAGCTGCCACCCAAGCCAGTAAGATCCCAGAGGCTGCCACCAAATGGGATTTGAGGGAAACGTCTTGCCTCCCACGTCTTGGTCCCGGTGAAAACCTCTTTCTCAAAGGAGGCGCTGAAAAGGCATCTGAGTATTAATTTGTCTTTTGTGAGGGCTTTTAGTGCTGCAATAAATCACTCTAAATCACAAACAGGGCCTCAGTGGAGGTGTCCCTAAGCTGCTTGAACTTGGTGAGACCTAAGAAGAAGAAACTTCCAGCCATGTGGAGAGTAGGTGGGGGCCAGACTGGGATCCATTTTAAATCAATGGCTGAACTAGTTAAGAGGCAATGGCTGGATAGCAATAATGGTTGCACATGAAGAATGTAGTCAACGTCCCTGGGTTATACATGCAGAAATTGCTGAATTGGCAAATGTTTTGTTGTACGTATTTTCACGCCAATAAAAATAATTAGATAGGTAGGTAGGTACAGTAGAAAGAGAGAGAAGGGGCAAGGGCTCTGGTTGTACCAAATCACCTAACAAAAGTGAGACTAGTACCTGTGGGATCCTAATGGTTGAGAGGTTTTAAGGAAGCATTTGTCAAAAGTAGGATGGGTAAACTGGGGCCACTGGTCTAGGTTAAAGTGACCAGGCGGAGAGATTTTTCTTTTAATTAGACAAGCAGTCAGTGGAATTCAGATGATTCAGGTATAAAACGGAGAGGAGGGTGGGGACTACTGATGACCTGGCCAGGCCATCGGTGTGACTTCACGGTAAGAAAGTCCCCCAGAGTTTGAAGTTGCCTCATCCACATCTTGTCAGACTCATGAGAGCCTGGTACAATGCACCCACCCCAGTGTCCGATCCATAAATACTCCCGATGAAGAGAATGAAGGTAATGACAGAGGAGCAGGAGCAGCCTCTTACGAGGTAGCTCATTTTCTAACTTTATGTCATTAAGATGCAACGGGTTTGGTTTTTTTTTCTTTTCTTTTCCCTCCTCTTTAGCATAGGTGTCCCTGGGTGGCATAAATGGTTAAGTGCTCAACTATGAAGTGAAATGTTGGTAGTTCGAACCCACTCAGAGGCAACTCAGAAGAAAGGCCTGGAGATCTACTTCCAAAAGATCACAGATTGCAAACCCAATGGAGCACAGTTCTTCTCTTCAACACATGGGACGCCATGAGTCGGAATTGACTCAACAGCAACTGGTACTGTACTGTTTCCTTTAGCAGGCATTAAAAAAAGGCCTAGAGAAGTCCCAAACCCCATTCCAAAGATTCCTAGGGTGGGGTCCAGGAAGTTATGATGTTAGAAAGCTCCCTTCCCCATCAAGTGATTCTGATATTGGTGATTGAAGGGACTATTGTAAGCTGGTTGGTCTCCCATAACCCCATGCCTGGCTTCTTTATGGGCCCCAAACATAGCATTTTTAGTCAGGGTTGAGCAACCCAGAGATAACTCTGTGCTCCTTGGGTGAAAAGGCTGTGGTTTTATAGCCCTTCTTTTGGAATGAATCACAGAAGGAGGACTATGTATTTTCTGCACTCAGGCTGATGACTCAATTCTGGCAGCAACATTCTTGTAAGATGGCCCTTGCCAGGTCCCATAAGCAAAAGACTTAGTCAAATGTGCCAATTCAGCCAGAGCTGTAATTAGCTGACTATGACCTCAGAGTGACCCTTATAGATTGTATTATTGTTCCCAAATATTCATTCTCTCCCCCGCACTTCAGCAGAACTGCAGCCAACACAATCTTCAAGTAAGATAAGCAAGAAATAAAATATCTCTTGTTTTAAACCATTTAAGTTATTGGGTGTGCTTGTTACTGCAGCAAAAGCTGGCTAATAAAAGCTGACACAGGATTGTAGGGTGTACTTTCATTCAACATACTTTTTAAACACCTACTGTGTGCAAGGCATTATTCAAATCTTATTTGAATTCAAATCTGACCACACCCGACCATTCAGCTTTATCCCCTTGTGCTACAGAAACAAATCATGCCACTCCTCTGCTCGGAATCCTTCAATGGTTCTCTGGCTAGTTCAAATTTAAAGCCAAATTCCTTTATAATGACCTGTAGGGCCCTACACAGTCTGGCCTTCTGTCACTTCTGTGACCTCATCTTCTACCACTCCCTGTCATTCACTGCTCCAACCACACTGGCCTCTTTGTTGTTCCACCAACATACCAAGTATGCCCCTGCCTCAGGGCCTTTGCACTTGCTATTCCTTCTTCTTGGACTGTTGTTCTCCAAGGTACCACAGGGTTCACTCCCTCACCTCCTGTAACTCTTTGCACAAATGTCATCTTCTCAATGAAGCCTTCCATGGTCATACATTTTGAAATTGCAACCCTCCCCTGTTGCTCTCCCTGTACCTCTTCCCTGCTACAGTTTTCTTCATGGCACTTACCACCATTTAAAGAGTCTATATCAACAGTTCTCAGTGGATGGTGCACAAACCCCTGAAGGTCCCTGAAACATACAAAATCTAGTCTCATAATAAAACTAGAACATTATTTGCCTTTTTTTCACTGTGTTGACACCTGCATTGATGATTCAAAAGCATTGGTGAGTAAAAAACTTCTCACACCTGCACGCGAACCTAGTTGATGGCACCAAACTGTACTAGTGGTTATTGTATCCTTCACCGCCAAACACTCACAGTTTAAAAGGTGCTGGTTTTCACTTAAGGGCCCTTGTCGCACAGTGGTTGAGATCAAGGCTGCTAACCAAATGGTTGGTAGTCCAAATCCACCAGCTGTTCCTTGGAAACCCTATGGGGCAGTTCTACCTTGTCCTATAGGGTTGCTATGAGTCAGAATCGACTCGATGGTAGTGGGCTTTTTTTTTTTTTTTTAGTCTCACTTAAGGAGCGCTGGTGGTGCAAATGGCTAAGTGCTTGGCTGCTAACCAAAAGGTTGACGGTTCGAACCCACCCAGTAGCTCCATGGGAGAAAGGACCTGGCAATCTGCTCCCAGAAAGATTACAGCCTAAGAAACCCTACAGGGCAGTTCTACTCTGTCACATGGGTCACTATGAATCAGAATTGACTGGACAGCACCTAACAACAACAGTTTCACTTAAGAATGTCCCTGAGGAAACTGTATAAATTATTCATTTTATGAAATCCTCACCATTTAGTGTTTGTCTTTTTAACATTCTGTATGAGAAAAAGAAAAGTATGCATGAAGCCCTTCTGCCACCTACCAAAGTACGATAGTTGTCTCGAAGAAGAAAACTTGTGTGATTATTTGAGTTGCAAGCTGAACTAGCCACTTTTTTCATGGAACGTATTTCTACTTGAAAGAGTGACTGACAGATGAAATATGGTTATTCAGACTTGGGTATTTGACAGGCAGTTTCTGGAAAACGATTGTATTTGTTGCTATAGAGAAAATACCAGCTTCCAAGCAAAAATTAGGATTTTTGAAAACTTGTATCTAGTGCTGTGAGCTTGACAGCTGCTCAATAGTTAAAAGCTTTTCTGATGAGATTGGTGATGATATTTGTTATGTTATTTTTGATATTGTATAATGAAATGTGTCACCATTTGGAAGCTCTGCATAACTCAGTGAACCCATACTTTCCAAATGAGTAATTCATGACGTTTGGGTAAAAGACACATTCAAAGTGCAAGATAGACCAATGGATCTTAACGTAACAGAGTATGAAAACTTCACTGATGCAGTTTCAGATTCCACATTGCGACTGACCTTTCAGAAACTATTACTTGTTAAGTTTGGCTGTAGTATCAAAGAAAAATATCTATAATTAGATGAAAAGGCTATTAAATATACTCCTCCCTTTCTCAACTACATATCTGTATGAGATCAGATTTTTTTTTCATATATTTTCATCAAAACAATATATCAGCACAGATTGAATGCGGAAGCAGATATCAACATCCAGCTGTCTTTTTAAGTCAGAAATTAAAGGGATCTGCAAAAATGTAAAAAATGCAACTCTTCTCACTAAATTTTTGTTTTGGAAAATATAATTTGTTTGTTTTTTACTAAAAAAATATTTTATACTAAGATGTAATGGATGTATTATTGTTATTTTAAAATATGCAGAAATAAATATTTTTAATTTTTCAGTTTTAATTTCTAGTATTGTGAGTATTGATAGCTATAACTTACATAAACAAAAGCTCTTTGAGGTCCTCAATAATTTTTAAGGATGTAAAGGGGTTCCGAGGACAAAAAGTCTGAGAACCGCTGCTATATATGATTTACTTACTAGTTATTGTTTATCTTCCTCCATTGGAAAGCAAATTATAGTAAGGCAGCGATTGCTTTCTGTCTTGGTCACTGCTGAGTCCCCAGACTTGAGAACAGTGCCCGGCAACAGTGGGCACTCAATAAAAATCTGTTGAATGAATGAATGAATGCTATCCAACAGCACCCTCCACTCACTGTCCCATGAATATTCCCAAGGCACAGGCTACAAGGCCCAGCTAAGTCCCAATGTCACCCATCCATTGTGAGATGTTTTCCAAACTCCTGCCCTCTCTAAATCAAACCCGACTCACCCATGCTGAACTCCCAAAGCACTGACTTATTTCACTCATCCAAACTGTTAAGGCTACCATTTCTTTTCTTCCCATCAGACTGTAAATCCTGGAGAGCCATGTTTTATGATCCTTTAGTCTTCCCTAGTGCTTAGCAAAGAGCCTAGCATTGACCAGGTATTCAGTAAACACTGTTTAAATAACTAAATATATGTTGTTGTTGTTAGTTGCTGTTGTGTCGATTTTTGACTTACAGTGACTACATGGGACAGAGTAGAACTATCCCATAGAGTTTTCTAGGCTGTAATCTTTACGGGAGTAGATCACCAGGTCTTCCTCCCGCGGAGCCGCTGGGTGGGTTTGAGCCCCTAATCTTTTGGTTAACAGCCCTGCACTTAACTGCTGTACCACCTGTTGATCACCCGTTGCCATCAAGTCAATTTCAACTCATAGCGACCCTATAGGACAGAGTAGAACTGCCCCATAGGGTTTCCAAAGAACGGCTGGAAGATTCGAACTGCTGACCTTTTGGTTAGCAGCCATAGCTCTTAACCACTCTCTAGATGACTCATATGAAAGTATCAGATTTATAGGTTGCCTCTGCTTCTGAACAGAGACTTGCCTGTTTTCTAGCTTCCCTGTGGGTCTTACTGTTGGAAGGTAATAGACACGTGGCTGGGGAAGGATACAGTGGCTAATGCTTTGCTTCTGAATGCTTCTAAGAGCTGCAATTAACCAGGAGAGACGGGAAGGAACTAGGAAGTCGAGGTTCGCCTCCTTCCCCAATGCCCAGCCTCGCATGACCTGGCCACAATCATCCTGTTCCTCGTTATTGTCACTGACAGCACAGGGAGTAAGTCGCCTCGCGTGCAAGCTAACAGTGTGGTTGGGAGGGAGAGCTGGGGCCCAGGCAGGATCAGAAGACCTCAGGCGCATGTGTTCTCAAGCTCTTGGGAGCTGAAGCGGGGTCAAGGTACAGCACCTATTTGGCAATGGGAGTAGAGATGGTAAGAGGGGAAGTCCTACCTTGAGGGTTGAGAATCATCTCACCACCATTCCTTCCCTTGCACCTCCTCACAGACCAGTGTGGCTGGGGACCTTCACAAAGATAACATTTATTGCTTTAGGCTTTTGACTTTAAAAAGTAATCCATTTCTCATGTAGACAATGTGAATAATACATAAAAGCACTAAGAAGAAAATTAACATTACGCGTGACCCCACCCATTGTCTAGAAATGACTATTGTGGATATTTTGTACAAGTCCTCCAGACTATTTTCTGTACTTATTTTTATTTTGTAACATGTTGATATCATGATGCTCCTACTGTTTTGTAAACCAGTTTTCTAACAAACACTTTATCCTAAACATTTTCTTCACAGCAGTAAATAGTATTTTGTTCTTTTAAAAGCATACATACCCAGGCTCCCATCATCTGAAATTTATGTAACCTTTAGTTTTTGTTTTATTTCCTAACTATGTCCTTTCATTGAAATTCTTCTGGTTGTTTTCTTCTTTTCCCTATTCTAAACAACGTGCCGAAGATCTTGCACTTCTTCAATTATTTCCGTATGAGGGTTACTAGAAATGGAATTAGGGGGTCAAAATGTACATATACTTTTTAATTTTTTAAATAAAAAATGGACATACAATGAGTTTCACATAATTAAAACGCACAGTTTGTTACGTTTTGACATGTATACACAGTAAAACCATCGCCACAATCAAGATAATGAACATATCTTAAATTTTATCATATCGATAATGACTATAATGAACCATTGCCCCCAAAATTTTCTTTACGCCCCTTGGTAATCCTTCCCTTTCACCTCCCCACCCCCCACCCCAGGCAATCTCGAATCTGCTTTCTGTCACTATACATTAGTTTGCCTTTTCTAGTTTCATATAAATGGAATCATAAAGTATGTACTCTTTTTTTCCTCTGGCTTCTTTCACTCAGTATGATTATTTTGAAATTCACCCATATTATTGCACGCATCAGTAGTTCATTTCTTTTTATTGCTAAGTAGTACTCCATTGTATGGATAAAAATGTACATAGAATTTTAACACTCTTGAACCATACCACCATATTCACTGTAGGGATTTTTTGAGGTTCTTATCATGTAAGCACTTCAGTTTGGAGCTAACCACCCCCGAAAGGTAGGACTGAAATTCTATTCCTTCCAAGTATACCATTCTGCCTCCTAAACTGCATAGACTCTGATCTTCCCTGATTCCGACATCAATTACAAGGAAGAAATGGGAAAATGGAAAGCACTCTATAGGGATCAAGAATAACCCCTGGAGAAGAGGGGCCGGTGAGGGCAGCAGTGGGGTCACTGGAGCCCTGATGGTTCATGCTCAGCTCTCCCAGGCAAGAAGGGCGCCAATTCCCAGGCACTGCGCTGCAGGCAAAGGATTCCGCACTGAACAAGCACTTGGTCGTTGAGCAGTAATGTGATGAGAAGACATTGAGACAATACAATTTCTTAGACAACACAAATAGTACAAGTGCATGACAGATACATCTGCCCACCCTGTAACTGGTCCTCAAGAGACATGCATGAATATTGCATCCAAGCAGACAAACTATAAAATAGGAAGTGTGCACACACACACAACACCCTGTATTTGCTTCTCTACTAGACTGTAAAACCACTTTGGGGTAGAATCTGTGCCTGACTCATCTCTCCACACAGCATCTCACTGTGGTAAATTCTCAATACATGTTTCTTAAATGCTGCTGACTGCATTTTCTTTTGAAAAGCTCAGCTCCTGGTCCAGAAGCACAGAGACCAGAAATCACGTGACCTCAGGGAAGCTTGCCTGAGGCCAGGGCCTGCTGCAATCAGGAAAAGATATGTCCCTCTGAGGAAGATGAACATGAGTAGCCTTCTCCCAATTATCTTCCTGGCAAGCTTCTCTGTGTTCTTCAACCTGAAGCCCACGTAGTCCTCTCCTCTTCAAAGCTGCTTCCAACTCCCCAGCTGGAGTCAACCCTTCCTTCATGCTCTCCTTATTTTCCATTATATTGTAATTATTTGTTTAGTCATTCAACAAAAGTTTATTGAGGGCTGTTATGGATTGAATTGTGTCCCCAAAAAATGTGTGTCAACTTGACTAGGCCATGATTCCCAGTATTGTGTGATTGTCCATCATCTTGTGATCTGATGTAATTTCCCTATGTGTTGTAAATCCTAACATCGATGATGTTAATGAGGCAGGACTCAAACTACAGGATTAGACTGTATCTTGAGTCAATCTCTTTGAGATATAAAAGAGAGAAGCAAACTGAGAGGAACGGGACCTCATGCCACCAAGAAAGAAGAATCAGGAGCGTAGTGCATCCTTTGGACCTGGGGTCCCTGTACTGACAAGTTCCTAGATCAGGGGAAATTGATGAGAAGGACCTTCCCTAGTACTGACAGAGACAGAAAGCATTTCCCAGGAGCTGGCACCCTGAATTTGAACTTCCAGCCTCCTAGACTGTGAGAGAATAAATTTATGTTTGTTAAAGCCATCCACTTGTGGTATTTCTGTTATGGCAGCACTAGATAACCAAGACAGGGGCCTACTGTGTGCGAAGTATGTGGCCTTTACCCTCATGGAGTCCAGAGTCTGCTAAAGCAAAAAGGCAACTATAATCCCATGTGTCAGGAGCAATGGAGATATGCAAGGGATATTATGGCTCTACCAAGGAAAGGCACAATCATGGAGCAGGCAGGGAAGTCAAGAAATGCTTTCTGGAGAGTTTAGGGTCTAAAATGAGCCTTGAAGAATGAATAGGAGTTTTCCTGATGTAGAGGGTTGGGAAGGAGGCAGGGTTCAGACTGCAGGGGCCAAGGAGAGAAGACAGAGAGGAGGGAGACAATAGGGACAGGGACAATGTGCAGGAGAGAGAGTCAAAACACTTATCCACCAAGATAACTGGACATCAGCCAACCAGAAAGGGCTGAACAAGCAGCTTAGTGGCTGAGGAGCGTCTCCTAAGGGGCAAAGCTGGAGAGGCGGGTACAAGTCAGGGCACAAAGGGCTTTGTACTCCATGTTAAGTGAAAAAAAGGAAGATACTTGAAAGTTTAAGTGAGTGAGTTAGCTGTATATTTTAGGAGATCACTAGTGCAACAGTATAGAAGAGCAATTAAGAAGGATGGGAACAAGGGAAAGATTAGTCCAAAGGATTAATGGACCACAACTGCTATAGCCTCCACCAGACTGAGTCCAGTACAACTAGATGGTGCCCGGCTACCACTGACTGCTCTGACAGGAATCACAACAGAGGGTCCCAGACAAATGGAGAACAAAATTCTAACTCACAAAAAAAGACCAGACTTACTGGCCTGACAGAGATTGGAGAAACCCTGAGAGTATGGCTCCTCGACACCCTTTTAGCTCAGTAATGAAGTCACTCCCGAGGTTCACCATCCAGCCAAAGATTAGACAGCCCCATGAAACAAAATGAGACTAATGGGGCACAACAGCCCAGGGACAAGGACTAGAAGGCAGAAGGAGACAGGAAAGCTGGTAATAGGGAACGTA
Organism: Trichechus manatus latirostris; assembly: GCF_000243295.1. Lineage (NCBI taxonomy): Eukaryota > Metazoa > Chordata > Mammalia > Sirenia > Trichechidae > Trichechus > Trichechus manatus. The sequence goes on along the minus strand of NW_004444001.1, from coordinate 11,425,763 downwards.
AGATGGAGAATAGAGAGTGCTGACATAACATGGGGCAGTTAACCAATGTTATAAAACAATACATGTACTAACTGTTTAATGAGAAACTATTTGTTCTGTAAACATTCATCTAAAGTACAATAAAAAAAATTAAAAAAAAAAGAAGAAAGGTGGGAACAGATCAGACAGACTAGTTATGGGGGAATTGCATTAGTCAACAAAAAAGGCATTAAAGGTTTAAACTAGGAGAGTGTCAGCTGAAATGCAGAAGTAGAGATGATTAAGGATGAATATATAGAAGGTAAAGTTGGTAAAATTTGGTGTTTGATTACAATGTAGGGGCTAAGAGGAAGAATTCAATAGCCAGTGTTTAATAAATGTTTCTTGAGTGAATAATGAATCAGTCTAAGAACAAGGCCTCAGTCTTGCCTCAATTTCTAACTCCAAGGGGCATAACTGCATAGAGCACAAAGTGAGCCATGCCCTGGAATTGGGAGATCCTGCAGGGAAACTTTCAGTTTGAGGCTGGTGTCCTGTCTCAATAGTCTGAGCTTCACAGGGAAAAATGCTAAGCAAGGACTCAACCACAGCAAGGAATGGGGGATGCTAAATAACCACAAGGAGGGGTGACTTTGTTCCTTACCAAATTCAGGCTATTAACAGCTTACAAATTCTGTCCCAGAAGAATCCTGGGAGCTTGACCTAGAGAGAGAAAGAAAAGTTTTGGAGACTTTCATCAGCAAGGGAAACTGAAAGTGGACAGGATCCATGTTTTCAAAGTCATGAAGAGAACCCCTAAACAGGGAGATTCCAGCCCTCTTCTGGGCTACAAAGAGGTTATTGGAGGTCAAGTAATGGAGACTGTACCTCCTATCAAAGGGGTAGCACAGAATTGTGGATCCCTTCCATTTGTGAGGAGATAAGATAAACAAATACAATAAATTTAAAGAAGTTTTAAATTGATTATGGTTAATAAACTCATTATGGAATGTAAGGGACTAAGGTATTTGTGGCATATGACTTGTATCAGATGGGGTAATTGTGTGCTTCAACCCTCCATCCCCTCCCATCTTTGTCCTTGTTAAGAACTCCATGGGAGGTTGTGGAGAGACTGGAACACTTATACACTGTTGGTGCGAATGTCATATGGTACAACAACTTTGGAAATCGATTTGCCGCTTCCTTAAAAAACTAGAAATAGAAGTACCATACGATCCAGCTATCCCGCTCCTTGGAATACATCCTAGAGAAATAAGAGCCATCACACAAATAGATAAATGCACACCCATGTTCATTGCAGCACTGTTCACAATAGCAAAAAGATGGAAACAACCTAGGTGCCCATCAATGGACGAATGGATAAACAAATTATGGTATATCCACACAATGGAATACTACACAATGATAAAGAACCATGATGAAGCCGTGAAACCTCTTATAACATGGAGGAAGCTGGAACTCATTATGCTGAGTGAATTTAGTCAGTCACAGAAGGCAAATATTGTATAAGACCACTATTATAAGAACTCAAGAAAAGGTTTGGGGGCGTGGTCAACATGGCGGACTAGTTAGACGCTTCCTATATCCCTCTTACAACAAAGACCTGGAAAAACAAGTGATTTGATTCTATGTGAACATCTGGTAGCCCTGAACAAGGCAAGGTTAAGAAATCCATCTGAGTCATACCAGAGAGGAAGACCGTTTGGAAGAGGTGAGGAGCGTTAGAGCCGTGGCGGCGACACAGCAGAGACACAGCCACGCTGGGCTGCGGTGAAGCAGGCAAACAGCTGTGCTGTGCGCGCAGTCGAGAAGCAGTTTCCACACTGAGAGAGACCCAGCAGCAGAGATTCTGCTTGGATGCTCTGAACCAGTGAAGTGCAGCTCCCAAGAGGCTAGGACAAGTATGTGCGTGCACCCTTTCGCAGCAAGTTCAAAAAAAGAGAGCCCATTTGGGAAAAACCTCTCTCTCTTACCTCCTACCTCTGTGCTCTGCACCGGATTTGGGAAAAACCTCTCTTCCTTTTACCACTTCCCTCCCTGCTCTGCACCAGGAGTCCACTGGGCCAGAAATAGATCCCAAAAGGCACCCTGACCCATTCTCCTGGCCTTAGAGAGAGAACAAATAAGCTGCTGGCTCCCCTAGGCCAGGAATACAGGGTCGGCACAACTCCTTTGCTGGACATAGAAATCAGGGGTCCGCAGACTCTGAGTGCCATACACCCCTGTATAGACTCGTGGGGACCCATCTTAACAGTGTTAGCCCTCACTACCACAGTACAACAGGGCAAACATCTGAAGTTTAACTTCAACTGCTTCAGCTATGAACGGACAGACTTGTGATCCTTGAAACAGCCCGGCCCCTCAAGCAGGCACTTTTATCGATCTGCAGCCAGATCTTGAGGACTGGTGACAGTTCCTAAAGTGCCTAGTCACCTGCTTCAGGAGTTCAAGAAAAAGTGGTGTCCTCGAGTCTTTGCAGCCAACATAGTGGGGCGCTCTTAGCCGGCTACAAAACTCACCTACCTATTCACCCTAGAGAATAGGGACACGCTTTCCATTCAGACTCTCAAGGGCAGCCGTCAGCCCCCTGCCTGGCTTAGCGCATGATCCCCTACCACAGCCAGAGTCCAGTGCCTGCACCAATCACCCATGCCTCTCTAGGACTGGGGGTGAGAGCCTGCATCACACACTTGGAGATCGACTGCCTGCACACCCGAGCTGATCCCATATAGCAAATTTTAACGAACTCCAGTGTGCACGTACTTAGTTAACAGAACCAACTACCTGGTGACAGGACATTAGAGATCAAAAGGTGTCAAAAATCAAACTAGTGCACAC
>NW_004444001.1:11385731-11416070 GCF_000243295.1 Trichechus manatus latirostris | reverse complement strand
ATCCGGAGGTGAGATGGGAAGGCAGAGAGGGTTAGGAGCTGGTTGAATGCACATGGGGAATCAGGGGTGGAAAGGAGGAATGTGCTGTCACAGTATGGGGAGAGCAATTAGAGTCACATAACAGTGTATGTATAAATTTTTGTATGGGAGACTAACTTGAAATGTAAACTTCATTTAAACTACAACAATAAAAAAATTAAAAAAAGAACTCCATGAGCTTTATAAATCTTCACTGGATGTTTTCCTAGCTGAGTGTCCTTGAGCAAGTTTGTAAACTTCTCACTGCTCATATCCTTCACTGAAGAATAGACATGGTAATACTAGCCTTGGAGGACTGGTGTAGGGTAGAATGAGCTCATGCACATAGCAGGAACTCAATGGAGTCTCTGGGTGGTGCAACTTTTAATGCGCTCAGCTGTTAATCAAAAGGTTGGAGGTTGGAGTCCATTCAGAGGCTCCTGAGAAGAAAGGCCTGGTGATCTACTTCCAAAAAATCAGCCACTGAAAACCCTATGGAGCAGAGCTCTACTCTGACACATACGGGGTTGCCATGAGTTGGAATCAACTCTACGACAATGGTTGTTGTTGTTGTTAGGTGCTGTAGAGTCGGTTCAATCTCATAGCAACCCTGCAGGACAGAGTAAAACTGCCCCATAAGGTTTCCAAGGAGCAGCTGGTGGATTCGAACTGCTGACCTTTTGGTTAGCAGCCGAGCTCTTAACCACTGTGCCACCAGGGCATTAGGTGCTCAATAAATGGCAGGCTTTATTACCAGAGGCAGAGCCCTGTCATAAACTTAAAACAAATCAAACTTTCTGAGTTTCATGTCCTACTCCACTTCCCCTCCCAAAAAAAAAAACACCTGGCAAGGTTTTGTGAGAATTAAATGAGATAATGGAGAGCAAAGTGTTTTTGTACATTGTAAACAATTCTCTAAAGAACAAAAGTATTATTGTTATGTGACGGTGGGGAAGGATAATCAGGCCCGCAATTCTCCTGAAGAGACTGAGGATTTTCAACCAGAGCATGTGACTTTTTGTCTTTATTTCATGGCCTGTGATTCAGGTTGGGGACCTGTACTCTGGATTGCTTGAGAGCTAGGCTCAGGATTCCCCTCCAGGACCACCTGGGAGTCTGAGCAGCCACAGGACGCCAGCAGCTTGTTGACTTAAGAATATGAACCACTGGAATGTGTTACACCTGTCTGTACTGGCTACCTAGTCTTTTAGTCCTTCAAGGTGTTTAATTTAATCTGCAGAACTCTATACAGTGGGACCCTCATTCCCTCTGAGGTTATTGCTTGCTTTTATAACACCAACCTAGGAAGTTATAAAATTGCAGAGTATGGGAAAAATACCAAGAGCCTAACCTTGGTTTGACACCTACCAACTGTGTGGTCTTGAGCAAATCATTTCACTTCTTGAAACCTTGATTTCCTCTCCTGTAAAATGGGGTTTATAATCCCTGCTTATCTCTTAGGGTTATTTTGAGAATCAAGAAAGCATTTTGTAAAGTATAAATAATTATATAAGTATATAAAATTATCTTTATCGTTTCTGCTATATTAGTTAGGTTAAGCTACACAAAAGCCCAATAACAGAACAAAGAGTCATTTCTTGTTCACATAACGTTAAATGTGGAGTGGGTGACTCTTCAGGGCAACTCTCCTCCATGCAGTGATTCAGGGATCCAGGCTCCCTCCATTTTGAGATATCAGCATCTCAACATGTGACTTCAAGGGTCACTGCATCAGAGGATGAGAGAGATGGAGGTTCACTCAGGATGTTCTTAAGGGCCATGCCTGGGAGTGGGGTACATCACTTCTACCTATATCCTATTGGCTGAACCCAGATATATGTTCCTGACTTAATTGCAAGGGAGGGTTAAAAATGTAGGGGAGCTCATGGAATAATTGGTGAATAGGTGAATATACCTGTATTAATGACAAAGAACTCTCATGTTTATGAAAATACAGAACAAAGAACAAAGACCTTAGAATCCGACAAAGCTAGGTTCAAATCCCAGCTGTGTTGCTTACTTGCTGTATGACTTTGAGCAATTTGCTTAACTTTTCAGAATCCCAGTTTCCTCATCCTTCAAATGGGATGTTCAGTGAACCCACCTCACAATTTTGTTGTGAGGATTCCATGAGGTAATGGATGTAAAGTGCTTTTTACCTGACCCATGAGCCATGATTTTAATTGTCACGGAATCTAGATTTCTGGCTTTCAAGGAGGTTGGGTAATCCACTCAGGCCATTGCCCTTAGATGTCCTTTTGAACCTTGAGACTTGAAGAAACCGGTTTCTAAACATCACCTTTGAGTCAAACAATGGTCTAGATAAACTAGTAGGATCATTTTGCCTAGGGCATTGTGCTCTTTTGAAGAATTCAGTCAGTTTCAGGAAACAGACTCCAAAGGTCAGACTGCGAGCTATGTTTTAGAATAAATCAGTAATTATTTTAATTGTTCTTCAAGACAATGCTGTATGAAATCCTTCCTGACCACAAATTGTTTATCAGTTCTGTTCCAGCCCTTTTTCCAAGGCAGTGCCGATAAGATTGGGTGTAAGAGTTTTTAGAGGTTCTCTCATCTTCGGAACATGATTGACTCCCTAGTTTAAATGTTGCCCCGATCTGCAAATCATATACGAAATAAACTACAGTCAATTTCTATTATTGGCTTAATATGATTTGTTTTTTTGTTTTGTTTTGTTTTGTTTTAACACACATAATAAGTGTTTAATAAATGATGGCCATTTATTTATTTTGGTTTTTATTCTGTTCTCTGAAATTTGAAACTGCTGACAAATTAACACAAATATTTGTACAAGTATTTGTGACAATTTGAGGAAAAAACCTTAAGCATCTCTCTTGCCCACCAACTCCCCACCCAGAAACACTTTAATGGTAGTGAAATGTGATCAAAATGAGCTCAGAAAGAAGTAATTACCTGAGATATTATTCATCTACCAAATAAACAGCTCCTATTGTGCAGTAGGTGCAAAGAGTCAGGGTTCCTACTATTCCATAGGCTACCTTTGTGCAAATTAGATAAAAGCACTTCCTGTTGGTATATCATAACCCCCAGGAGGTCCACTGTTTGTGAATTTCACTCACTCCTCAGTCAGGCACACTTGTGTAGTGACTGCACAGCAGTGCCCAATAGCCCTACCAGCCAAACCAAACTCATTGCCATCAAGACTCATACCCTATAGGACGGAATAGAACTGCCCCATACGGTTTCCAAGGAGCACCTGGTGGATTCAAACTGCCAACTTTTTGGTTAGCAGCCATAGCTCTTAACCACTACACCACCAGGGATACATAAATAAAGAACATCTAGTCCTGCTCTTGAGGAACTCACCATAAACACCTGGGAAAACAGACCCACAGACATTTGACTCTATTCCACAGTGGAGCAAAGAGGAGGGAGCAAATAATTTTTGGACACAAAAGGCAACAAGTTGCCCTTTCTTTTTTCTCTCCCTTCCTGTAAACAGATCTGTCCTAAAATATTGGTAACTTTCAGTCTTGGTTGGCCCACACAAAGATGAAAGGGTTCATTGTCTTAGGTCTCCCTTGAGTGGGGGCCAGTCACAGCCCAAGATACAGAAGTTAAATCACTGTAGTTTGGTCTAATTGAGACATATATCAGATTCTTCTCAGGAAGCCTAGGGAACCTGTGTTCAAGTCCCTCCCCAGCTCTTTCAATAGTCGATCGTTTTACTTTGGACAACTCATTTAACCTCTCCACACTTCAGTTTCCCCTATTATATATAGAATGGGACGTCAAATGAAAACATCACGAACTTTGAAAAATATAAACCCATGCAAATGCATGAAAGTTGTTGTTATTTCATGAGTATAATTGATTAAGCTCTATAGAAATTAGCAGTCATATCTGTAAGCTATCTTTAGGAACCACCTTTACTTAATTGTTGTTCTAAGCACTTTCTTCAAATGAGGGTCAAGTGGATACTATAGTGTGATATTAAGAATTACAGTAAGCTGCAATTAACGGAAGCCTGAAAAACAGAGGCATAAGTAATTTAGAAGTTTTGTTTTTTTCTCATGTAACTAGAAGGCATAAAGAAGGCAGTCCAGAGTGGCACTGTGACTCCATCATGCTATTGAGGGGGGACCCAAGCTCTTTCTGTTTTCTCTCCCAGTCATTCTTATCTTATGGCATCACGTCAGGTTCACAGTATCTTCTAGGGTTGGACTGTCATTCCGGGCAAGAAGAAGAAGAGGGCAAAGGGAGTAATCCCTCCTCTTCAAGGAGCTCCTGCCAATACTTCACTTGCTTCTCATTGGCTAGAGGAGTGTTACATGATTACTCTTTTCTGCAAAGGAGGCTGGGAAATGTAGTTTTTAAGCTGAGGACATGCTTCCGTTAAAAAAGAATGGAAGAATGGACATTGGGTAGGCCTCTAACAGTGTGGTGCCCTGGTGGTGCAGCAGTTAAATGTTTGTCTGTTAATCAAAAGATCGGCAGTTTGAATCCATCAGCCACTCCTTGGAAACTCTATGAGACAGAATCAACTCCACAGCAACAGGTTTTCTTCTTTTCTAACAGTTGAGCCCAGATGGTTTATATGACTCAGTTGATTGAAACAAGGATAAAAATAAAGGATTAAAAAAAATAAAAGTATATGGGGTAATTGCCCATATTAGTTACATAGTTCCACAATAATGCTGCCTTACAATTGCAAATCCTCAGTGGCACGTAATAATAGACATCTAGGGTCAGCTGGGGATCAGCTAAGTGGCTCTGCTAACCTTGGCTGGGCTGATTCATGTGTCTGGGAGTTGGCTGGCTGTTGGCTGATCTAGACTGGCCCTGGCTTCAGCAACTAGGATGACTCAGCTCTTCTGCACAATGTCTCCTCCTCCAAGAGGCTAGCTTGAGCATCCTGTCATGGCAATGGCAGACATACAAGAGAACAAGAGGAAACATGCAATTCCTGGCATGAATAAATAAACCAGAAAATAACAAATGTTGGAAAGGCTGTGCGGAGATTGGAACTCTTATGCACTGCTGGTAGGAATGCAAAATGATACAAACATTTTGGAGAACTATATGGCTCTTCCTTAGAAAGCTAGAAATAGAAATACCATATGATCCAGCAATCCTACTCCTAGGAATATATCCTAGAGAAATAAGAGTCGTCACATGAATAGACGTATGCATGCCCATGTTCATGGCAGCATTGTTCACAATAGCAAAAAGATGGAAACAACCTAGATGCCCATCAACAGATGAATGGATAAACAAACTATATACACTCAATGGAGTACTATGCAACGATAAAGACCAATGATGAATCTGCGAAGCATCTCGCAACATGGATGAATCTGGAGGGCATCATGCTGAGTGAAATAAGTTAATCACAAAAGGACAAATATTGTATGAGACCACTACTACAAAAATTCATGAAAAGGTTTACACACAAAAAGAAACAATCTTTGATGGTTAGGAGGGAGGGGAGAGGTGGGGATGGAAAAACACTAAATAGACAATAGATAAGTGGTAACTTTGGTGAAGGGTAAGAAAGTACTCAATACTGGGGAAGCCAGCACAACTTGTACAAGGCAAGGTCATGGAAGCTCCACAGACACATCCAAACTCCCTGAGGGACCGAATTGCTGGGCAGAGGGCTGTGGGGACCATGGTCTCAGGAAACAACTAGCTCAATTGGCATAACATAGTTTATAAAGAAAATGTTCTACATTCTACTTTGGCGAGTAGCATCTGGGGTCTTAAAAGCCTATGAGCGGCCATCTAAGATACTTCACTGGCCTCACTCCTTTGGGAGCAAGGGAGAATGAAGAAAACTAAAGATACAAGGGAAAGATTAGTCCAAAGCATTAATGGATCACAAATACCATAGCCTCCACCAGACTGAATCCAGTACAACTAGAGGGTGCCCGGCTACCACCACTGACTGCTCTGACAGAGATCACAATAAAGGGTCCCCGACAGAGCTGGGGAAAAATGTAGAACAAAATTCTGACTCACAAAAAAAGACCAGACTTACTGGCCTGACAGAGACTGAAGAAACCCCGAGAGTATGGCCCCCGGACACCCTTTTAGCTCAGTAATGGACTCACTCCCAAGGTTCACCCTTCAGCCAAAGATTAGACAGTCCCATAAAGCAAAACGAGATTAAAGGGGCACACCAGCCCAGGGGCAAGGACTAGAAGGAGGGAGGGGACAGGAAAGCTGGTAATAGGGACCCCAAGTTCGAGAACAGTGAGTGTTGACATGTCGTGGGGTTGTTAACCAATGTCATAAAACAATATGTGTACTTACTGTTTAATGAGAAGCTAGTTTGTTGTGTAAACCTTCATCTAAAGTACAATAAAAAAAATTTTAAAAAAAGAGGAAACACATATGGCCTCTTGAGGTCTAGGTTTGGAACTGACACACATCACTTTCGCCTTACCCTGTCGACCAAAACAGGTCCATGACTAAGCCCAGAGACAGCACTGGGATACAATACAAAGTTACATGGAAAAGGGTATGGATACAGAAAGGACGAAGAATTAAGGTCATTTTTTCCATACCACAACCCGTCTCTATGGGTCCGTAGACTTAGGGCCTAGAAGAGGCATTAAGTATCTAGGAAGGATTCTGCAGGCAATAGGTTTCAGCACATTCACACTCGCTCAAAGGTCTTCTGATGAAAGGCTTTATCCAAGCAGCATAATTACATTGTTTCTAACAGCTCATTTTAGGGGTCAAATGTCTCCTAGAAATTAGAGACATAATCTCAGAATTTTTTAAAGGTGGAAGGGTCAGGAAGACAAAGGCTGCGTCAAGATTAGTAGGGAGGAATATGAATCCTCCAGCCGCAGAAATGGCCCTTCACCTGAATTTGGTTCTCCACAGAAAAGTTTTAAAGCCACGTTTTCTGCACAGCGCTGCCATTGTGTAGTGGCTGGTATGCATTCAGCTAACCCTACAAAATCCGTTTCCCTTGACACATCCTGCAAGGTTTCTATGCCCGCTGGTGGTAAAACACCAAAATGGAGCTAGTAAGTCAGCTATCGCTATCATTCAGCCCCATTCCTCCTACAAGCACACATTGGAGGAGAGAATTTTTCCTCTGGGGTCTTGAGTTTGTGTGTTCGTGGTCTTGTAAGCCACAGCAAGGGGAGAGAAAAACACAGGAGAAAATGAAATTGTCCAAAGGAAACAGCCAACTTTACAGAAATGGTACTTTAAGATCAGCTTTGGGAGAACCTGTAAAGGACCTTCTTTGTCAACAAGGGAAAAGAACAAGAATGCAGTCGGCATAAGGCTTGCCCAAGGATGAAGTGGAATAGATGGAAAGAGACCTGAGCTTCAATTTAGGCAAGTTAGTACTCCCTCTCTGGGCCTCAGTTTCCCGCAACTTAAAAATGATCAGTTGGAATTGGGTGGGACTAAAGTCCCTTCCAGCCCTTGTAGTCTCTGCTTGGGGAAAAGCAGGAGGTCACCAGCACATGGTACTTGGGTGTGGCCATGTGTGTGTCCTCCCCAAGGGGGAGAAGATAGCAGCCAAGCTCTGCCATGAGATGCCATGATTGGGGAATAGTAAGAGCTCCCAGCCCAGGAGAGCAGGAACCTAAAAACGAGCCCTTATGAGGGGGGATTGGGTGTGTATGGTATGTTCCAGAAATCGGGGCTGTCAAAGAGACGGGGAAAGGGCACCATGAGAGTATGTTCTGGAGAGGAAGGCATGATGGCAAAGGAGGGATTCCGAAAACAAAACTTTGCTTTGAAACTGCAGAGGACCAGGGACACACAATGCCTGTCTCAGTTTGCTAGCGTTGCTGTAACAGAAATGCCACACGTGAGTGACTTTAATGAACAAAAATTTATATTTTCACAGTTTAGGAGGCTAGAAGTCTGAATTCAGGGCACTGGCTCTAGGGGAAGCCTCTCTCTCTCTGTCTTGGCTCTGGGGAAAAATCCTTGTCTTAGCTTCTCTAGCCAGCCAGCCGTTAAATTCGTGGGCTTGTAGACTGGTCAGCCTCTGTAGTCCTCAGACAGAGTGGGTCTTCCCTCTGTGTCTGCTTTCTTCTGTGCCTAATCTGCTCTTTTATATCTCAAAAGTGATCAGCTTAAGACACACCCCATGCTAATATGGCCTCACTGACAAGGCAAGGAAAACCCTATTCCTAAATGGGATTACATCCACAGGTAAAGGGATTAGAATTTACAACACATATTTTGGAGGGACATGATTCAATCCGTAACAATGCCGTCAGAGACAATCTCAGCTCCCAGACCCAAAGAGGGTCACCATGTCGAACAGCAATGGCCAGATGACATTTTTGAACCTGGTGTTCCATTTTGAGAGGAGAATGGATTAGTATGTTTAGTATTTAAATGCAGGAAACTTACGGCCTTTAAATTAATTGGACCTAAACATGCATTCATTGACGAAACGTGACTTGATCACCCACTATGCATCCGTCATCAGGTGGTGCATCTTGTTCCCTTCCTGTCTCCATGGCACTGGTGACAGATGCCATCACCTCTGGGCCACAGGTAGAGACCCTGGTCAGGGAGACATGATGGAGCCGCAGATGAGGCCTGAATGCAACAGGATGTCCTCTGGTTTCCCCAGCCTTGCTTCTAGACTCAACTTCCTGCCCAAGCCAGAGCAAGGAGCAAAAAGGAAGACCATTTTAAACTAGTCTTCTAGAAGCCCTGGTGGTGCAGTGGTTAAGCACTTAGCTGCTAACCAGAAAGTGTGCAGTTCAAACCCACCAGCCGCTCCACCGGAGAAAGATGTAGCAGTCTGCTTCCGTAAAGACTGCAGCCTTGGCAACCCTACGGGGCAGTTCTACTCTGTCCTGTAGGGTTGCTATGAGTTGGAATCAACTCATCAGCAATGGGTTTTTAGGGTTGGGAGCTGCAGAGGGGAGGGGGAAGATGAAAAGCAGGATCTTGGAAAAATTCCAGCTATTTTATTTAAGCTTTTTCAGTCCAGTTTGGAGATCTGGGACACATTGATTCACAGCTTTATAGTTCTTATTCAGCATTGCTTTATGGGCTGACCAGTCTGGGCCTAATCAGTTGGAGAAGGATGGGTCTTTTGTTCAATAATGTTATGTTTATGAGCCCATGTACAGCACCATGGCTGCAGCCCTGCCTGGAGTCAGTAGAACAGAACTTCTAAGATCTCGGTGAGGAGAGTTCAGACAACATTTTCTGCCCCCATATCATGCTTAAAGCTCCACAGTACATTAAAGGCTTCTGGTGTCATCTCGTATTTAAGCTTCAAACTGCATGCCCATGAATCTGTAACAACTGTGAACAGCTACAACAGTTTCGAATGTTCTGGCTGCCTGTTACTTTTTTTCCTCTTTCTTTCCCAACTGTGGAAGTAACTAGCCTGAGGCTAGAGCTTTAGACACTGCTGGATACTCCCTAGATATTTCACAGCTGCAGAGACCATGGGAGTCTTTGAATGTTCGCTCGCTCCGAGAAGCCCAGCCAAGGCCGTGAGGAGTTCAGCGGGTTATCGTGTGCTTCCGGCTTGATTTGTGGTTATTCTGGTTCAGTAACTGTAAAGAAATGAGTGGCCTGGCTAGACAGGAACTAGTTGAGAAGCCGGCCATGGGGGAGAGGAAGTAGAGGTACTCAGATCGCAAGCATTTTTTTGTTTTTCTTTGACGGGAAAGAAGTTTTCCTTGTTACACTCTTGGCAGTTGTCTGTTCTCAGCCTGTTCTCAGCCGCCACCTCCGGCCAGTCCCAGCCAAGTCATTTGCAATGTCCCCGCCTCACCCCACACCACGGAGGGGACCAGCAGTAAGTGCCCATTACCAGCCTTGACCCCCTAATTCACCTGTGGAATTTGCCTGAGAAAGGCCTCCACTACGTGGCTTAACCTGAGGGGAGAAAAATCTCGCAACAACAAGAAACCTCTCAGAAAAGTCATAGGCATCTAATGGATAAAGGAAGAAAGCTGCAAATTTCTAAATTTCAGAGACTGAGTTCTATAAAGATCGCCAGATTTACTTATAGTATCCTGTTTATCATCTCTGGGTGAACAATCAAATGGATTGCCTGTAAAGGGCCAGAGAGTAAATATGTTAGGATTGCGGGTCACATACGGTCCCTGTCACATCTTTTTTTCTTATAACTATAAAAATGTAAAAGTCATTCGTAGTTTGCAAGCTGTACAAAATCAAGTCACAGGCCATAGTTTGCTAACCTATGGTTAAGACAAACTAGTTTTTTTTCAATTTTTAAATTTGAGATCGTCCTCTGCATATGTGCATGTGTGTGTGTGTGTGTGTGTCCACTCTCAGAGGACAAGGCCGTGGTGGAGAAGGTGGCCTGACACTCCAGGCAACCTCATCCCTCCACATCTCACCTTCCTGGGGTGGACATAGCACTGGAAAAATTTACTCAAGGGGAAACAGGAAATGCTACAGTTGAAAGAACACAGGACTCAGGAGTCATGAGTTCCCTCCCAGCTCAGCTCTGCATTTGCTCTATGCCCCTGAGCAAGTCACTCGACCTTTCTGACCCTTCCTATATCTCTCCACATGATGAAGCAGGTCAGTCCAGACGAAGTCCAAACTCCCTCCCAAATGTGATATTCCATGTAGCCATCTCAAACCCTTCCTGGAACAAAGTGAGATGTCAGAGAAAGGAATGGATAAAATCTGTTATGTTCATTTCCTCTAGCCTAAGTACAGCCAAGTTCGAGGTGACGACCCTCCATTAGAAAACTTTTCTTTGGGAGCAGAGCAGCTCGGCAGAAGCTCTGCTCAGGGAGACCCCGGAGGAATGCTTGGCCTGGGAGCGCCAGGCCATGCCTGCCATGCTCACCACGGAAACAAGCTCTGCGGCCCGCACGCCACGCCAAGAATCCGGGCAGCTGAACGAGCCATGCCATTGTGGGCAGACACCGAGGCTCCCAGAAAACAAGCAAAGGCGAGGCCTGGAAGCTGCAGTGGAGACAGGTCGTCATGACCTTCCCTCCCAGGCCAGCTCCAGACTGGCCCATGGACAGGTCTTCATCTCCATCCAGACAGCCAGGGCTCAGCTTTTATCACCTCTTCAGGAAGTGAGAGATGGAGCTCACAGCTGCCAGGTGGGCCCCTGGAACTGCCTGTCAGCCAAGCACAATGAGCTGCCTCCACAACTGATAGTCCATCAGCATTTATTGAGCACCAACTAAGTGCCTGAATGGTGTTGAATGTAGTGGAGACAGAGTGAACAGGATACAGTACCTACTAAGAAGCAATGGCCGGGCCAGAGAGCACATGGGTGATAGAAACAGCACTTCGTGCATTTTGCAGAAAGAAGCTGGAGTTGAAGGCCTTAGAAAATGTTCCTTGTGGCCTCTTATCCAGAGCTTTGCACACTTGCTTTGTGGAAACATTTTGAGCCCACTAGGTAACCAGAAAGCCTCATCCATGAAAGCCAAGGTTAGAGGCTGCCTGGTTGAGCAAAGTAGTAATGGGAATCTTTTTTTTTTTTTTAATTGTGATTTAGATGAAGGTTTACAGAGCAAATTAGTTTCTCATTAAACAATTAATACACATATTGTTTTGTGACTTTGGTTGCCAACCCCATAACATGTCAACACTCTCCCCATCTCGACCTTGGGTTCTCCATTACCAGCTTTCCTGCCCCCTCCTGCCTCCCAGTCTTTGCCCCTGGGCTGGTGTGCCCCTTTAGTCTCGTTTTGTTTTATGGCCTTTCTAATCTTTGGCTGAAGGGTAAACCTCAGGAGTGACTTCTTTATTAAGCTAAAAGGGTTTCCGGGGGCCATACTCTCAGGGATTCTTCAGCCTCTGTCAGATTAGTAAGTTTCGTTTTATTTTATTTTTTTGTGAGTTGTAATTTTGTTCTACATGTTTCTCCAGCTCTCTCTGGGACCCTCTACTGTGATCCCGGTCAGAGCAGTCAGTGGTGGCAGCTGGGCACCATCTAGTTGTGCGGGACTCAGTCTGGTGGAGGCTGTGGTAATTGTGGTCCATTAGTCCTTTGGACTAATCTTTCTTTGTGTCTTTGGTTTTCTTCATTCTCCCTTGCTCTAGATGGAATAAGACCAGTGGAGTACCTTAGATGGCCACTCACAAGCTTTTAAGACCCCAGATGTTACTCACCGAAGTAGGATATAGAACATTTTCTTTATAAACTATGTTATGCCAATTGAGCTAGATGTTCCCTGAGACCATGGTCGGTAATGGGAATCTTGCTTTATAGGAGGCATAGTAATAATTTGGTAGCAAATGGCCCTGGTGACACAGGATTCTAATACAGTCGCCAGAGAGAACTGCAGAAACGCTTGCATTTTCTGCTTTTCTAAGTGGAGTTTGTTGTTTAAGTCAGTTGGTCTGATAGGGGAGGTGGGGTGAGGGAATTAAAATAAATCCCCACTAAATCACTTTGTACAAGTAATGTGGTTAATAACCTTTGACCTTAAAGACCCAGGGTTATCAGTGCTTCAGAGCTGCCAAGTTGGCACAACCCTCCTGCTCTCTTTCCTCATCCTCTTGTGTCCTATCCTCCAGCTATCTCCTTCTCTTCCTCCCCACCCTCAATACATACAACTGCATTGGGGCTGTGGCTGGAGGGTCCCCTGTTTTCCAATTTCCTGGCATTTTCTCATTTTCCAGAGACCTGCTACCTCTAGAGAGCAACTCTGCTGCCATTGGGACAGAACCACCATAGGCAGGCTCAACAGTTCCAGGTCTTTGACTTACTTTTGCAAGGTAGGTTATTATTGTTTGGTGCCATCGAGTCGGCTCCAGCTCATAGTGATACTATGTATAATAGAACAAAATTATTTCCCAGTCCTGTGCCATCCTCACAATAGTAGGCATGTTTGAACCCAATGTCACAGCCACTGTGTCAATCCGTCTCATTGAAGGTCTTCTTTTTTGTTGATCCTCTACTTTACCAAGCATGATATCTTTCTCCAGGGATTGGCTCCTCATGATAATATGTCCAAAGTACATGAGACACTATCCTCACTTCTAAGGAGCATTCTAGCTGTACTTCTTCCAAGACAGATTTGTTTGTTACTTTGGCAGTCCCTGGCATATTCAATATTCTTTGCCAGCACCATAATTCAAATGCATCAATTCTTCTTCAGTCTTCCTTCCTCATTGTCCAACTTTCGTATGCATATTAGGCAATTAAAAAGACCATGGCTTGGGTCAGGCTCACCTTAGTCATCAAAGTGACATCTTTGTTTTTTAAGATTTTAAAGAGGTCTTTTGCAGCAGATTTTCCCAATGCAGAATGTTGTTTGATTTCTTTAGTGCTGCTTCCCTGGGCGTTGATTGTTGATCCAAGGAAAATGAAATCCTTGATAACTTCAATATTTTCTTCATTTATCATAATGTTGCTTGTTGATTCAGCTGTGATGATTTTTGTTTTCTTTATGTTGAGGTGCAATCCATACTGATGACTGTAAGGTAGGAAAGAAGTCCAGCGCGAGAGGCAGCTTCAGCCAGGGCCTTGGAGTCAAACAGATCCAGGTTCTCACACTTACCAGCTAGCTGTGTGACCATGGGTGAGTTGCGTGACTTATTTGTGCCTGAGTTTTCTGATGGATGAAATGGGCATTACAAGCCCTAGCTCACAGCCTCACTTACCAGGTTGCTGTGAGAAGTAAATGAGATCCTGTACATAGCACTGGACCAGACACCTTCTATCAAAACCAGTTGCCATTGAGTCAACTCTGACTCATGGAACTGTGCTTCATAAGGTTTTCAATGGCTGATTATTTGGAAGTAGACCTCCATGCCTTTCTTCCAAAGTGACTCTGGGTGGACTTGAACCTCCCATCTTTCAGTTAGTAGCTGAGCACATTAGCTGTTTGCACTATCCAGGGACTCCATGAGTCAGAATCAACTTGATGGCAACTGGTAAACACCTGGGATGCTCTTTAGAGAATGGAATATGACCAAGGTAAGTCCCTGGAATGTATGTCTTATGGGCAGGGCTGGCTTCTTGTCTCCCAGTGTGGCAATACACACCAGTGAATTTGCTGTTATCCAGGGCTTAACAGCTCACACAGAAGGCTCAGAAACCCAACTTGTCTGCACTCTGCAGCAGAATCATCTCTCTGGGGCAGTCCTCCATAGCCATGCTCTAGACAGTTGAGTGGTATCAGACAAAGAAAGCCAGAGTACCTGTGTCCACCCCAGGGCTATCCCTGTGGCTGGGACCAGAGGGGTCAAGTTCTCCTGTGCTGGCACAGGTACTGTCCATGTTGGGTTCAATGGTGTCCCTTCTTTGATGTTTCCATGGCTGACCAAGCTCCTTTCTGAGTGCTCCTTGCTTTCTTTAGATATACCGCTGCCTTGATTCAAGTTACTCCTTGTTAGTCATTTGTTTTCAGCTGCATTCCCATCCTTCTTTGCTCTGCTCTGTGTTATAGGGAGCTGGGGCCCCACAAACTACGTTTCCCAGACTCCCTACCAATGCTGGTTAGCTTCTGTGAATGGGAGGCACTGGCTGGAGACTGGAAAGTGGGAGGAAGGGAAAAGCAACTCTCTCCCTTCCTCCTCTGGTCTCTGGTAGAGTCTCAGGAAGCAGTGACAGCACTGATGACAACCGAAGTGACAGTGGTAGTGGCTGCAGTGGCAGGGACTGAAGCCTTGCAGTGCCAGCACATGGGTTTCCGCAGAAGCAGCTCAGCTCCTCAGCCAGAGCTTTGGAGTCGCACCGATCCCAGGTCCTGAGGAAGACTTTTCCCCCTCAGAAAAAACATGTTCTCCTGCAGCTACTAATTGGTGGATAACTTCACCTTTCCCTCCTTTGCTCCTCCAGCCTTCTGACATCCTTGTTTCCAATTCCTAAGTTAAGTCCATTCTGTGTGAAAAACCTAGAGTGGCTCTTGTTTCCCAGCCAGACTCCAATTAATACACTATTCAAGTGACCATTCAAGATTTATCTCTTCTAGGTGGTTCTGCACATCTCCATTCTGGCCCACTGCATGCTGATTTTGAAGTTTAACATCAGAAGGCAGCCTTATTTTTATTTCCCTTTTGTTCCAAATCCTTGAATGGAACCACTCCAAGGTCCCCATGTCCCTCCTTCCATTTCTTCTTTTTCTTTCCTTCTTTCTTTTTTTTTTGAATCTTGAAGCCACAGCAGCAACCTAAAAAAAGAAGTAGGTGCATATGCCCTTTGACCCAGAAATCACACATCTAGGAATTTACCTTAACAACAAAATTACAGAAAAGCAAATGCATGTATGCTCAGATAAATTCATTGAAGCACTGCTTGTTGTAGTGAAAATTGGAAGCACAAAGAGAAGATTGGTTAAGTAAGTTATGCTTTATATATAACACCTATTTTTTTAATGGAAAGATATCCATGATCTATCACCAAGTAACAAAAACAAGATAGATTACAGAACAGCAGGTATACTATGATTCCAGTTAAGTAAAATTGTACACACATGTGTACAATGAGCAAAGGAGTAAAATGTCTGTATTTGCACATAGACAAAAATGTTTCAAAGAGTATATGTCAAAACATTTACAGTGATTATCTCTTGGGGATGGAATTTAGGGTGGGTTTTACATTCTTCTTGATTCTCCTCTGTATTGTCTCAATTGTTACAAGTGATGCAACCCTTGAACAAAACATGCTTTTTTTTTTTCTCTTTTAAGGCAGTGTTCTGGGGATAACAGCAGTGAACGAAGCAGACAAAAATCCCCACCCTCCCTCCTAGACCTAACAGTCTTATGGGTAAGAGGGGAATAATAACCACGACAAAAATAAAGTAAGATGCACAGCCTATGAGCTGGTTATAAGTGGGAGCAGAAAAAAACAAGAAAGGGGAATAAGAAGCGCATCTTGAGAGTGGAGGGCTAGAAAGGGGGTTGTAATTTTTAATAGTGACATTTGAGCAAAAACCTGAAGGAGGTAAGGGAGAAGCAATAAAGATATTTGGGGAAGAGTGGTCCAGGCTGAGGTTTCGAAACAACTTGTGCCAAGGGCCTGGGGTAGGAATATACCTGGTGCAGTGGAGCAGCAGGAGGCTCGAGTAGCTGGAGTTGGAGGAAGGTGATAGAGCATAAGGTCAGGGAGTTATCAAGAAGTAAGATTATATAAAAATTTGGCTTTTACTGTGAGTGAGCTAGGAGCCACTGGAGGGTTTTGAGCAGAGGAGAGAAATGGTCAGGAATACCACTCTCACTGCTCCCTGAGAGTAAGAGGGAAGTAGGGAGACCGGTTAGAAGGCTATCGCAGCAAGGTGGGAAAGAGTGGTGGCTGGGACCAGGTGGTAGAAGCAGAGGCATTGAGAAGTGGTTGGATTCTGGGAATCTTTGGAAGGCAGAGAGAGCCAAGGTGATTTGCTGTTAGACTGGGCATGGGGTATGATAGAGAACAGCCAAAGATTTCCCCAAAGTTAGAGTTAGAAGGTCCTTACATCACTGCCTCACCCAATGCAGGAATCCCTTCTGCTCCAGCATCAGCAATTATCCTCTGCCTGAATGCCTTCAGAAACAGGCCCCTTACTGTATCACAAAGCCGCCTACCTGACAGATGAGCTGCTGCAACTGCTGTTAAATTCTTCCTCAATTTAAGCCAAAATCGATCTCCCTGTCATTCTCTGCCATAGGTCTAACGCCAGTTTTTTGTTTGCCACCTTGAACCATCACATGCTTGTTTTATGATGTGCCAGTCCTAGACTCCCTAAGTCTTTGTGAAAACAGGTACCAGGACACTTAAATGTCATTCAGAGGGAAGTTTCCGTCTAGAATCTACAAAGCTAAATTTCGTTTTCTCTGCCTAGCCTCTCCAAACCGATACTTTGTTTGAACTCAGTTCTGTGCCACCCACACCCCCCTCCACCCCTGCTGTTGGTTAACCTTCCCTCCGCTATACCTTCTGCAGTGTGAGGGTGAATCCTGTGCCCCCAAACTCCTTCAGTCCCATCTCCAGAAACCCTGGTTCAGGACCGGTTCTTGAGGCCCCACTCATTCAGGACAGAGCTCAGACTTTTCTCTGCTCTCTGTAGCTAAACCAGTTGCCATCAAGTTAATTCCAACTCATGGCAACCCCATGTATGTCAGTAGAACTGTGCTCCATAGGGTTCTCAATGGCTGATTTTTCAGAAGTAGATCACCAGGCCTTTCTTCTGAGGTGCCTCTAGATGGACTTGAACCTCCAACCTCTCAGTTAGCAAACAAGCATGTTAACCATTTGCACCATCCAGGGGTAAGTGTTATATCAGCTCCTTCCTCTGAACTCCTCTAGCTGAATCTCTCTTATTTAAAAGAAAAAAAAAAAAACACTTTTATAATGTATAAATTACTTTTTATCTTTGATAGTAGATAATATGTCTTCCCTTCCATTCTGATCCTAAATTATTTAAGGGTAAGGCCATGTGCAATTCATCTTTGTACCTGTTCAGGCCCAGCTGGCACACAGTAGGTGCTCTGTGCTTGTTAAATCTTGAAACTGAAACTAAACACCTCCCCTTCCAGCGGGGTGGGGTGGGCCGATGCTAATCCCCAATGTCAGAGATGTACACCCTTGCGTTGATTGAGACATCATTGCCTGCCTAGTGTGGGGAGGCCATGTACACACAGGTACACTTATAAACCGCTAGTGTATTTACTCTCCAATTGTTTTTCCTTGTGACCACTACAGAGAACAGGGCATAGAGGGATGGACCTGTACTCATGGTTGTTCATAGAGAAGAGGAAAGAGGCGCTCTTGAGGGTACCGGGAGTCACCTAGTGAGGTCAGGACTGGGTCGGCAGTCAGAAGTAACTGTGAGGTGCGAAGCAGTCAGAGAACACTCTATATGAGGGCATTTGGGATGGAGATAAGACACTCCAAGACTGGGAAAACAGCCCCAAAACAGGAGAGCAATGGCACAGACTACCTAGGTCACGTTCTATATTTAGGATTTATGTACCACTCTCTCCTCGTTCTTGAAGGATTTAAAGTTTTTATTGTTTTTAATCTAATGTAAAAGAAGTCAAGTAAAATTGGAATAAAAGTCTATTCCAAAGAGCAAATGAGGAAAAAAAAAAAAAAAAAGTGATGTTACCAGTTGCTGCCAGTTGAACACCAGGTTAGCTGAATTTCCCCAGCTAACGGGCGGAACAAAGGGCAGTCACTTTGGGCAGTGGACTTTCTTGCTGAGAAAAAGAAGGGGAAGATCTTAGTTCAGAGACGGAAGGGCAGCTCAAACCTGTGTGTGTGACTCTCACTCCATCCTGGTTGCCTCACAACAACCCAGGACCCAGGAGAAAGGAAAAAAGTAACAATAACACTAAGAGGGCCTTTGGACTGCACTTTCTGGAGCACATCAATGCGGTTTCTGACTGACCCATGGCAGAGCAGGTGCTATTATCCCCATTTGACACAGATTAGGAGACTGAGGCTTAGAGGGGTTAAATAACATTCTCAGAGTCAAACCATGAGAAGCCTGGACTCTATGTGAATGCTATTCCCACCACACCCTGCTGCTTCTCCCCACCCCTTCAAATTGTTTGCACACTTGGAGCCGCTTATAATCTTTCTCTGTGTGAGACACTAGGCTGGGAGCCCCTGGAGGGCAGGGACCTTATTCTATTCACCCTGTGTCCCCAAGGCACCCGCATTGTAGACATTCAATAAATGTTTGTTGAATGGATTGAACTTCACTAAAGCTTCTTTAGAAGTGGGTGGCTAGACTCTGGTTAAAAAAAAAAAAAAAAAAGTCCCCCAAAGAGCCTTGTTGAACGTTTTAGTTAGAAATTGAAGGAATCCAGGTAGCTGTGGGGTGCAAAGACCAGCAGAAGTTTCTGGAGAACCAGCAAGTATCCTAGAGCAGACACTCCCTTGCTACTCACTTGCTGCTCAGTGTAGGGTCATGGACCAGCAACATCAGCATCCCCCTGGATCTGATTAGAAACACAGGATCTCAGGCCCCACCCCAGAGCTGCTGACTCAGAATCTGTATTTTAACAAGCTTTCTAGGTGGTTCTTGCACATCAAAGTCTGAGAGGCGCTGGGTGTGCTGGGAGTCAAAGAGGCCAGGCTGCTACCCCAGCCACAGGGCACCAAGTGTGAGACCTGCAAATGCTAGGGGACAGGATTTTACTCTGTCCAATGTGGTGTCAGACCCTTGGTTTGTTTCTGGAAAAAGAGCAGCGTGTTTACTTCTGGCAAATGAGCACACTTTGTTAAAACTCTAATTCAGCCAGGAAGATGAGAGGAGCACTGCCTCATGGTGGCAGAGTCAGAACCTTGAGGGCATGGGTTATCCCAGATTTCTCCAGGGTCACTGGTTCTCAGCCAGGGGCGAGTTTACTTCATATCGATTCCGACCGATAGTGACCCCATGTGACAGAGTAGAACTGCCCTATAGGGTTTTCTAGGCTGAAATCTTTATGGGAGCAGATCGCCAGGTCTTTCTCCCACGGAGCTGGAGCTGCTGAGTGGGTTCAAACCACCAACCTTATGGTTCGCACTAACCGTTGCACCGCTCCACTAGGGCTCCTTAATGCTACTGGCATCCAATGGGTAAAGGCCAGGGATGCTGGCTTTCTCCATATTGTGCAGCCACCCTGTCACTTGGTTTCCATTCAGGGTCCAGAGGAAGGGGTGGATTTACCCAATTCAAGGAGGTCTGGGAGTTTTAGAGGAGAACCACGAGAATCTTTGTTCTCAAGAATGAGAAAAGTTGCAATAAGACTCAAGGAGTAAAGGAAGGCTGAGACAAACAGCTAAGAGCAGGAAGAGTGGGGGCTGTGCAAAGGAAGGAATGTGCAAATGCCCAGAAAGTAGAAATAAAAATTTTATTTATTATACAAAATACTTTCTTATTCAGAAGACTTAAATACCCCCCTTTCTCCAAATACACCAGTTTTTTTTTTTTTAACTTCTCGATTTTCCAAACTTCTTGAAATGTGGTTATGATGAGAAAAAAATAAATTTATTTTTCCAAAAAAAGAAATGTGTAAAAGTCACTAGAGATCAGATACACCATCAGCAACTCAAGAAAGCTGGAATGGCCCTTGAATCACTGCTTTTTAAGCATGTTTTGCATTCGCCCTCCCTCCCCATGACTCAGAAGTCACAGAAGTGAGATGCAGAAGAGAAGGATGGTTCTCTTAAACTCTTTTCCCAGGTTCCTACCGCCACTGTCTTGGGGCAGTTTTCCAGCCAGGAGAGTAAGGCCTTCTCAAAAACAAAAGAAAGCCATCTGAAGGGCCAGGCGAGGCGTGGGCTGCTGTGAGAACTGAGACAGAGCAAGCATGGTTGAGAATTGAAGTCCAACAATTCAGGCTCAGCATGGGCTCTGAAATGCAAGGGGTTCCATTTCGCTAAGGAGGTGAAGCAGAATAATCCCCTCTCCTCAGGGGTAGATTATCCAATAGGCAAAGGAACCACGGTGCTTACCCAGATCATCTGTAGTGAACAATTTCACATTTTTTCACCACATCCAAGATTCTGCTTCTAGGTATGGCTGGCATCTTTCTCCCAACCACACAGCACCTTCCTACAGAATCAAAGCCTCTTTTCAAATTTACAATCCCTGACAAAGACAAATTACCCAGTAAGCAAGGTAAACACGGGCTTACTTGTGCTTACTTACTAATCTGTAGTGAGCAATTTCACGTTTTTCACCACAGAAACCCATGTGAAACTGTTAACTACACATTAGTAAACACAAGTAAGCCTCCGTTTACCTTGCTTACTGGGTAATAATCCGCACCTGTCTCTTCTGCTGGGTTTGCTTGGCTCCTGGGTGATGGACAGGCTGGGACGCCTGATGCACTAAGGGATCCCTTTACTGAGCACCGCTCAGATACACAGTCCGGGTGACAGCTCGCGGGCATCCCCGCCATCCCGCCGGCCCAGGGTCGCCCGAGCTCCTCTAGTTGGCATCGGGGGCATCTGGCAGCGGCTGGGGCTGAGGCCCCAGGGACGAGGCCAGTTTGGTCAGAGCCCTCGCTATGACGTCCAGGTGGCCATTCATGGTGCGCAGCTCCACGAGGATGTCCCCAACATTGGCTTCCAAGCTTGCAGCGGCGGGGGCCCTGGCGCAGGGCCGCGGGGAGGCGCCTGGGTCATTGGCGCCCTCCTCCTTGCCCGCTGCGCCGGGGCGCTGGGCGCGGCCCCTCTCGGGACCCTGGGCGGACCCCAGGACAGGCGGCGGCCGCTCCCGCTCATCCCCGCGGACACCGGGAGGGGTGGCCGAGGGGCAGCCGGGCAGCCAGTCGACAAGGCGTGGGGCCGCCTCCGGGGAGGAGGCGACTACCGAGTACAGGCCGGGGCGCCGGGGCGGGCAGGAGCCTGGAGGCGGCGCGGCTGCAGGGAGCGGTGGCAGGAGCGGGGGCAGCACCGCCGGGCCTGGGGAAAAGGCAGGGGACCCGTGGTCACAGGAAGAGGACGGAGACGGCAGGGCGGCGGTGGAGGGGCCTGGCTCCTCCGAGGATAAGAACAAGGTGGTCGAAGACTGGGAGTCCAAGGTACTGGACTCTGAATCTGTCAAGGAAGAAATGAGAAAGTGTCACTCAGGCATTCACGCCCATGAGCATTTATTGAGTGCCAACTGTATGTCCAGCTCCGTGCTGGGCACATGAAGAAATGAGCAAGAAAATGGAAACGTATTTCCTACCCCCAGAGCTTTGGTGTTGCAAAGGTTAAGAGTTCCGCTGCTAATCAAAAGGTCCGTGGTTTGAATGCAGGCAGCCGCTCCGCAGGAGAAAAGACCTGTGGATCTGCTCCCATAAAGATTTCAACCTAGGAAACCCTATGGGGAAGTTCTAGTCTGTCATATAGGGTTGCTGAGAGTTGGCATTGACTCTACAGCACACAACAACATCTCCAGAGCTTGCAGTCGAGTAAGAAAGAGTGAACAGTTCATATCTCAAGAATAAAGTGGGAAGGGATGTGTTACAGAGCATAGAAATTCAGAGGCATGGAAGGTCAACATGGCATGGGAGAGTCGGTAGGTTGAGGACCTCCACAGAGCTTTAGACAGGTGGTGTGAAAGCAGAGACGGAGCCCCAGGCAGGGGCCGAAGTTGCAGTCAATTTGGAGGCAATCTTGCCAAGGGCAGTAGGTGAAGACTATGAAAAAGAGAGCCCTTCCAAACGATTCAGGAGCCCTGGTGGTGCAATGGTTGAGTTCTCGGCTGCTAACTGAAAGGTCAGCAGTTCAAACCCACCAGCCACTCTGCTGGACAAATATGTGGCAGTCTGCTTCAGTAAACATCACAGCCTTGGAAACCCTATGGGGCAGTTCTACTCTGTCTTGTAGGGTCTCTATGAGTTGGAATCAACTCGAGGGCAATGGGTTTGGTTTTTTTTGGTTTGGTCCACATGATTCTCAGAGTATGTTCAACAGATGGCTCCATCCACTGCCTGAGCAAAGCCAAGCTCTCAGGGTGAAGTTGAAAGCGTTCAGGGCCAGGAGCCAGAAGACCTTAGTTCTGATTCTCCCTCTGCCAGAAGACTACTGTGGGACTTTGGGCAAGTTCCATTCCTCCTCAGGGACTCAGTTTCATTTTTCCACCTGCAAAATCAGGTTGGGCCCAGTGATCTCCAGGACCCTTCCATGACTGATCAATCTGCCTTCAAACGTCTCCAGCTTTAAACATTGATCTAAGTGCACAGTGGGCCTCACTTGGCGACCTAGAAGCACTTTACAAACCTATGTTTGTTGCTCCTCTCCTAATCCCTGGAGCCTCCAGGTGGAAAGTGGGTGGCAGCTCTTTGTGACTGGGTAAGGTAACAAGGTTTACCAACCTCACATCAAAGGATCCACATCAATACACACAGCCTTAACTCGGCTGTCTTGGCCATCCTGTTCATTGCTTTTGGGTGGATGGTTCATGCTCACCCTGGAAGCAGTTCTGAGTTTTCTGGAGCCAAGTCTCTGAAGCCTCTCTCCTAATTCCACTTGTGTCTGCTCCTGGCTTTCTGCATTGTCTGTTTTGGTGTCCACCCTCTGCTTCACCCTTTGGCCTTTTAAAGCCAGGACTTGTCCAAGTACTTCAGTTTTTCCCTTGAGGAGGGCAACACTATGAAAGACCCTTAGGGGACAGTCACCAATGCATGAACACAGCCTCCACTGCACATGGGCATGTGTATTCTCACCATTTGTCATGAGTGAGCTTTCTTTCCATCATTTGGCATCTGGCCAGGACGCAGACAAGCCCTAATCATCTGGTGGGAGCTTGATCCCTTATCTGTCCGGATTTCAGCACCCAACAACATTCTCACAAGGTTACGGACCCCAGATATTCAAATAGTCAGTTTGTGAGGTTGGGAAGTACGTCTAATGGGACAATGTTTGAAGAGAAGCCACCTATCTGCCCGAGAACTTCTCTGATAGAAATTTTATGGGCAGTTTCTGCTGTTGACTTTTACAGAACTGCCGCTTCTCCATCAAAACTAAATTTCCCCAAGTTTCTGTGATTATCTTCTTTTCTAAACCAAGAATCACAGACACTACTGAGCACATAACCACTGTGAGTTGAAAACTATAAAAGAGAAACCCCACAAACTGTTTGCTCTGGTTTACGTTGAGAAATATATTGATGAGCTTCACATAGCCAACTCTTGTAGCAGACAGGAGACCTCTATATTAAATCAAATAGAAGTCTAGCATATAAATGAAATAGAGGCAAGCACACAGAACGTTCTAGCACAGTGTTTCTCAAACTCTAATGTGCATACCATTCCCCTTTGAATCTTGTTAAAGTGCAGATTGTGCTTTAGCAGGTCTTGGTGGGGCCTGAGATTCTGCATTTCTACCCAGTTGCCAGGTGATGCTGATGCTCCTGGCCTGAGGACCACACTTAGAGTAGTGAAATTGTAGGCCAAATATACAAGCTTGACAATAAAGCATAGGATTCATGATCATAGAAACTATGCAGAGAGAAGCAACCAGGAAGCCTAATACAATCACGAAGATAGTAATAGCCCTGGCAGCCGAAAGAAGTCATCAGCATCATTGCTATTACTATCTTCATGATCATTATATATTTGATATTTGGGGCATTCCTGTATTTTATCTGGAAGCCTTATCAGTGGACATTGTCATCTCCATTACACAGATGAGGAAACTAAAACATAGATCGGTTAAGGTGTTTTCACTGAATTTCAGAGTTAGAAGGAGTCTTTGTTATTGTTTGGATGAAACACTTAAGGCGTGGAGGTGGAGGTCAGCGAGAGAAAGGAACTTCCTGTTTAGCAACATAACTGAGAACAGAGCCTAGGTCTCGTCTCTCCTGGTCACCCATTCAAGCTCTCAATCACGCAGTCATGGAACAAATATTCACCGAGGGTCTACTGTGTGCCAAGTACTATGCTAGGCTCTGGAGATGAAGCCAAACCAGACAAATTACCTACCCTGAAGTAGCAGGCAGGGTCCATTGTCTGTTCTCCCACAGAGGTATCAGGAGGAATCACAAGAGTAAGGTCCTGACCTCATCAGGTGGCCTCTCTGGATACAGAACCCATCTGGAGGATTAGACGGAGGTGGAAATCCAAAAGAGCGGCATAGCAGACATCCCACCAGCTATTTAGCTTGCACTAATTTGCTCAGAAAGCTTTTACACTCACCCTTAAAAAGGTGTGGAGTCCCTGGGTGGTGCGAATGGTTAACTCGCTTGGCTGCTAACTAAAAGGTTGGAGGTTTGTGTCCACCCAGAGATGCCTTGGAAGAAAGGCATGAGGATCTACTTCCAAAACATCAGCCACTGAAAACACTATAGAGCACAGTTCTACTGTGACATGCATAGGGTCACCATGAGTTGGAATCAACTCCACAACAAGCGGTTACAAAGGTATACTAGAGGCTGGGCTGGGGTGTGAACTATGGTCACTCAACAATTAAGAAGTCCAAACTTTCCACCGCTGGCACTCCTTCCTCTCCCTATTCCACCCCCACGCTCCTCTTTCTCTTTCACACCCACACCCACACCCTCCTCTCTCTCTCTCACACCCACACCCACACCCTCACACATACACACACACACACACACACGATCATTCTGGGGAGATGCTACTTCCTGAGGGGTAAGAGGGGAAGTTTAACTAGATTTTGGTGATTCTGGTTCCCATTCCAATCTTAGAAATATATTTTTTAAAGTCAGTTTGGAGGAAAAAAATAACTGATACGTATTTGAGAAACTTTCAGTCAATATAGAAGTAAAAGAATTTCAAATAGAAATAATAACGAATCGCTGTTTTTCACTTGTAAAATTTTGGAAGTGTTCTCAAGTTAATAGTCATTGCTGACAGACTGCAAGGACAGAGACATTCTAATGCACTGCTTATAGTAGAGTAGATCAGTATAACGTGTCTGGGAAGCAATTTAGAAACACGTGCTCTTCTATTTAGTGAGAAGAGGAAGTTGCCAAATCAAATTACCCAGATGAGCTCAACTGCTTATAGAAAAATTTATATAATAAAATTGGAAGAAAACACACCAACGTGTTAAGCATGTGATGAGATTATGCTTTTCTGTGTTTTCAAAGATTTTTGCAGGGCCTGTGCATGAATATGCCTGACCTTGTCCTTGATCTTTAGCAGAAAGTGCCAGCTTCCTACTGAGCAACCAATCATGGTCTTTTGACCACTTTCTGTTCAGTCTCATTGCCTAGTCAAGCTGAATCATTTTCCAGCTGGCAGTTATGCACCTTGGAAGGACAGCCTTTATCTCTTTCTCTTCTGCCCTATTTTATAATCATTTGGCATCTCTAGTCACCATCACTTATACCCACCAGGCTGGTATGGCTTAGGCTTTCTCAGGGGATGCCGTGGAGGAGGCAAAGTGTGCCAGCTATGGGAACCTGCAATTTGTTTGCAAAGAAACCCTTCTGATTGCCCCCGCTATATCCTGCTATGCTCGAAGTCTTCCCCGTCTCAGTAAATGGCAACTCCAGCCTTCTATTTGTACAGCCGAACACCCCAGACTAATTCTTGACTCTTCTCTTTCATCTGGCCCCCTGGATCCACATCCATTGGGCCAGCAATTATTGTAGGTGCTACCTTTAAAATATATCCGGGATCTAGCTATTGGAGCCTGAGCTAAGACCAGAAACCGGGTCTCCTGAGCCCAGGTTAGTAGTGTTTTCTCCACCACACCTAAAAGCCTATTACATTTAAATAAATTATTTAGAACTGTCTCCTAGCTATGCATCCCCCGGTCACGCTCTACCACACCCTGCCCCTTGCCCCAAGCAAATCCTTCACCTGAGTCCTGGTCCCCTTTATTACAATACGAGGTAATAGCTATATTTATTCATTAATTCATTCAACAAATATTTATTGAGCACTTACAGTACTCCAGGCACCATACTCCATGGTGCGCAAAACCACACCTACGTCCTGTACTCATCATGGGGGCAGATAATAATCAAATAATTGCACAAACATGTAATTGCAACAGTGATGGAAGCTCCACGTTATAAGCATCTAAAATAGGAAGGTTTGACCTAACTGAGGAAAGTTCCCTGAGGAAATGCTGTTTGAGCAGAGTTCTGAGGATGAGTAGTTAACTAGGACAGGAGGGGCGAAAGTCAAAGCACGAGAAAGCAGGAGGGAGTGTTGCAAATATGTGGGACTCAGAGAAGGCCAGGGTGGCAAAAAGGGAGGGAGCTAGGGGAAGGAAGCATAAGGTGAGATGAGGCTCAAGAGGAGAGTAGGGGTCAGGGATGCAGTGTATGACATATACTGTTGTCCCTCAATATCCATTCTCTCCTCTTCCTCCGTTTTAGCTGCACACATACCACTTAGAATAAAAATCACATTTTTCCAGTCTCTTTCAACTACCTGTAACCATATGACTAAATCCCTAGTACAGGGATGCAAGCAGAAGTGCTGTGTACAATTCCTCCTTCCTGTGGCCTGGAATTTGGTTGTAATGGCTGGAGTTCAAGCAGCCCTGTTGGACCATCAGGTGGAAACTATATGCTAAAGGTGACAGACAGAGAACTAAAAGGATCCTGGGTCTTTGATGACTTTGAGGACTATGCAAATTCTGGTAGGTCCAACTGCAAACTCTTCATATGAGAAAATAAAATCTTATCTATTCAAATCCCTGTTAATTTGAGTTTCCTATCACTCACAGAAGTCCCTGGGTTGTAAAAGTGGTTAACACTCTTGACTGCTAACCAGAAGGTTGGAGGTACAAGTTCACCTAGGGATGCCTCAGAAGAAAGGCCTGGTCATCTACTTCCAAAAACTCAGCCATTGAAAATCCTATGACGCATAGTTCTACTCTGACATACATGGGGCCACCATGAGTCAGAGTCAATTTCCTGGTAACTGGTTTGGTTTGGTTTGATATCACTCCCAGCTAAACCAAATCCTGATACACGTGGCCTTGTTGGACTTATTAAGAACTCTTGCCATTGTCCGAAAAGTAACAGAGGTTTTTGGAAAGGTTTTAAGCGGCAGGAGGGTGGGGATAGCATGATCAGGTTAGTATTTTGAAAAATTTGCCTGGCTGCTATGGGGGAAGGGGGACAGAGTAGGAACATGGAGATCAGTTAGAAGTTACAGGTGAGACATTACAAAATGACAGTGACTTATGCTGGGATGGTGGCTCTGGAGATGCAGAAAGGTAAACAGATTCTAGAGACAGCTAGGACATGGGAACAATAGGATTTCCTATAGGATGGGATGGGGGGTGAGGGAGGGCATCAGAGAGGCATGTGCCCCACCTGGCTACTGCTGCTGTGAAAGTTTCCAAAAACCCTGGCTCCAGAAGGGGAACTTTCCCTTTCTTGTTCTCCGGAGTCTGGGTGGCCCCTTTCCTGGCCACACCCAGTCCTCCAGCATAATTCAGCTCTGACACACCTCACCAGAGGCAGCCCCGGAAACATGTTCCCAGGAGCCCAGAGGGAAGAAACTGGTGGCCTTGGGGAACTGGAGGAGTAGAGATCTGTAGGAGAAGGATGAGACCTGTCTGGGAAAAGCAACATCTCCCAGCACTGCAGTCCGGCGCTTGCCTTTGATGGTTCAGACTTGGCTGTGTTGCTGCCTGCTTCCTTCAGAAGGCCGGCACACAAAAGGGAGGGCCGAGTGTCTCATGAACTCAGCCCAATAATATTCACTTCTTTTATTTTCCAGGAACGTCATGAGACCCACAGGGCAATCTTCTGGTTTTAAGACCTGGTGAGTCAAGTCTACAAATACCTCTGACTCAATCAGATCCCAAGTTCTCACCAGGCATCTCTCAGGAACGTGGCTCAGCAAGAGAGCTGGAACTGGCCAACCCCTGCAGGGGAGAGGGGGGTTGGTGTCTCTGGTTTGGGGTTTTTTGGAGGGAGGGAATGAGAAGAGTTAGTTGAAGAGGAGACAAAGGGATTCCTGACTTCACACTGCCCATACTCACCAAAAGAGCTAACACTCATCGAGTACTTACTGTCTCCAAGCCATGCACTAAGTTACCTCTTCTAATCTTCATGGAAAACTGTGAGGTGGATTCTGTTATTAACCCCATCTTGCCATTGAGGAGACTGAGGCATGTTAAGTACCCTGCTTATAGTCTCAGAACTGGAAGTGGTAGAAGTAGGGTATGAACCAAGACTGCTGATGCCGAAAGCATTCCTATGTGAAGCAGGGCATGTTCTTTACAGAGGTTTTGCAGGCATGGGAGGAGGGGTGAGAAGGAGGGCATTTGTGTAGGGTTCGCTACATGTTAGGCCAGTGATTTGCCACCCTGACTGCTCATCTAATAAGCTAAAGGCTGGCGGTTCTAACCCACCCAGTGATGCCATGGAAGAAAGTCCTGGCAACCTGCTTCCATGAAGATTACAGCCAGGAAAACCCTCTGGAGCTCAGTTCTACTGTGTAACACATGAGGTCGTCATGAATAGGAATCAACTCAATGGCAACTAGTTGGTTTGGTTCTAAGGTACGCAGAGCCGCAGAACTTGCAAGAAACGGCTTAAAAGGTAACAAAGACAGACTGCTGAGAAGCTTGCCTGCTAAGCTAAGGAATTTGAACTTGAGCAGGTAATGGCGAGCCAACGAGGAGTTGTAAGCAGGAGAGTGATAGGATTTGATCTGCATTTTTAAAAGATTACTCTGGCAGCCTGGCCCCATGGAGGGTGAACTGGAGGGGGTCAGACAGAAGGCCAAAAGACCAAATGTAAAAGTAACATCTTGGAGTCTGAATGCCCTAAAATGATATTACAGCAGAGAGAACACAAAAGTGAAGTTCAGCCAACCAGTATTAAAAGCAATTTTTTTTTTCTAGGAATGGATTGAATTTCACCAAAAAGAAAATTTTCTGCCACCTTTATGGACAATACTGAGAATGTTGGCTCCTGCTCTCATTGGAGTTGGCCACCCTTGGTCTTTCATGTATCACCATTCAATAAAAGCAAGAGTGGGTTTTATGGGATTGTTTGTTAAGCCCTGAGCCAAGCTTTTCTACTTACTTAGGCGGGACCCCTCTGCCAGTTTGTAAATCGGCTGTTTGTTATGTACAGGGTGTGAAAGATACCTCTATGTGTTTCTGTGAACACACCCGTTTGGAAGAAGATGCATGACAATATGTAATAGCTTTATGTGATTATCTGAAAAAATGTTTATACAGCCTGCATATACTTTGGCACGAATATTTTTCTATAGGATGGATAAAAGGAGAAAGCTATTGCTCCACCATAACCAACTGGCTCCTGAAGAAAAACTCGAAATAGAATATGTTCCTTAGCAATGCCTCCAGGGTTGAACAGTTCCCAAATCAACCCATTTAATTAATCCCTCCTCCTGCAGGGTCACTCACCTTTGAACTTCTTTTTAAAAATGATCAATAAAAACATTAAAATGACATGGCCCAGTCCAAACCCTGCTAAAGCCGAGGTTCACTGCCTGCCCGGAGGATGAGTTCACCAAAGGGGCCATCTCGCTTATAAAAACCGGGCTGCTTGATGAACTGGATGGAAAGAGCTGGGTTGTGAAAGACGGCATTTTGGCTTTAACAAGGCCAGGAAGCCCAGAGCGCAGCCAGCTGAGTAGTCTGAACAGACCCAAGAATATTAGAACCCCTGGTCACACAAAGCCAGGACGCCACCAGGAATGCGGGGAGGAGAGACAGTCTGGCGAGGGGCTGGGGGAACAGCTGGAGCCCCATGCTGCCAGCTCCAACATGAGTCAATGGGGCAGAGGGATAGGGCCAGGGCAGTCAGGCGTGAGGGGCACTGCCAGGCGAACAGGCAGCTCTGGGCCCAACCCCTCTGGGCTGGCGGGGGCCTCTCCACAATACAAGGTTCCAGGCCCTCTGGGGGGTGTCAGGCATGGCAGGTGGACATGCACATGTTCACTCCCCAGCTTAGCTGGGAAAGGCACCTCAGAGCAAAAGCCTCCTAGGTTTGTTCCACGTTGCCC
>NW_004444001.1:11348193-11384811 GCF_000243295.1 Trichechus manatus latirostris | reverse complement strand
AAAAAAAAAAGCCAGACCCATTCCCATGGAGTCAATTCCGACTCATAGCAACCCTATAGGACAGGGTAGAACTGCCATAGGGTTTCCAAGGAGTGGCTGGTGGATTTGAACTGCTGAGCTCTTAACCACTGCACCACCAGGGCTCCCTAATTGCCTCAGCGAGGCACTTTTGATACCCAGTCCTTCCTCCTAAGAATTCCTCCGAGATCAGATCTCCCAGCCTTGCCACTGTGTCTCCCCCTTCAGGAAATCTTTTCTAATTTGAATTCTAAGCTTTCTCTTTCCTTCACTTCATGCCATTCCTCCTAATGATAACCCTTTGTGCCAGGCTCAATTATACACAAAGCTCAAATGAGCAGCCCCAGCTCTAAATTTGGCCCTGTCCATTGGAAAGAGAGATCTTGGACATCTTGCTCCACCCAAAAGGAAAGATGCTGCTCCTCATGGGGAAACAAAGCCAAATTGGGGGGAAAGGGCTCTTTGCAAAAATAAAAGTCTAGAATGAAGAAACAGACAGGCATTGCCCCTGGCCACCAGGGCTTGAGGCAGATCCTGCATCTCCAGCCAGACCTGTGGGTAAAGCAAAGTGCTTTTTCCTTTTTGAAAAATGTCCTTCTGCCCGACCCTACCTATGCTCTCACTGCAGGGTTAGCAAAGGGTGAAATGAGAGCATTAGCTGGGAATTTCCTGACTTCTGTGAATTTTTCTCAAGATCTGGCCGTGAGTCAACATGATGCACTGGTGACACATGATCTAACTCGCCGTGGCTTCCCCTCCCTCCTGGAAACTCATGAAGAGCGTTTCCCCGCTAAGGAAGCAAGGATGAAAACTCATAAGGCCTTTCTCCCTCCCCAACGTTCCCTCCATATTGTCTCCAGAGTAAAGGAGATGAGGGAACTACATGTTCACCAAACCAAAACAGGATATTAATAGTCTCCAGAACTACAGAAAGATCTCTATTTGTATATCTCACCTCCTTTTGAAATCAAGCTCTTGTGCATGATTTTGTTGATCTTTATGTTTTAGGCATTTAACAAATGAGAAGGAGGGTTGAGGAGAGGAATGGGGAAGAGAGGAGGAGCATTGCTCAGATTTTCAATGTCCTGACAAAGTCTGAAAACATAAAACATCCCCAAAAAGGACCAAGTGAACCAGAGTGGTAGGTAATTATCAGTTCAATTTTTTTGATGTAGACAACAAAGGAGATTGATTACAATTTCCTGTGTGACTGGTTTGACTATCAGGACTGGATGTCACTCGCCAGTCTACGACCAGGTTCTGCTGCTGATAGAGCTTATGATTTCCACAAGAGTTTGGGGGAAAGCACTTGGCTCAGTTGCACCTTTCAAAAGATCCTGGAATTAAAAACAATGGAGTGTTAACAATAGTTTAGCTTCATTAGTGAAGAATGTCCGCCTTGAGCTGTGTGTTCTTTTAAAGAACCTTGTATATGGGATCAAACTGACAACAGCAACTTGAAAGATTAAATAGGAAGCTTGGTGGGGGCTGGCCTTGAGTTTATGTTAATGGGGGAGGAATAATCAGGAAAAGGAGGGTGAGAATGGTTGCACAACTTGAAGAATGTAATCAATGTCACTGAACTGTACACGTAGAAATTGTTGAACTGGTGTATGTTCTGCTGTGTATATTCTCAACAACAATTTAAAAAAAAAAAAAAAGGAGTGTTGAAAGGAGACCGGTGATTGTCTGGAAACCCTGGCCTCTCACTGGGTTGGTGTGAGCATCTGTGGAAGTGCTTTGCAAACCATCAGACCCTATCCAAACAGCAAAGAATGATGTTACCATCGTTAGTATGTATTAATGTCAGCACTTTGAGACCAAAGAACATAAAAAGCATGTTATAAATACAGCATAAAATTTCTAATGTCCTTATGAGTGTAGGGGCAAATATTCTTCTCTTTCAGATGCAGAGAATGAGGGGCAGAGACATCAAGTGAGTTGGAAATAGGTCACCCTCCCATGCCCTAAAGTCACAATTTTGTTGTTATTAGGTGCCATTGAGTTGATTTCAACTCATAATGACCCCACGTGAGACAGTGGCACTGCTCCATAGGATTTTCTTGGCTGTAATCTTTATGGAAGCAGATTGCCGGGTCTTTCTCCCACGTAGCCACGGGGCGGGTTCTAACCACCAGCCTTTTGGTTATCAGTTCAGTGCTTAACTGATTGCAGCACCAGCTCTCCTTCGAAGTCACGATAACTCTGAGCAGTTAGCCCCCTTCACCTCTTTCTAGCCCAAGACCCTAAAGAAGAGCCCGTCGTCCTCACTTGTGGGAGGAAAATATAACTTGGGAAGGAAAATCTCACTTTGAAGCAAAAGCTCACTGAGGTGAGCCTCCCTCTTTTTTCTTTCATGCTTTCCTGTGTGCTTATTTCAACTCTGAACCACAGTAACTGGATGTGCAGCAGACTCTCGGGCCCACAGCTGGTCAGAAGTCAGGTTGTCTGCTTGCCCCAACGCAGAATTCAACCTGGCACGCCAGTCACCCACCAGGCTTGATTACTGAGGTACGGAATCTACAGAATCTGTTACAGTGTCTGCTATTCTTAGGTAAAAGTAAGATAAATATTTTCCAGGGCTTTCTCAACCAAGATGAAGAAGATAATTTTCCTCTACTCCTCCCCCTTCATCCGCTTCCCCACAACCCTCCTTCCCTTCTCTCTCACACAAACACACAGCCACGTTGTCTCATCACCATCTGAAAAGATAACTCTTCAGTTTTCATTCTGGAAAAGAATTTTTTTTTTTTGGAGTTGTTACTTTTTCGCTTACTTATAAAGGCAAACAGAGGGAATAAGCAAGAAAGTAAAATAAGAATAAAATTGGGTAAACCAACCAACAACAAACCCTTTGCCGTCGAGTCGATTCTGACTCCTAGCGACCCTATAGGACAGAGTAGAACTGCCCCATAGGGTTTCCAAGGAGTGGCTGATAAAAAGGGACTTAAATCTTAGGGAACTATGATTTTTAAGTTCGATTAAATGTATTTTATATATATATATATATATTTTTTTTTTTTTTTTTACCAGCAGAACTTTTCCTTTTCCTGGCTGACCATTTAGCTAGCTTTTGCTCTCTCTGTGCTTGTGGAGGTGCAGGCCCAAGGGGAATGACTCCCACAGAGCTGAGCTCCGCCCTGGGAGGGAGTACACAGTGCTGGAGCCTGGGTTTTCTCTAAGATCCAGGCAGGCCAGTCTTGTTGGCTGACTCTGGAAACGTTTTCTTTAAACCTCTGTCCTGGAGTTCCCCTATATGTAAAATGAGCGAAACAGCACTGATCCTTCCCACAGGTATGTAATGAGGTTTAATGATTGCAAATTGGTGAAGTGTTTTAAGGTCCTTGGATTAAAGAAGTTATGCAAGAAAAAAAAAAATTTTTATAAAGTGGAATTCTGCTTAGTAGTCATACATTTCCTGTAACCGTCTTCCCATGTCTTATATTACTTGGAACAAGTACCGTGAGCTATGAGGTCTTCAGAAAGTCTTTAAGTAATTTCTTGGCCTGCTTTTGTTTACCTTTTTAAAAATCTTTACTTCTCCTTTTATTCTTCTCAATATGACTAAAATTTTCTACCTCCTAACGTGTATTATAAGGTCTCTGTGTGGCGCAAATGGTTTGCACTCAACTACTAACCTGAAGGTCAGTGGTTCGAACCCACCTAGTGGTGCTGCAGAAGAAAGGCCTGGTGATCTGCTTCCGTAAAGGTTAACCCAACCCCACTGCTGTCGAGTCAATTCCGATTCATAGTGACCCCACAGGACAGAGTAGAACTGCCCCATAGAGTTTCCCAGGGTGTAAATCTTTACAGAAGCAGACTGCCACATTTTTCTCCCAAGGAGCTGCAGGTGGGTTCAAACTGCTAATCTTTCCATTAACAGCTGAGTGCTTAACCACTGTGCCACCAGGGCTCCTTTCCAACTCATAGCGACCCTTATAAAAATTATAGTCAAGAAAATCCTATGGTGCCGTTCTACTCTGTAAAGCATGGGGCGTCATGATTCAGAATCGACTCGACTGCAGAGAGTTTTTTAATGTCTTTTATCAGGAGTCCCTGGGTGGTGCAAATGGTTAGTTAACAGGCTTGGCTGCTAACTGAGAGGTTGGTGGTTTGAGTCCACCCAAAGGTTCCTTGGAAGAAAGGCCTGGCGATACACTTCTGAAAAATCAGCCACTGAAAACCCTGTGGAGCACAGTTCTACTCACACACATGAGGTCTCCACACAAGTTGGAGTAGACTCTATGGCAACTGGTGGTGTGTTACCATAATTGAAGTAATGGCTGGAGACAGACCCTTTTCCGTCTTGGTATTCCCTCTTTGTTTCTCATTCCTTCTTCTCTGCCTTTGCTCCTCACTGCATCTCCTCTCTTTAACATGCTTCTCCTCTTTTTAACACAGCATAAATTAAATAACAATAAATAAATAAGTAATCAGTTAATTAAAATGAACTCGACCTTGATCCTTTGGTTGAAAAATTTGCTTCTGCCCCGTGGATTGATCACCAAAACAGGGTACTAAACCCACACACTGAAGTGGAGCCCTGCTGACCGAGCAGCCGAGGAATAGAGTAGGCCCAAGGTGTCTCGCCCCCGCTTGGGGCTTCCTGACATCCATGCCACACTTGAATCGTGGCACACACCCAGGCAGCTGCTCTGAGCGGCTGTGAGGCAGCAGCCAAGAATGCCCTTTACGCTGGCTGCAGCTGTGCCCCTGAACAGGTGCTGCCTGGTGGCTGGGCGCGTCCAAGTGTGTCACATCCTCCGCCAACCACACAGAACCACCCCAGATCAGGAACTCATACTGGCACTTGTAAGTGGGCATTCTTGGGCTCTCTCCTACTCTCCCCACCCGTCCTGAGGCAACAGGTGACAAGAAGCACCCAGAGCCACATTTCCTCTGCTCTTAGCCATAGCATGTGGCTAGCTGGACAATTAGGATCACCTCTCCACTGAACCTGCAGGGAAGGAAGTGTCCCCAGAGAAGGGTGCGCCTGACCCCTTGCTGGCTGGCCCCACATGGAGCACCAAATAGCTGCTGCCACCCACACACGACCCCAGCCAAGAATTTCCCGTCAAGGCCCACCTTCTCTGCTCTCCCCAAGCTGGAAGAACCAAGTCAGGGCGAACAACGGTGGATCTGAGCCTGGAGATCAGACATGACCAGGCAGCCTTCCTTCTGCATCTGGGGCTCCGCTGTCTCCCATTCCTTATTCGCCTTCACCAGCTCTTCTCCTTACTGACCAACACTCTTTCTCTTCTCTCCTGCTGGTCTCCATTCACACTCCTCAGGTAATTCTAGCTTCTTGCCTCCCAGCAACCTACTATTCTCTCAGGAATAGTTATCTTGTTGTGTGTACATGCACATGTGTATTGTATGTGTGTGTGTGTGTGCACATATGAGTATGTGTGTGCTCCACGAGAATGTGTGTGCATGTACGTGTCTGTGTTGTGTACGTGTGTGTTGTGTCTGCGCATGTACGTATGCACTCATGTATATGTGTGTGCATGGATGTGTGTGTGTGCGTATGTGTGTTGTGTGTGCATGTGTGTGTGTGTGTGTTGCCTCCTCAACTAGAGAAAGTAGGGACGGTGTCTTATACAGTTATACACACTCATCCCTGCAGAAACGAAAAACAAGAAAAATTTAAATCCTGTGTTTGTCTTTGTGGAAAAGCTCCTATTCCAATCCCTAAGGAGCGCTGGTGGAGCAAGGGTTAAAGCGATCGGCTGCTAAGTGAAAGGTCAGAGGTTTGAACCCACCCAGAGCTCCACAGGAGAAAAGGGCTGGTGATTGGCTCCCATAAAGATTCCAGCCTAGGCCTCTGTCACGTGGGGTTGCTGTGAGTGGGAATCGACTTGAGGCACACAACATCTCAATCCCTTGTGCTTTGGAGAGAAGCTTATTTACTTTCTTACTTGTGTTTTACTCTAAAAGGGGCTTTCCCACAGGCTGTTAAACAGAGAGTCATCAAAATTTGGTTCCATGATCAAGTAATGCTGGAAAATGCTGAGCAGAGTTAAGTGGTTTCCTTGCTGTTGGACTTCTCAGGACTTCAGCATGATAAAGGGCATTGTAGACATCCAAGACGGGGATGTAGACGTCAGGGTTTTCAAAATTTACTTACTCTCACAACCCCTTTTTGGGAGGAACG
Source organism: Trichechus manatus latirostris (assembly GCF_000243295.1). NCBI lineage: Eukaryota > Metazoa > Chordata > Mammalia > Sirenia > Trichechidae > Trichechus > Trichechus manatus. The sequence continues at coordinate 11,378,639 of NW_004444001.1, read as the reverse complement.
GTTTGAGGGACTAACATCCTATCCGACATCCTTCAGCAAATGCTGCTGCAGACCTCGGCTCCTGGAGGCTGGCTCCTCCGCTGCATTGCCTACAGAGCCCAGGATGACACTCAGAAAGACCAACACTTCTGCCATCCTTCAAACCAAAAGAGCAGAATTGGCCTCGTTATCCAGAACCCTGCACTGGCCCAGGAAGAACTGACCTCACAGAACACCTTGTCCAAGCCCTCTCTTTGGAAAATTAGGGGCTTGCTCAAGTCTTTACTCCTGGGTGTGTTTCAACCAAGGAGACAATAAAGGAATGGCTGTAAGTTTCTCTTTCCACAATAAGATTCCTCATTAAAAGCCACATCCGTCATTTGTTCACCACCAGCATCAGTGCAACCAAAGCACTGCCAAGCCTAGAAAAGTACAGACTGGGCACAGTGGGCTGTGATGACTATTTTAATTACAGCTCTCACTCTCTTGCTGCCTGCTTTCTTGGACCGAGTCTAACTTCTTTCAGGCCTCTCATTAATCCAATACCTCCTGGCTCCTGGAGGCTAAGTTTGGTGGCCCATGGGACAGGGCCCTGGGGCCTGCACATGTGTTTTAGAAGCCTCTGTACTTCCCTATGGTCTGGACATACACCCATAAGCCCAATGTGTTTCCTTCAAGTCGAGAGAAGAAGAAACGGGGTCTTCTCATCTCCTGGGAATTTTGGCAATGCCCCAGAGTGTGGAGTAGAGGTGGGGGGCCACTGTTGGGGCCAAGCCAAGCAGAGAAGCCAGGCAGGTTCACAAGGGCACCATCACCATGGAAACTTTGAAAGACAAAGAGCACTTTGCAAATGATTTTTACGCCCACTGCCCTTTGTAGCAGCATCTCTGTTGCTAGAATGTTTGCTCCCATCATTTCCTCCTCATTTCTCCCAGACATTGTTCCTACAAAGAATGTTGGAAATTATGAGAATCCCAACCTACTTCCGTTGAGTGGATTCCAAATCATAGCGACCCTATAGGACAGAGTAGAACTGCCCCATGGTGTTTCCAAGGAGCAGCTGGTGGGTTCAAACTGCTGACCCTTTGGTCAGCAACTGGGCTTTTAACCACTGTGCCACCAGGGCTCCCTGTAAAGATTACAGCCTTGGAAACCTTATGGGGCAGTTCTACTCTATCCTGTAGGGTCACTATGAGTTGGAATCGACTCGATAGCAACGAGTTTTGTTTTTGTTTTTAATCTTTACAGAAGCACACTGCCACATCTTTCTCCCTTGGAGTGGCTGGTGGGTTCAAACCGCCGACCTTTCTGTTAGCAGCCGAGCATTTAACCACTGCGCCACGAATCAGGCAGGGTTGCTAAGAATCACAATAAGTGTCTGCAGGATAAGTTGTATTTTTCTCCCTCTTCCCCTCCATAAGCATGAGTGCACAGTGGGGCTGTGAAGAAAGCGCAGCTCAGGAGCTGTCTGTGCTCCATGACTGTGTAAGTTACCTTGTTCATCTGTGACATGGGCATAATGGTTCTCTCCTGGCTTATCTCACAGGGGGGATGTCTGGGATTCATGGGGGCCGTGGGGGATGGAGAGAGAGCTCAGTACTAGTCACTCCTGCATTTTTCCAGAGCATTCTGTCCCTCCTGCTACTCAGCATCTCTTCCCATGCAGATGAAATCCAGACTCCCTCTCTGCCAACACATGAGGGACAAGGCCCCATCTCACTGGATTTCAGTCACAGAATTTCCGGGTGAGAGTCCTCTGAGCTGACAGTGCGTGTTATATTAAAGGAGAGCCCCCACCTCCTCCCCCTTGCAACTTACCCTGCCTGAGTTATGCCTGAGCAGCTTGCCACCTCTGCAAATCCATTCCTGGGAAGCTGTCAAAGTTTGTGGCAGAGCATGTGATACTTTGAACCTGTCAAGAGTTTACCCAAGGTGGCCATACCTCCATCTCCCTGACCAGTCCGTATGGAGTGAGAGACCCAGACCAGGGGTAGAAGGCAGGGAGGAGGAGACAACAGAATGGGTTTTTTCCTGCCTCTTCTCCTCTCTCCAGAGCTGACCTCCGTGGCCTGCGCTTCTGATTACAGACGCATTGCAGTTGGTTCCCAGCATTTTGCCCAGCGTAAGTCAATGGAGACCCGAGATTAGAGGGCACCTTTCCCCAGACAGAAGCGCACTCTAGAGCACCAAAGTGTTGCCAAAGTGCTCAAAATCAGTGCTTGCTGTTACCCTGCTGCTGCCCCTTTATCTTCCTGATCGTAGTGCACGATGCCTCCATTAACCGGATCTCAGACTTTACGATTCATAGACCGCTTCCCAGCCCTTCGCACACCGTCTCTGTCTGGAGGGACCTCACTGTGGTCATTATTCCTCAGGCTGGTACTGCCTGCTCCCCTTCCCTGAGGTCCCAGCAAAACCATTATGGCTCAACAACTACCATGACCTCCACCAGACTGAGTCCAGTACAACTAGATGGTGGCCGGCTACCACCACTGACTGCTCTGACTGGGATCACAACAAACGGTCCTGGACAGAGCTGGAGAAGGATGTAGAACAAAATTCTAACTCACAAAAAAAGACCAGACTTACTGGCCTGACAGAGACTGGAGAAACCCCAAGAGTATGGCCTCCGGACACCCTTTTAGCTCAGTAATGAAGTCACTCCCGAGGTTCACGGTTCAGCCAAAGATTAGACAGGCCCATAAAACAAAACAAGACTAATGGGGCACAACAGCCCAGGGACAAGGACTAGAAAGCAGAAGGGGACAGGAAAGCTGGTAGTAGGGAACCCAAGGTTGAGAAGGGACAGTGTTGACATGTCATGGGGTTGTTAACTAATGTCATAAAACAATATATGTACTGTTTGTTTAGTGAGTGTTTGTTCTGTAAATCTTCATCTAAAGTACAATAAAAAAATAAAGTGTTTAAAAGCAAAAAACAAAAAACAAAAAAAACCATTATGGCTCAGAGTTGGAGGCAGCACAAGGAAGACTAATTCATAAGGTTAAGACTAGACCAATCTGTGATGCGGGAGAGCTAGGATGCATTATCCAAGGACATCAGGGAAGGGCAGATATAGGCAAGAGCAGGAAAGGAAAGGGAGTGGAGAGAAGGGGAGGGAAGGGTAAGGAACGGTACTAAGGGAGGAAAGGGAAGAGAGGAGAGGAGAAGAGAAGAGGAGGAGGGGAGGGGAAAAGAAAAGGAAGGGAGGGATGAGAAGAGAAGAGACAAGAACAGAAAAAGGAAAGGAAACGAAAACGAGAAAAGAGAGGAACATTAGGCCAGGAAACCTTTAAAAATGAACCTTCTCTTCCCAAACAGAGGGCTATGAATGGGGGAGTAATCCCACAGAAGAGAAGGCATACAAATAAATATAAATATAGTTATTTTAGGACTCGGTGGGGAATGGATGCTGGTGGTCTCTTCTTCCTGGTGGGTCGGCGTTCATCCCAGGGAGGAAAACTGGGCCATCATAACTCTGGCCCTGCGGCCCGACGAGGCGGCCAGCGCGGAACCACACCGGTGGCCACAGGGGCGGGGCGCGGGGCCGCACCTTGAGGCGGTCAGTGCCTATGTGTGAGCAGCACTTTGATATCTGGCCATGAAAGGGCAGGTTCTCAAAGCCCCCATTCATGGACCCTACACACAGGAGCAGCAAACAGAAAAAAAACTGTTTCCCCACTGGTCTAGAAAGGTAGGTTCCTGTTTATGAATCGAAGACCACATAAAGAATGCATGCTTACAAACGTCCTTTCTGAGGAGCACAGAATCTGGTGGCTGGCCTTAAAAAAAATTCCATCCGGCGATTACCGAGGACAAAAAGCTGCCCCCATGTTAGTTTTAGAGGGAAAATTCGACCAGGGTACGGGGGGCCTATTTTCAACAGTCCCTCCTTCATTCAGGGCAATGTGGCTTTCCATAGGGCCTGCTTTACAGGCCTCTGCTAGCAGCTCCCAGATGGTGGGGTCAGCAGCGGCCAGCCACGGCTCCCCCTCCTCACCTCCCCTTCTTCCTGCTAGCTTCCCCCTTTCTCTTCCTTCTGAGGCTGTAGCACTGAGAAACGCCCAAGGGGATTTTATAAAGAGGTCATTGGCAATTGCTCCCTGTGGAAATCGGGGGAAAATCCACAAGAGGCCCTTGGAGGAGGTTCAGAGAAACTCATAAGGCCCAGGCCAGCCCAGACCATGAGGGTCCCTCCCTCCATCCGAGACCACAGGCTACAGTTCCCACCTACAGCAGGAACCGCGGAAAAAGGAATTAAGGAGCAAACTGGAGATAAGATGGAGGCTCAGGCTCCCTTCTGAAGGTTAATTAAAGCAAAACAATCAGCCTTACACTGTGCGTGCTGCAGACTGCGCAAGTGATGAAGATAATCAATAACAGGGGGCCGCATAGTCCAGAGCAGGGGGTGAAGAGCAAGCTGGTCCGGACTTCCAGTGCAGTAGAGAAAATCCTGAACTGTGATAATTAAATTCAAATAGTGCCTGGGGGAGAAAAAAAAATCCTGGTCTCTCCCGATAAGGGGGAAACGGACCAGCAGGGAAATGGATTCCTTGCCATCTATGTTTAATCTTTTTCTCTGGCAGATCCCAACTTATTTCTAGGTGAGGGAATGAAACAGGTCTGTTACCAAATCACAAAGTTGTCTTCAATATGTGCAGTGTGTACCCCATCCCACTCCCGGACCACCAGCACGTTTTATGATTTCTTTACACTACAAATATTTGGCAGCGCTGAAATCACCCAATAAAATCAACCTGGGGTTTCATCTGCAGTTCTCGTGCATTCTCCAGGGTTTGCTGGAGGCCAGCCCAAAATAACCACTGCTCATCTTATTCTAATATCCGTTGGAAATATGTCCTCCCTTCCACGTCTGCCTCCCCCCCATCTGTGAGTGAAGGGAAGTCCCAGGTTTGTGTGTTTGGTTGTTGTGTTTGCTGTTGTTGTGGCCTCTGCTGTTCTCCAAACAAGCAGACACAGATGTGGTCAGAATGAATTGCTCATGGGGATAGCCAGAACCCACGAGCAGACTGCAGGGCCAATCCTGACCCTCCACAAAGAGAGTCCAGGCCAGTCACCAAGGCAGACGCCATGCCTGCCACTTTGAGCAGCCATAGACGTAGTCCAGTGGCCCAAATCAGAAGACGAAGACTCAGAGACATTCCATTCTGAGCCCTTTGGCCTCTTGCCCCCCACCTTCCAGCCTGGAGAAGGAGACCAGGGCTGAGTTCAGGCAGGTGAGCCACAGAAGGATGCAGAAAAAGAGGCAGGGGAGGGAGGCCAGGTTCAGAGGTGTCTGCCTGAAGAGGTGTCGTTTCAGGAAGCCAGGTAAAGGAAGAAAACGAGGAGGCAGCCACAGGTGTCATTCCTCAAGGTCCCCAAGGTCATCAGGCCAGTAGCCACCATCATCTGTGAGATCACAGATTTCATTTCTGGCCACAGGATAAGGTCTCCTCTAATGGAAGACATTTACCATTTCTGCATCATCTTTCGCTTTGAAGTTAGAAGTTCTTGGTGAATACAATCTGGGGTCCACTCTCAGCCATGCTAGCCTCACTTAGAGAAGTTGGTGTAATTTCCTCCCTTCACAGATGAGAAAGCAGACAGAAAGAAGTGAAACAGTAGGAACCCAGGCAGGATTCCTTAGGCCTGAACTAAAGCTCTACAATCCAGAGTTGCCCAGTGTCTACAAGGAGGGACTTGAGGCCCTTCCAGGAGGCCTGTAGGAATCTTTGAGTCCCTGGTTGGTGCAGACAGTTAATGCACTCAGCTGCTAACTGAAAGGTTGGAGGTTTAAATCTACTAGAAGCACCTGGGAAGAAAATCAGCCATTGAAAACCCTACGGAGCAAAGTTCTACTCTGACACACGTAACGGTAGCCATGAGTCGGCCAGGAATCTTTAGTCGCTTGCTAAGCACCTGTCTCTAAAGCCTCAATGTCAGCGGATACGGGATCTACCCCATGGAACTTGATGAGCAGTTTCTTCCACAAGTCCACAAGTTTCCAATGCCTGAACATCGTGGAGGACAAAGTTCTGGACAGTGACTAAAGTACCATGCATTCCATCCTCACCCCACTGAGCCAAGCCTGTGGACAGAGCAGACTCCGTCAGTCTTCTACCCCCAAGGACCCCTCTTCAGGACTGACAACTTGCCCTTGGCCCCCCAGGGAGGGGGGTAAGAAAGTGAAAATCAGCCCTACCATCATCACACAGAGACAACCCTAAAATACAGAGACAAGGCCCACGGCAGGGCCTACAAAAAAACAATGTTTCTCCTAAGGCCACACCACTCTAAAAAATCACTAACAATCCGCCTTCTTTTAGTGATTGTTTTGCCAATGACTTCCCCAGCTCTGTTTCTTCACTCCTGCCTCAGAGACTGCTGAGATACCCAATTACTAAACTGCCCCCACTATGTAATTGCATACAGTCCAGAGTTGATCCCTGTTTTCCCTAGTTCCTCCTTAGAATCATTCAGCATAAGCCCAAATCCTATCTCTTTCTGAGATGCCCCATGGTTCCTTGTGGTATGCTTTCCCTTGCACAGCAAGTTGATAAACCTAATTTTATTTTACCGGAGGTTATTTGGTAGGAGGTTTCAGTCCACCCAGAGGTGCCTCGGAAGAAAGGCCTGGTGATCTACTTCTGAAATATTGGCCATTGGAAACCCTATGGAGCACAGTTCTACTCTGACACACACGGGGTCACCGTGAGTTAGAATCAGCATTATAGCAACTGGTTTTATTTGTCTTAAAGTACATTCTTTGTGGTCTTTTCTGTTGGAAAGAGAAACATGGGGTGCAGTAGCTGAGGCTAAGCACTGCTTCTGACCACAGGACTTCTGCAAACTTAGCCTCAAGGATGATGCTAATGCTCTGGCTGAGACTTCCCCCTTGTAATCAACAACTGATTTTCTAGAGAGAGATCACCGGCTCCAAACACAGGGTAAATGCTCCACATCCTATATCTTCTTCCCATTTTTCCCGCAGGCAGTTTGGGTTCCATGAGGATAGAAAAGGGGAGGGACATCCTGAGCTCTGAAATGCAGGAGTTGCCTTTGTTTTATTGTTTCTATTTGTATTTTTGCACTGAAAATAGCTTTATTGTTTTCTGATTTTAAAAACAGTAAACACTAACTGTAAAAAAAATTTCAAACAATAGAAAAATATAAGAAATTAAAGCTAACCTGAAATTTACTAACCTTTAATCACCATGCACATTTTGGTGACAATTGTAACATCCATCTCTATATATCTATGTACATGGACACATACACACCTTCTGTATCAGTGGGATATCATGCATACTGTTTTTATTTTTATACTGGATAATGTTTTTATCTCTTATGGTGTTTTTTCTTCTCCCTCGCCTCCTCCTTTTCAACACTCGCCCTCCAGGTAACCTGTGTGGTAACCAGTGTGCCTCCTTCCACACTTCTCTCCATTCCACTTCCTTTACACGGTAGTGGAGCATGATAAAAGCCCTGCTCCTCTCGAAGGCCTAGAATTTGACAGCGGACCCTGGGGAGAGACAAAGACAGAGATCCACATATGAAATTAAGGAATCTCTGATTAGAAGTTAGAAGACCTCTAATCCATAGACGCTAAATGTGATGCTATAATTTTAAAGACTGTTGGAAGTGGTTGCTGAACCATACTGAGTTCTGCTGAAAACCTACTTGTGGAACACACAGAGTAGCCTCAGAGCCTCCTCCTCCCAAAACTCAGTTGGTTAAGGTAAAGGAGGCTTCCATGCGGATTTTGACACAACCCATCACCCCTTCACCCCTTCCGCCTGTTCTTGCACTTGGTTTTCTGTGTGTGGCAATGATTTGGTCAGGATGATACCAAAACAGGTCATCTCCAGCCTTCTTGATGGCATTGATCACCACACACATAAAACAAACAAACAAAAAAAACTAAATCAATTTCCTGGGACTTGATTCCGACTCCTGGCGACTGTATGTGTGTCAGAGTAGAACTGCGCTCCACAAGGTTTTCAATGGCTATGATCTTTTGGAAGCAGATCTCCAGGCCTTTCTTCCGAGGTGCCTCTGGGTGTGTTCAAACCATCAACCTTTTTGTTAGTAGCCCAGCACTTAATCATTTGTGCCACCGAGGGATCCGTGACATACCACTCTCCAATTTAAAAGAACTTCTCAACCCTAGTGAATGTAGTTCGCCTCTGCTTCCGAGGAGCAGCTTCTTCCTTTCTGTCTGTCTTCAAGTTATTGAAGACCCTCATTTTGCAGCCCTCCACCTGAACAGATTCACTGTTTTCTGCATTGAACTTTTCACATCTGTCCATACCTGGCGCCTACTCATCATCTGGCTTGGCATCTTAGAAACACAGAGTACGATAAATGCACGCTTGATAATGTACTACCATCTACCGCGTGTGATACAGATGGGTGTCATTTTAATCAAGTCAGCCTTTTGAAAATTCAGATTTACGCTAAAGATTTAGATGCTAATTATTTATTTATAAAGCAACTCCTTCCATAGGGAAGTAACATGCTATTTGGCGTCTCCAAAAACGTGATCTGTGTCCAACGCTTTAACAGCACGTTTCTTGCATTAAAGAGAGGCGGGCGCATCTGGGTGCCCATCTGTGCATGTTTCTGCATCCATGCGCTGGGGCCTCTGGTCTCTGGCCTTTTAAAATCAGGACCAGGTTGCCTGCCACATACCTCTCCCTGGCCTGTCACTCACCAGAGCGGCCCCTTACAGGCCAGCGCTCTGCTGTGCCAACAGGTGCTGCAGAGTTCACCCAAAAGAGTCTTTTAAAAAAACAACAGAAACTTTCCACTCAGAGCCGGCGAGCTTTACTTTTTTAAAGTAACTGTTACTTAACAGAAGGCCTTGTAAAGCTCATAAAACACTGGAACATCTGGTAAATGGTGTCAATTTTACATGTTTTCCAGCAAAGGGTACATGACTCTTGTTTCCACTGGCGTAACTCAAGGGGGCAGAGCCCCACACTGTTGCATCTCCGGGCTCCCTGCCCATCCTGAGTGTCATGGGGCAGTCCCAAGCCAGCAGGTCTGTCTCTACCTTCACCAGCCCAGCAACAGGCAAGCTCAGAGCCCTGATCTGAGGCAAGGGAGGAGGTGGGGAGAGTGGAATAACCCAGGACACCATTCCTGCTTTGACAGGCACACACTGCATGCTGGGAACTTTCAGGGTTGAAGACGCACTGGGGTGTCACACATGAGAGTCAGCCTGCCTCCTCTGGGTGCCTTTAAAAATACCACGAGAATCTGTGGTTTTAGTAATCACTCATTTATCCTAGATGTTAAACACACTGCCTTTTGCCTGGATTGGGTGCCAGGGGGTGAGGAAGGATTACTCAAAAACATTTAAAATCAGTATTTCCGAAGTCCTCTGGAAATGAGGTCATAGTGCCATCAGCAGATGCTATTTTCTATCCAAATCACTTGCTGTGGAGTCGATTGTGACTCATGGCGACCTCACGCGTGTCAGAGTAGAACTGTGCTCCATAGGGTTTTCAGGGGCTGATTTTTCAGAAGTAGATCACCAGGCATTTCTTCCAAAGCACCTCCAGGTGGACTTGAACCTCCAACCTTTCAGTTAGCAGCTGAGTGGGTTAACCGTTTGCACCACCTTGTTTTTATATCCTAGCAAGGAAGGATCCCAAAGGCTAAGCTGTGAGGCTCTAAGCTTCTATCAGAAAAGGGTACTTTCCTCCCAGTTGGCGTGCCCTCCCGCTGTGTAACTTTCAACTCCAGGAACAGCCATAGTAAAACTGCAAGAGGCACCATCTCAATTTTGGGTCCCCAAGCAAACACATCAAAAAGCAAAGCCCTGGTGACCATGGTCTCAGGGGACATCTAACTCAATTGGCTTAACATAGTTTATAAAGAAAATGTTCTACATTCTACTTTGACTGTTCTGTTTTTTTAAATTGTGCTTTAAGTGAAAGTTTACAGTTCAAGTTAGTCTCTCATACAAAAATTTGTGCATACTTTGTTATGGGACAAACTTTGTTGCTCTCCCTATACTGTGACAGCACACTCCTCCTTTCCACCCCGGACGGCCCGTGTCCCTTCAATCACCTCCTGACCCTCTCTGCCTTCTCATCTCGCCTCTGGACAGGAGCTGTCTACAGTCTACTTTGATGAGTAGCATCTGGGGTCTTAAAAGCATGTGAGCGGCCATCTAAGATACTCCACTTGTCCCACCCCATCTGGAGCAAGGGAGAATGAAGAAAACCAAAGACACAAGGGAAAGATTAGTCCAAAGGACTAATGGACCACAACTACCAGAGCCTCCACCAGACTGAGTCCAGCACAACTCGATGGTGTCCGGCTACCACCACTGACTGCTTTGACAGGGATCACAACAGAGTGTCCCGGACAGAGCTGGAGAAAAATGGAGAACAAAATTCTAACTCACACAAAAAGATCAGACTTACTGGTCTGACAGAAACTGGAGAAACCCCGAGAGTATGGCTCCCAGACACCCTTTTAACTCAGTACTGAAGTCACCGCTGAGGTTCACCCTTCAGCCAAAGATTAGACAGACCCAGAAAACAAACAGCAATACTCGTAGCTCAATCACGGGTACAAGACTAAATGGGCATCCCAGCCCAGGGGCAAGGACGAGAAGGCAGGAGGGGACAGGAAAGCTGGACGAATGGAAATGGGAAACCCAAAGTCAAGAAGGGGAGAATGTTGACACGTTGCGGCATTGGCAACCAATGTCACAAAACAGTATGGGTGTTGTTTAATGAGAGACTAATTTGTTCTGTAAAGCTTCACCTAAAGCACAATAAAATGAATAAATAAATAAAAAGCAAAGCCTTACTTTTTTGCAAACTCCCACACGCTTGCATGTCCGTTTTGGGATGTACTGTATTTAAGGTTCAGGATACCCCACTCCCAAACCTCCAGTTATTGGGAGAGAAAACCCAGTAGACACAGGGCTGTGCAAGTGCCCAGGAATAAGCTGAGGACCTCCGGCTAAAGGAGGCAGTGTGGGTAGTGAAATCAGGAGACTGACTGTGTGTTCTGGGGCAAGTCTCTCATATGAGCCTTAACGACTTCATCGGAGAAATGGCTCTGTCTTCCTCACAGAGTTAATGCAAGATCAAATGACGTAATACGCATCAATGTGGTTTGTAAGGCATTCCACAAATGTTACTTATCACTGTTGTTGTTGCTGGGTGCCATCAAATCAATTTCGACTCACAGCAACACCATATGACAGAGTAGGACTGCCCCACGGGGTTTTCCTAGGCTGCAATCTTTATGGAAGCAGATTTCCAGGTCTTTCTCCCATGGAGCAGCTGGGTGGGTTTGAACGGCCAACCTTTTGGTTAGCAGCCAAACACTTAACCGTTGCGCCACCAGGGCTCCTTTACATATAATTTTATATATATATACAAAATTGCTGACTAGGTTGTCTTCTTACGGTCTTCATAAACTCTTCTCCCTTAACAAATATCCCCATAAAGGTTGTAAACCTAGATCTTTGCTGATAGAAGAGCCCTTAAACCCCGGTTCTAGCTAGTGAAATGTAACTAAGTTTGCTGAAAGTTTCTGGGAGAGAAAATTTACTGTTGATGAAATAGACTTTTGAGAGAGAGAGAAGAGCTTCCTGGTATACCCCCTTTCCCATTCTTCCCGTCTGTGAAAGTGGAGCTGCAGCAGCTGTTCTGTAACTATGAGGCTACAAGCCTAAGAGTGAAAAGCCAGTATGTTGCAGACGGCAGGGAGGGAAAATGGAAAGAGCCTGGGTTCCTGATGACAGCACTGAACTAATGCCAGCAAATACCTGCTTTTTTACTTCTTGTTATGTGAGAAAAAGAAAAGTTTATTTATGTAAACTGCTGTTGGTTGGGTTTTCTGCTACTTGCTGCTGAATACATCTAAACTGATTTAATCCCTCTGTTATTTGTTCTCATAGGACCTTGTATTTTTCTTTAAAGAACGTATCACAGTCATAATTATTTAATTATTAGTGTGACATTCTGTTTAACGTCTTTTTCCCCGGCTAGATTTTAAGTTCTATGAGGGCAGGAGCCACATCTTTCTGGTTCACCACGGAATCCCCAGCTCCCAGAGCAGCGCCTAGCACATAGTAGATGCTCAGTAAATATTGGTTGGTTGGCTTAATGAATGAATGGCTCTTGTTCTGAATGGATGCTAGTTTAGTTTGCTGATCACTGGTAATTTTGCTTCCTATTCCCAGTAATGATGTGGTGAACTTTCAAATTAGCACTTAGTTCTGGCAACACGGAGTGGCCTCTCCACTATTTTCCCTCCAATGTTAACTTAAGTAGATTTTTTCCACGCCAGGCAAGCCACCTCCACTCATGGGTAATAAAGTCCAACATGGCTTCCTCAGGAGACCCTCAATAAATACCTTTATACAGAATTCGCGGCCACTGAGAGTCGTTTCCAATAAGATAAATGCATCCTGGCTTTGTAAAGGCAATTTGAATCCCTCTCTCTGAACTTTGGAGTCCCTGAGTGGTGCAAACAATTAAGCGCTCAGCTACAGTTCAAACCTGCCCAGAGATGCCTCAGAAGGAAGGCAATCTGGTTCCGAAAGGTCACAGCCATGAAAACCCTATGGTGCACAGTTCTACTCTGAAACACATGGAGTCGCCATACATTGGAATTGACTCCACAGCAACTAGCTTGGTTTTGGGTTTTCTCTGAACTTTGAGCCTCAATCCCAGAGAACACCTCAGTAAGCAATATCCTCCGCAGAGATACCTGATTTCTCTTCAGTAAGAAAATTTTCTTAGTAAAACATCTTTTCCCCATCCTTGCCTCTCTCTGGGTTGTGTGTGACCGCTTCTACTTTCAGCCGGAACTAGCAACCCAAAAACAGCCCCAGAAAAGAGAAGGAAAAATAATTAGAGCACAGCACCCACAAGGGATCAGAAGTTTACAGAACAGTTTTCCTGTGGTTGGCCGTGAACACAGTGTGGAGGGTGGTCCCTTTCTCTCTGGTCCTTGTCCCTTGTTCTCCCTGTGCCAGAGGGGTGTATGTTACATTTTCCCTCTGTTAAATGCCAACACACAAACTCCTGGAGAGGGTCCATCAGCTGTTCAAAGACAAGGATCTCCCACATGAGACAGGAGGATCCTGAGTTTCAACTTCCTGTCTCCATTCACAATGTACCTGCCAAACAGAGACAGACTGGTTCTCCTGGGGCCCTAACAGTCAAGAACCAGGATTCCAGACCTGGGAATGCTGCCACTTCCTGGTTATATAATCCAGGGCATTTCATCCAATCTCTATAAAACTCATTCTCTGCATTTGGTAAAATTGGGAAATAAATTATATAACCCATGTAAAACGCAAAGTTGCCACACAGGAAGCCTCCAACATTTTTTAGATACTTTTACCCAGGCGCAACTAGAGTCATACTTACCTGTTAAACCACACTCCACTCCATAAGTTTGTTATATTTCCTTACAGGCTTTTTCTCTTGATTGGCAGGTTCTCCCCTCTCTAGCCCTGCCCACATCTTCTTGGAGTCCGCTCTCCTTTCCAAGGCTCACTCTCTCCAAACAAACTACTCCTACTGCATTTGGGAAATTTCGGAGCCCAGCACAGAGGTCATCTCACTTACAATCTTAGTTACCCTGATCCTTGCTCTCCCATGCTTTGCCCCCTGTTAGCTCTATAAGCTCGGCAAGTCACCTCCCCTATGCCTGTTTTCATCGTCTGAAAAACAAGGATAATAATCTCTACTAAAAAGAGACCATAATTTCTACATTGTAGGATTGTCACAAGGGTTCAAAATCAAATCATATTCGGGATGTGCCAGCCACGTACTGGGCACTCAGATCATAGTTAATATCATTAGTACTGTTGTTATTATTACTATTCAAGATCCAAGGAAGCAAACAACAAACAAACACAGAAAGAGAGGAGCAAAAAAAAATTTTTCTTATTTTAAGCTGAGATGCAACTTGGCAGTCGGCTGGGGTCTGGAAAGGGAGACTGCCAGCCGCCCAACGTACTGCTTCTTCCCGAGAAGATCCTGCTTAAAAGCTGGAGCACCACTGGGCAGGGTCCAGGGATGCCTGGCACATAAGTGACACCACCACCACACAAATAAAGAAGAATGTGCGGTTGCAAAAACACGTACAGATCTGGATTAAAAATAAAGTCCCCTGATGAACCCACCAAGATCATATCTTAGAAGAACATATTTCTCTCTGTGTTCCTCCATCTCTCTCTCTCTGGCAATGTTATGGACTCCTGAAAATAGAGGTTTATTATGGAAATGCTGACAGACCCTTAAATAGAGCACTGTATTTGTAACACTGTAATTATGCCTCCATTGAAAAGCTCCAAAGAAAACATGATTTCCTTGTGCAAATAAATCATGCATAGCTTTAAAGACCCAGATTTAAATCATTCAAACCATAAAGAACCATCATCTTCCACAGATAAATACATTATAAATAATAATGACTAAAAAATAAAAACTCAGCCTGTACCAGGGAAATGTAGATGGACTTGTATGGTATTTATAAAATTAGACCCACAGCTGACTACCATTCTACTGCATGAATAGGCACCAGGTTACCCTTATTACACTGTTTATTCAATTGGCCCAGAAATTGCCCCTCAGTAAATAAGAGATCTATATCTTCCTCTATTCACACCCAGCACAGACAGGACTGACTCCAATCTTTCTTTCTCTTTCTCTCTGTGTGACATATTTGCTTTGTGGCATTCCACGCTGAGACAACCTGGTCTTAGAAGCTGCAATACCCACCTCAAGGGGGTACCCAGCAAGGGAATCTCAGTACCTCCTTAGTGACCCTAAATCCTGCTGTCTCATTCTTTGCCTCTATTAACTCTGTAAGCCAGCAAGTTACCTCCTCTAAGCTATTTTCATCATCTGAAAAAAACAAAAAACAAAAAAAACCCAGGATCATAATTTCTACTTTGCAGGATTGTTATAAGTTTTAAAAATTGAATCGCATTTGTAAAGCTCCAGGCACATATCAGCCATGCATCCTGGACCCCCTACCTGTGGCCCAGCCATGGCAGTAACCACAGACATGCTTTCACTCTCCACGGAAAATGACTCGTGCGTTCCCCAATGCTCTCGACACGCAGCACGTTGAAGATGCGAGGCCACCGACGCTTTAGAGCTGCATCTTGCCAAGCACCTTGTGTTTGACATACATGTGTCTGCAGCCTCGGCAAAGTTTCCCCCAGATCACACTGCCCCTGCTGCAAGCCAGGGATAACGGGGCATTATGTGGATCTGCAGCAGCTCCCAGCAGTAATCAGAGAAGCAGAAAATGGTGGTGGAGCATGCGCTTTTTTTTTTCCATCCAGATTGTGGTTTCCTCATTTTCAAACAGTTATTGATACTTCCAAATTGCAGTCACTAAATGACAGGTTTCATTTAGATGATTATCAAAAATGAAACTATGGGAGAAGCAGAGTCGAAGCTATTATTCTTTTTCTTAATAGCCAAAGAAAGTCTGCATTGTAACTATATACAGCTACGTGTGGTTATAAATACTTATTTATACCTACAAAAAATAAGTATTACATGGCATTGTTTTTATCAACAATAAACCTATATCTGGATTTTTTATACATAATTCTTTTCATATTTAGAGGTAAATTAACTCCTTAGAAGTCTTTAAAATTATAAATGAGAGATTAAATTATGTCCCTTCTGATTTTCTTATCGTCTATTTTGTTACATCCTAATTGTTTGAAAACTGAGTCTAAAAGAGTTGACTAAATCTATACATAATCCATATAAACCCAGGGCCTCTGTGACTCAAGCTTGGGGCAGTGCTGTATTAAAAGCAATTCAACATAAAATGCAATTGAAAACAATTTAAATTTTTAATCATTCTTTTTAGGAAACACCAAACTGAGGATAAATTTTTAATACAATGAAACTTTATAAAAATCCTCTTTAGATATCTTTCCCACTTACTCTCTCTCATACATATCAGTGGCTTCTCACCCCCCAAAAAATCTATTTCTTCCCTCTCTCTCTATGCCCCCCAAACTCTCTCAAAAGCCCAATGCATGCCTGCTTTCATTTCTCTCTGCCTGCTCCCCTCTAAGGCTCAGGTCTTTATTATGTACATTTGATGAGGCTTCTCTATCTACTTTAGATATTTCTCTTCCTTTTCTTTTTCTTCTTATTTTCATCTTATCCTGCCCATTATAGGAGATACCAGAAAATTAAATGTGTGGCTAATTGCCTCAATGAACAGCTGCCTCCTTTGCCATGAGACCAGAAGAACTGGATGGTGCCTGGCTACCATTACAGAACATTTTGACCAAAGATTCGACAGAAGAATCCTGATCAAAAAGGGGAGAAAGTAGAACAGAATTCCAAATTTGCATGAAATCCAGACATTCTGGATCCATGGAGGCTGAATGAACCCCCAAACCTATTGCCCTGAGACAATCTTTAAACCTTAAATCAAAAATATTCCCTGAAGTCTTCTTAAAACTAAACAACAGTTTAGCTTAACTAGTAAAGAATGTCTGCCTTAAGCTTTATGCTCTTTTAAG
Organism: Trichechus manatus latirostris; assembly: GCF_000243295.1. Lineage (NCBI taxonomy): Eukaryota > Metazoa > Chordata > Mammalia > Sirenia > Trichechidae > Trichechus > Trichechus manatus. Next base: position 11,362,111 of record NW_004444001.1, on the reverse strand, counting down.
ATCTATCTCTACAGGATCAAATTGACAACAACAACTCCAAAGATTAGATAGGAATCCTAGGGGGAAGTGAGTTTATGTTAACAGGGGAGGAACAACTCAGAAAAGGAGGGTGAAAATGGTTGCAGAACTCAAAGAATGTAATCAAAGTCACTGAGTTACACATGTAGAAACTTGAATTGGTGTACAGTTTTGCTGTGTATATTCTCAACAACAAAGGCAAAATAAATTATATATTTTTAAAAAGCCTTCCTACAAAAGAGAATTTGACAGTTTCACAGTAATGCAGGAGACTTCAACATACCACTCTCAGTAAAGGACAGAACATCTAGAAAGAAACTCAGCAAAGATACAGAAGATCTAAAGACCACAATCAACAAACTTGACCTCATAGACATATATAGAACACTCCACCCAACAGCTGCAAAGTAAACATTCTTTTCTAATGCACATGGAGCGTTCTCCAGAATAGACCACATCTTAGGCCACAAAAGAAACCCTCAGCAAAATCCAAAACACTGAGATAATACAAAGTATCTTCTCTGATCACAACACCATCAAAGTAGAAATTAACAACAGGAAGAACAAGGAAAAAAAATCAAATACATGGAAACTGAACAGCGCCCTGCTTAAAAACCACTGGGTAATAGAAGAAATCAAAGATGGAATCAAAAAATTCCTAGAATCAAATGAGAATGAAAACACATCATACCAAAACTTTTGGGATACAGCAAAGGCAGTGCTCAGAGGTCAATTTATAGCAATAGACGCATACATCAAAAAAGAAGAAAAGGGCAAAAATCAAAACATTGGCTACACAACTCAAACAAATAGAAAGAGAACAGTAAAAGAAGTCCACAGCCACCAGAAGAAAGGAAATAATAAATATCAGAGCAGAAATAAGTGAAATAGAGAATAGAAAAACAATAGAAAGAATCGACAAAACCAAAAGTTGGTTCTTTGAAAGAATCAACAAAATTGACAAACCATTGGCCAAATTCACAAGAGAAAAACAGGAGAAGATGCAAATAACCCAAATAAGAAATGAAATGGGGGACATTACAACAGACCCAACTGAAATAAAAAGGACCATAACAGACTATTATGAAAAACTATACTCCAACAAATTTGAAAACCCAGAGGAAATGGACACATTTCTAAAAACATACTGCCTACCCAAACTAACACAAACTGAAGTAGAAAATCTGAAAAGACCCATAACAAGAGAAGAGATTAAAAAAGTAATTTAAAAAAAAAAAAAACTCCCAACAAAAAAAAAGCCCTGGCCCAGATGGCTTCACTGGAGAATTCTACCAAACATTCAGAGAAGAGCTTACACCAGTGCTACTCAAACTATTTCAAACATAGAAAAGGAAGGGATACTTCTGAATTCATTCTATGAAGCCAGAATAACCCTGATACTAAAACCAGACAAAGATACCATAAAAAAAAAAATTACAGACCAAAATCTCCCATTAATATGGATGCAAAAATTCTTAACAAAATTCCAGCCTAGAATTCAGCATCATATCAAAAAAATAATACACCATGACCAAGTGGGATTCATACCGGGTGTGCAAGGATGGTTCAACATTAGAAAATCAATCAACGTAATCCACCACATAAATAAAAGAATCAAATGATCATCTCAATCGACACAGAAACGGCATTCGACAAAGTCCAACACCCATTCTGATAAAAAAGGTATAGAAGGGAAATTCCTCAACATCATAAAGGACATCTATACAAAACCAACAGCCAACATCAATCTTAATGGAGAGAGGCTGAAAACATTTCCCTTGAGAACAGGAACAAGACAAGGATGCCCTTTATCACCACTCCTATTTAATATTGTGCTGGAAGTCCTAGCTAGAGCAATAAGGCAAGAAAAAGGAATAAAGGGCATCCAAATTGGTAATGAAGACGTTAAACTGTCCCTGTTTGTGGATGATATGATACTATACATAGAAAACCCTAAAGACTCCACAAGAAAACTACTGGAACTAATAGAAAGATTCAGCACAGTAGTAGGATACAAGATAAACATACAGTTGGATTCCTATACGCAACAAAGAGAATGACAAAAAGGAAATCAGGAAAACAATACGATTTATAACAGCCCCTAAAAAAATAAAATACTTAGGAATAAATCTGACCAGGGATATAAAAGACCTATACAAAGAAAACTACAAAACACTATTGTAAGAAACCAGAAGATACCTACAAAAATGGAAAAACATACCATGCTCATGGATAGGTGGACTCAATATTGTGAAAATGTCAATTATACCCATAGCAATCTACAAATACAATGCAATCCTGATCCAAATACCAATAGCATTCTTTAAAGAGATGCAAAAATTAATCATTAACTTTATATGGAAAGGGAAGAGGCCAGGATAAGTAAAGTACTATTGAAAAAGAAGAATAAAGTAGGAGGACTCACACTACCTGACCTCAGAACCTACTATACAGCTACGGTAGTCAAAATAGCCTGGTACTGGTACAATGACAGAGACATTGACCGATGGAACAGAATTGAGAACCCAGATCTAAATCCAACCACCTGTGGTCACTTGATCTTTAACAAGCACCAAAAGTCCATCAAATGGGGAAAAGACAGTCTTTTCAACAAATGGTGCTGGCAAAACGGGATGTCCATCTGTAAAAAAAACAAAACAGGACCCATACCTCACACCATACACAAAAACTAATTCAAAATGGATCAAATACCTAAATATAAAGCCAAAAACTATAAAGATCATAGAAGAAAAAATAGGATCAACACTAGAGGCCCTAATACACACCATTATCAGGATACAGACCATAACTAACAACACGCAAACTCCAGAAGATAAGCTAGACAACTGGGATCTTCTAAAAATTAGACATTCATCAAAAGACTTCACCAAAAGAGTAAAAAGAGAGCCTACGGACTAGGAAAAAAATTTTGGCTATGACAAATCTGACAAAGGTCTAATCTCTAAAATCTACAGGAAAATCTAATGCCTCTACAACAAAAAGACAAATAATCCTATTAAAAAATGGACAGAGGATATGAACAGACACCTCACCAAAGAACACATTCAAGCGGCTAACAGATACATGAGGAAATGCTCGCAATCACTAGCCATTAGAGAAATGCAAATCAAAACCACGAGATACCATCTCACCCCGACATTACTGGCACGAATCAAAAAAACAGAAAATAACAGATATTGGAGAGGCTTCAGGGAGACTGGAACTCTTATACACTGCTGGTGGGAATGCAAAATGGTACAACCATTTTGGAAAACAATATGGTGCTTCCTTAAAAAGCTAGAAATAGAAATACCATACGATCCAGCAATCCCACTCCTAGGAATATATCCTAGAGAAATAACAGCTGTCACACAAATAGACATATGCACACCCGTGTACACTGTAGCATAGGTCACAATAGCAAAAAGATAGAAACAACATAGATGCCCATCAACAGATGAATGGATAAACAAGGTATGGTAATACACACAATGGAGTACTACGCAACAATAAAGAACAATGATGAATCTGTGGCACATCTCACAACATGGATGGATCTGGGGGGCATCATGTTGAGTAAAATAAGTCAATCACAAAAGGACAAATATTGTATGAGACTACTACTGTAAAAACTCATGAAAAGGTTTACATACAAAAAGAAACGATCTTTGATGGTTACGAAGGAGGGGAGGGGTGGAGGTGGAAAAACACTAAATAGACAATATATAAGTGGTAACTTTGGTGCAGGGTGAGACATAACACCATACTGAGGAAGCCAGCACAACTTGTCCAAAGCAAGGTCATGGAAGCTCCACAGACACATCGAAACTCCTTGAGGTACCAAATTTCTAGGCTGAGGGCTGTGGGAACCATGGTCTCAGGGAACATCTAGCTCAATTGGCAAAACATAGTTTATAAAGAAAATGTTCTACATTCTACTTTAGTGAGCAGCGTCTGGGGTCTTAAAAGCTTGTGAGTGGCCATCTAAGATACTCCACTGGTCTCACCCCGTCTGGAGCAAGGGAGAATGAAGAAAACCAAAGACACAAGGGAAAGACTAGCCCAAATGACTAATGGACCACAAGTACTACAGCTTCCACCACACTGAGTCCAGCACAACTAGATGGGGCCCAGCTACCACTACTGACTGCTCTGACATGGATCACAGTAGAGGGTCCCAGACAGAGCTGGAGAAAAATGTAGAACAAAATTCTAACTCACACACACACACAAAAAAAAAAAAACAGACTTACTGGTCTGACAGAGACTGAAGAAACCACAAGAGTATGGCCCCCAGACACCCTTTTAGCTCAGTATTGAAGTCACTCCTGAGGTCCACCCTTCAGCCAAAGATTAGACAGGCCCATAAAACAATACAAGACTAAATGGACACATCAGCCCAAGGGCAAGGACTAGAAGACAGGAGGGGACAGGAAAGCTGGTAATAGGGAACCCAAGGTAGAGAAGGGGAGAGTGTTGACATGCTGTGGGGTTGGCAGCCAATGTCACAAAACAATACGTGTACTAATTGTTCAGTGAGAAACTAGTTTGCTCTGTAAACCTTCATCTAAAGTACAAAAAAAAAAAAAAACCTTCCTCCAAGGGGTAGGTGGAGAGAGAAGCTGTGAGTACTTATTATCAAGCTGCTGTCCCTGTTTCATAATTCAGGATGATAACGTAGAAGCCACTGGGACAAAAAAGAAAGGCATGAAAGTCCAAAAGACAAGGATGCAAACAGCGGCACAGCCTGGAAGATGCCTATAATAATAATAGTAATCCAAATGTTTGACTAACATGTTTGCCACACTGGCAAAACTGATCAACACCTCTGACATCCTGTCCACTTGGTCAGAAATAAGTGAGAAGGTAAACAGGGTGAAATGGCGTTTTCAGGTCTCAACCGGCTCTTCTCTAGGTGAAAACAGACAGCTAAGGCAAACCTTGTTTGGCCATTCTGGGTGGTGCAAACAGTTAAGCACTCAGCTACTAACTGAAAGATTGGCAGTTCTAATCCACCTAGACGCGCCTCAGAAGAAAGGGCTGGTGATCTACTTCTGAAAGGGCACAGCCATTGAACACCTTATTCAATTCTACTCTGACACACACGGGGTCACCATGAGTCAGAATTGACTGGTACTGGTAACAGAAGAGAAAGGAGAGAGAAGGAAGGGAACCGGAAATGCTTGATGGAATAATGATAATTTTACAAGCACCAAAAAAAAGTCTGATTTTCATTTCGGAATGGGATTGTTTACAAGTGACAACCAAAATATTTAGAAATGTAGTGGGGAGGAAAGGTCAACATCAACTTCAACAAATTCTACTGTTAGTCAGCAAGTCTGGATTCAGACATCTGTGTGCAATCATGACAGCATTTACAACGTAGACTTCATCTTCAAAGCCCTTGCCCCAGCGTTAACTAGTGAATCCTCACTATGCCCTTGCCAGGGAAGTGTGACTGGGGAGAGGGAATGAGATGGTATGAAGAAGGCGTTGCCTTCTCCAGACCTGAGAGAGAGGCATCCTGGACATTCAAATCCTTGACTGTCCCTGGTCAGCTAGGGCTTCCCCAGCTTCCCCTGGGCACAGGAGCCATCCAGAGAGGAGGCTGCCATCTTTATTGCTGCCACACCCCGAGAACTGAAAGGCACAGCTCCCCTCTCTCTGGGGTGATGAAAGCTCACTTCTGCATCTAAGCAGGAATCTCTCTCCCAGTTATGCATTTTCAGAGTCCTCTTGCAACACGTGCTAGCTTTGTCCTGTGTTGACTTAGCTAAGCTGGACCTGGGAATCCCATAAATCTTTTCCCCATCTGGTTCCATGTAAAGGTTGGCCACAAGAGAACTTACAGTGGGATTTGGAAGGTGGAAGTGAAATTGCAGCCATCATTCTGGGAAGGTGACTGTGGAGCTCCAGGTGCCTCTGTAGTTTGCACCTGTTGTGGCTTGTCAGCTAGCCCACCTTGTTTGGGAGAGGGTAGAGCTGGGCCTGCAGCCCTTTCAGATCCAGCAGCATCTCCACCTTCAGCTTCTCTGAGGCCAAGGCCAGGCATGTGTACAGTTCTCTGGACACGGTCACCTGCTTCTGCAGGTCACCCACATTGTCAAGGTGAGATGGTGAGTGACACGTACAGGATCCAGTTTGCCTCCATGGGATTAATTTTGTCCTCATGTATTCTAGTTTGTCCCTGTCCTCCCCTACTTCACACTCAAGCTTTTCTTCTCAATTGCCAGCCCTGTCGACTTGCAGTGACTTCAGGCCCACCACCAGACACAGAGGCAACAGCCTTCCATAGACTTCCGCACCAGCTCCCACAAATGTGTAAGGTATAATCCTTACAGCAAATCCTTTATTTACCGTGTCACTCATGATGGTTTGCTGCCTTGGTCAAACCCTAAATGACAGAATATTTGCTCCTTAGAAGCAAGGATGGCAAGACTCTGTCTCAAGTACTTTGGACATGTTATCAGGAGGGACAAGAGCCTGGAGAAGGACATCATGCCTGGTGAAGTAGAGGGTCAGCGAAAAGGAGGACGACCTTCAACGAGATGGATTGACAAGTGGCTGCAATGATGGGCTCGAGCATAGAAACGATCGTGAGGATGGTGCAGGATCGGGCTGTGTTTTGTTCTTTTGTACACAAGGTTGCTATGAGTCAGAACCAACTCCACCATACCTAACAACAACAACAACGTGTGATCACCAGAACGCCCAAACAAAATGGAGCCTCAACAAAGAGCCTCTTCCCCTGGAAGCCTTCAAGGTCTGTAAAATGGCAGCCACTGTACATGTGGGCCTCCCAGCTTTTCCTATTCCTCTGTAGGCCTGCTTGTCCTTGTTTCCTGTGAACCAGGACTCAATAGACCTGTGAATCTGAGTTCTAACCCAAGAGCACATCTTGATTCTCTCCTCTCCCTCATGCTCCCTGCGTCCCACTGGTGGGGGCAAATGAATAAACAGAGGCTCAGCAACATGATGCACCCAGACTGCACCCTTTCAGGTCAAGTGTTTATTCAACCTGAAGCTGCTGGAAAGGTGCTCCAAGGAGCCCTGGTGTCACAATGATTAAGCACTTGGCTGCTAACCAAAAGGTCAGTGGTTCGAACATACCCAGCAGCGTCACAGGAGAAAGACCTGGCAATCTGTTCCTGTAAAGGTTGTTATTGTTGCTGTTAGGTACCATCGAGTTTGTTCTGACTCACAGCGACCCCATGTACAACAGAATGAAACATTGCCCGGTCCTCCACCATCCTCACAATTGTTGCTATGTTTGAGCCCATTGTTGCAGCCGGTGTCAATCCAACTCATTGAGGGTCTTCCTCTTTTTGGCTGACACTCTACTTTACCAAGCATGATGTCCTTCTCCAGGGACTAGTCCCTCTGATAACACGTCCGAAGTACATGAGACAAAGTCTTGTCATCCTCGCTTCTAAGGAGTATTCTGGCCGTACTTCTTCCAAGACAGATTTGTTCGTTCTTCTCGCAGTCCATGGTGTATTCAATACTCTTTGCCAACACCATAATTTATAGAAAACCTTGTGGGGCAATTCTGCTCTGTCACATGAGGTCTCCATGAGTAGAAACCAACTTCACAGCACCTAACAACAACAAAAGGTGCTCCACACATGTTAATTTCAGTTTCAAGCATGAGGCTAGTTTGGATGGCACAGTGACTTTAGTAATCAGTCTAAACATTTTCTAAGAAAGGCCAAATATAGAAGGAAAGAGAGAAACGGTTCAGTGCAACCCTCCCAAAGTGCTGCCATTTATCCACAGCAAGTGCACCCATATTCCCTCAAATCCAATCCATAAGGTTGAGTCAGTAGGAGTGTTGGGGAGACTATGGATGGATGGATGATATATTGGTCATTTGCCTCAGATCCAGACCCCACCATTTCCTTGTTCTTCTATGTATTCAAAGGGTGGTGACCCCTATAGACTATCAAGGCTCCCTTGCCCACTGCTTCCTACTAGGTTCAGCCAACGAGAAGCATAGGCAGGAGTTTGGAGGATGGGAGGGAAAGAGAAGCCAGATATTTTTTCACCTCTCTCTCTACTTAGGGTTGAGTGTCCTCCATCCAGGACGCCACCAGTTGGACTTCCCCTAGAACCAGATTCCAACAGGCAGCCCAGGCTCCTAAGCTCTGGTAACATCTTAGTTCCTCCAGCCCTAGGGGTGTTGTTGTTGCTGTTGGATTCTGACTCGTAGCAATCCCATGTGACAGAGTAGAACTGCCCCGATAGGGTTTTCTTGGCTGTAATCTTTACGGAAGCAGATCGAAAGGCCTCTCTCCTGCAGAGTCAGTGGGTGGGTTCAAATTGCCGACCTTTTGATTAGCAGCCAAGCACTTAACAGTTGCACCGTCAGGGCTCCTAGCCCTAGAGACAGTAGTGACTTTCGGCAATTATTAGTCTGGGGGTTGCCTTGCCTTCCCTGGTTGTTCTTTCAACTCTTCTAAAAACCTTTGTAACTAATTTTCCATATTAAATCTCCTCTATTAAATTACTCTACATGTTTTTTTGTTTTGTTTGTTTGTTTTCTGAAGAGACCCAGACTGATACAAATGCTTTCAATCATGGGATTAGAATTTGCCAAAACTGGCTACCTCACACAATTGTTAAGGTCTCTGGGCTAGCAGCATTTTCTTCACTAGTTGTAGACAATAATAAACGAAGTGTTTCAGAAGAGGAAAATTAAATGATAACTCTGCATCCAGACTTGGTGGGGTGGAAAAAAAGATGAATTAAGTCTTCCTACTAACCCAGAAAGAGCAGATAGGCACTACAGGAGTTTCTCAAGTCATACTTAGCCCTTCCACACTCCTCCCGAAATTCCGTATCTTTCATACCCGCATATATTGAGCACCTGCTATGTACAGAGGCACTTTACTAGGCCTTGGGGATTCAGGATAGACAAAAATGCTACTGACCTCAAGGAACTTCCAGTCTAGGAGTCTAACGTGATCATGTGCATGCCTGTTCTACAATCAGCCCTTCCCAAAGGGAAAAAGGGAAGTTAACTGGCCCCACTGGACTGAACCTGTGATATTGGCTTAGAATTACCTACTCCAGTCAAACCAGCCAAATGAATCCATCATAGACTAAAATCCAGTAACTTGAATAGAGTTGTTCATAAAATTAAGGCAGGGCTCTTCAAGTACATCCTCACAACAATCCCTATCACCTGGCACATTCAGATAGGGATAGGGAGAGCAGCGGAGTACACCCACAAGGAGGAGACTGTATCCTCCCTCTCTAAGTTTAGATCCCAGCCTCTTCCAGGGTTGGAAATCCTGACCATTCATATCACTGTCAGGGGTGTTCTGACCACTTACTAATCCAAATGTATTAAAAAAAAATTTAAATGATTTATTCTATTTTGTTGTTATTGAAAGTATACATAGCAGAACATACAACAATTCTACAATTTCTATAATTCAGTGATATTGGTTACATTCTTCGAGTTGTGCAACCATTCTCCCCCTCCTTTTCTGAATTGCTCCTCCTCCATTAGCATAAACTCACTGCCCCCTAAGCTTCCCATCTAACCTTTCGAATTGCTATTGCCAATTTGATTCCAAATAGATAGCTGTTTAAAAGAGTAAAATGCTCAAGGCGGACATCCAATCTACTAAATTTTCAAGGGCTACTTGTCCTTGGTGTCAGAAGATCTTCTTATCTTCCTTTTCTTTCCTTCTCTAAGTGAGTCCTTCTTCCCTGATCCCAGAGCTTCATGAATGTTACCTCTCAGGAGTCCAAGCCAGAAACCCTGAAAGTCATCTTTAACTTCATTTGTGCTCTTACCCTAATAATCAACCCCAAAGCCCTGTAAAATACTGTAAATTTTATGTCCTCAACAGTTGTCAAACAATAAAAGTTAACACTTCCACAGCACTTACTATGTGCCAAACACTTAACCTCTGTTAACTATGGGGTGGGTGATATAATTATCCTCATATCACAGGTGAGGAAATGAAGACACAGAGAAGTCAAGGGAGCTTCCCAAGGTCCCAGCACAGTAAGTAGCAAAACCAGGATTAAAATTTAGGCAGTATGGCCACAAAGTCCATGCCCTCAACCACTGCCCGAAACTACTTTTCTCTACTTCTATTGCCACTACCTCTGTTAAGGTCATCTTTATACACGCTGGGATTACTGCTGTTAGCTGATCTTGCTGACTCTGATCTCCAGGCCAGCATTAATTGTCAGGATGTTGTTGGGTCCGTCGAGCTGAATCCTACTCAGAGCAACCCTATATAACAGAGTAGAACTGCCCCATAGGGTTTTCTAGGCTGTAGTCTATGGGAGCAGATCGCCAAGTCTTTCTCCCCAAGAAGTCACTAGGTGGGTCCAAATCGCCAAACTTTTGGTTAGCAGCCAAGCACTTAACCATTGCGCCACCAGGGCTCCTTAACTGTCAGAATAAATGGGGTATAAACACACTGACGTATGAACAATAGTTATCTGTGAAGGGCCCACGCCTTTTATTTTACTCTTAACATTTTTCCTTATTTTTATTTTCCAAACTTTCTGTGACTCTTATCATCCTAACAAAAAATAAATGTATATATTACAAAAATGCGATTTTTTAAATAACACACATGTGTGATTATATCACTTTCCCACTTAAAAGTTTTCAGTGGTTCTCTTGCCTGCAAGATAAAATGTAACATCCTTATTTTGGAATACATTCTACCCCATACTATCTTTCTAACCTCATCCCCTGCTGTCTCCCCCACATAGATGACAAGCTCCAGCCCCAGCATGCCCCCCAAACCCCACACTGTCCTGCCTCCTATCTTTGCAAGGCCAGTTTCCTCTACCTGGAATGCCTCCCACCTTCTCTCCCTAGAGCATACCCAGTCATTCTTGCAGACCCAGTAAAAATGTAACATCCTCTGTGAAGCTTTTCCAATTTTCCATCCCCTAGAAGGAAGAAATTGTGTCTCTCCCAGCAGACCCCAGGCTCCGTAAGGCCAGGAACCATGTCTTAATCAGTTTTGTCTCCTCTCTCAGCACCTGGTGCAGTCTAACAAACAGAAAGCACTCAATACACGCTTGCTGGCCGAATAAATGATGGTAGGGATGTATGGGTGATTCGTCTGGAGTACGAAGCAACCACTGATGTGTTAACTATGTGTTGTCTACGGAGCACCGGTTTAGAAATCTTGCTTTAACTGCAGTAACGTGTTCATCCTTGCTCACCATTGGCGTTGGATGCCAGAATAAGACTTAAGAGTAATAACTCTGAAACCTCATCCCCAGGCCCAGAGACCAGGACCATTGTGTGCAGAGGCAGGCTGGCTGCTGTTCCCACACCTGCAAAACTAGTTTCATCCTAAAGTTCAGCCAGTTTTAGAAAAGCAAGATTTCTAAGAAAATGTTTGAAGCATCCATTTCCCAGAGTCCCCCCTCCCACCCCCCCAGGACGCTGGCTCGGTGTGGAGCCAATATTTAAAAATCTTCCACTGCCATTTCCAGTTGCACCAAATGTGGATCATAACAGACAACAGGCAGACGGCTGCTTCATTTTCCTTTGCCAGAGCAGCCCGCTAACCCAACGCCCACACAAAAGGCCTCTGCAAAGTGTAAGCTGGAAACCACAAAAGTGTGCTATTAGTACCTGTAAGTCTCTACCTCTTCCCTGACCTCAAATCTTGGTCTTTGGCGCATTAAAGCTAGAAGGTAGAGATACCCCTGGGGCCCAGACCTGGGTCGAGCCTACTAGAAATAATCAAGAAGCCAGAGGTGACTCAGTTCCTACTTTGAATGAGGATGACTCTTCTACTAGCCAGTGCTGTTGTTTTGAGGTACCCAGCCATCTGGCCCCCTGATCCTGCTTGCCTTGACCTCCAAGACATGTCTGCCCTGTCCTGCCTGGACTAATGCACTGGTTTCCGAACCAAGGGCCTGCCTTGACCTCTGAGAGCATCAGGCTCATCACCCTTGGCCTGCAAACCCCTTGTCTCTATTCCTGCTCCACCTCTGCATGTCGTCCTGACAGGAGCCACCCACACCTCAACCTGCAAGCAACTCTCCCCAAGGAGAGGGAAAAAAAAAAAAAAACAACAATATAAACCAATTTAAAAAAGCCTGGCTGAAGATTAGTTAGCAGATTTGCAGTGACTTGGGCACCATACAGAATTAATATGAAATTCCTCGTGCCATAAAATGAAATAAAAGTGCCCAAAGATGAGCCAAAGAACAGCCTCCACCAGTCTCCCCACCTTGCTGAGACCGGGTGGCAAAGGCTTGCCCTCTCTCTGCCTTTTAGACAGGAAGTCTTATATGGCTCTTGCATTCCATCCAAAAGACAAGAGAGGGGGTGGATTTCTCTGAACCCTGGCCAGGTTGCACAGAGGTGGGTGTTGGGTCTTTTGAAACCGTCAGAATGAGTATGCTTCTGATTATGGGGTTCCCAAGACTCTGAGCCAGTTTTTACTTTTTTGAAGCACATACATTTTCTTTCTGGATCAGAGCCACATTACTCTGGTTATGTTAATCCCCCACCCCCCTACCTCCCCAGTAGTCACAGTGCTTCCCAGGGCATCCAGGGAGTTGCTTGTTTTAGGGAAATCCTGTGAGTTTGAACTCTGTTCAAGAATGTGCCCAGAGTGCTTCAGCCCAGGAGCAAAGTGGATTTTGCCTGGAGAGTTAAAAGCACTTGGGTAGTTCGGGTTGCGGGGGGAGGGGGGGAGTGTGGTCTGTGAGCCTGAGAGGAACAGGACGCCTATCTGAGAGGTCAGTTAGCTCAGCCCTGCAGTGTTCTGACCTACGATCTTGAAGATGGACCAGCTACTGGAAGATTCTCAGAATTATCTGATGAAAGGGTTAGATTATGCTGATGTGGCATGGGGAAATGTGAAGTGGGCTTGTCTTGGTCAATACACCTCTACTTCTAGAAGCTTCTGCTCCCAGGAGGTTCTCTGGGCTTTCCTTCTGTGTGAGAGACCCAGGGCTTCTCAAGGTAGTGCCTTTATTGACAGGGAAATACATTGCTCTTTCTAGATCTTTGCTTCTTACTTTCTCTACCCATCAGAATTTATCTGTCCTATGTCCCTACGCTGATAATAATACCAAAACCAAACCAGTTGCCTAGTCGACTCCCACTCATGACGACCTATGTGTGTCAGAGTAGAACTGTGCTCCATAGATTTTTCAATGGCTGATTTTTTGGAAGGAGATCACCAGGCCTTTCTTCTGAGGCACCTCTGAGTGTTCTGCAACCACCAACCTTTTAGTTAGCAACCAAGCATATTAACCATTTGCACCGTTCATAGTTCATCCCTATTAATGTGTTTTGTGGAGCTCTGGTGGTACAGTGGTTAAGAGCTCAGGCTGCTAACCAAAGGTTTGAATCCACCAGTGCGCCTTGGAAACCCTATGGGGCAGTTCTATCTGTCCTAATGTGTTTTCCTGGGTCACTTCACCTCTCCGGTCCTTAATGTGCCAGTAGTCTGCGAAGGTCCCTGGGATTCATGGCGATTTACTGATTCAATAAATATAGCTACACAGCCCTGAAGGCTGCCTGTAGGTTGTGCTCTCCAGTATTTGATGAACAGATTTACTACTGCCACATACTAGCCTGCATGAGAGTTAAGCTTTTATGGTCACTTATACTTCCGTGTTCATCAGATTCTTTGCCGATACTGAGTTTTATTAAGTGGAGGTAGAGGGGCAAGGAGAGCGAGAAAAAGAGGAAAAGAGAGGAGATGGAGGTACCCAGAGAGAATGAGCTAGAACAGAAAGTATGCCATCAAGACAAGGGAAAGAAAGCAGAAGATCAAGCAAAAGTAGTGGTCCTAAGGACAAGCTGTGTCTCCTTCACAGTTTTGCTCAACTGTTCTTCCCTTCCTCATTAAAAAAAACAAAAATGGTTGCCGTGGAGTCAATACCAACT
>NW_004444001.1:11334961-11339685 GCF_000243295.1 Trichechus manatus latirostris | reverse complement strand
ACCCACCCAGAGGCTCCACGGGAGAAAGACCTGGTGATCTGCTCCCATAAACATTACAGCCTAGAAAACCATATGCGGTCACTGAACAATTTGTGTCAAAATTGTTGAGTGGAAACCTGAACTGCTGTGTAAACCTTCATCGAAAACACAGTAAATTTTATTTTAAAAAACAAACAAACAAACAAAAACGCTATGGGGCAGTTCTACTCTGTCACATGGGGTCACTGTCAGTTGAAATTGACTCGATGGCACCTAACAACAACAATAACATTACTATTATTCGAGAGGAACATGGATGACCCAGACTCCAGGCAGGTATCTAGAGGATGAAGTATATTTTAAATAAGAGGACAAGCGTGGTGAGAGTTTTAAGGCCTCTTCTGTCATACCATGTAAAATGGGAAAACCTGCTTTGCTTGATGAGCTACATTAAGGAAATGCCTGAGACCTCTTTATAACTCAAAGTAATCTATAGAAGCCAAGTTACTGGCGCTCTGAGTGCGTACCAGCTAAATGTCAGGTCAGATTTATCATAGCATTGGACTGTGTATTACCCCTGTGCGTGAGACATGCTGCCTATGCCGTATTCTATAATTGGATAGTTCTTGACCAATCAGTTATTTTTAGCTATGAATGACCAGATAAATCAGAGTTCTTTGAGAGTTAAATAATCATCTACAGATGAGCTCAGCTGAGGTCTGAGGACACCACCATGCTCAGGGGAAAAGAGGATGGGTTGGGTGGGTGTGTTTTCTTCTCAAGCTACAACCTGTGATTTTCATCACCAATAATAATGATACCGGCACACAGCTAGTGCAACCTGATGAGCAACGAGAGCATAAAATAGTTTAGGTGTGAAGGAAAATTATCTAACAAAAGGGGTTTTGAAATATTCTGTCGAGTTCTTTTCTGAAGAACTGATTAAATAAAATCTGAAGTCCTTACAACGGCTTCGATGTTCTACATGACGTGGCCCCTGAAGACTTGCTTCTCTGACCTCCTCTCTCAATACTCTTCCCCTGGCCCACTTGGCTCCACTCACTCTGACCACCCAGCTCTTCCTCAGTCACCACCAAGCTTCTTCCCTCCTCAGATTCAGTACCATTTCTGGAATATTCTTCCCCAAATATCCACATAGCTTGCTCCGTCATTTCATTTAGGTCTCTGCACAAATGGTACCTCATCCGAGAACCTTCCCTAATCATGCTATTTAAAGACTACCCCTAACAATTTTTTCCCCTACATGCTCTCTTCTTCTTAACACTCAGCACCACCTAATTAGTCTGTATGGTATAAGAGTAGAGATTTCTGTGTGTATGCTCATCATAGTATACACACAGTGTCTGGCACACAGTAGGCACTCTTGAATGAACGGACAAATGAATTTGTTGAGTGGATGAATGAATGAATGGAAAAGCAGTAAGGTGGCAGAACCAAAAAGCCAGTATTAGTTCTAAGAGGCGACTGTCTTAGAAAAAGCTACATGGTAATAAGCCTACCCACTTTGTTTCATAAAATTGAAGATTTGGCCATGACTTTAATCCATTTTGTGTTCTAATTTAGTTCTGAAACTTGAATTCCTCTTTCTGCTGATTGTGCGTAGAGAAGCCCTGGATTAGGATGAGCAGAGTTTGGTGCAATCCTGACTCAGTCACTTCCCAGCTACGTGACCTTAGACAAGACACATGACTTCTCTCAAACTGAATGTCCTGGCTTTTCAAGTGAAGCTAACAAGTAACATCTTCCTCAAAGGGTGGTGAGAATTAAGTAAGATGAGGAGATGATGTATGTAAAAGCACTGGGGATTATAAAATGTGATATAAATGGGGTGCTGGGTGCTAGGGTTATATCGTAAAACATAGAAAGCAGCCTCCTTTAAAAAGTTTGATATTCAGTGATTTGGAGGGATGTAGAGACTGTCGTAAGACTATCTCTAGAGCAGTATTTTTTAGACTTTGGGTCTTGGCCCATTAGTGGGTCATGAAATCAATTTAGTAGATTAAAACCAACCTTTTTTTGGTAAATAAATGAGAAAATAAATTTTTTAAAGTCAGGATATTTCATAAAACTTTTATTTTCATTTTGTGTGTGTGATTGTAATGTCATGATATAAAATTTATTTCTCACTGTGGGTCATGGTCGAAAAGTTTAAAAATGATTGATTTAGAAGAATTTATTACAGTCCAGACTTTGGGTGATCAAGGCCTGCGCTGGAATGGAAGCTATGAGAGAAACAACAACAATAACTGTTATTACGATCTCATTTAATCCTCAAAATAACCCTAAGTCCGTTCTCTGTTATCCTAGGTCGCACATCAAATAAGTAAAACAGCCTTATTCCAAACCTGATTTACATCTTTGGTTTGTCTAACTCCTACAGTCCTATCACTAGGCAACTGCCTCACCTCTAAGGGGCCTGAGGTGGGTGGAAGGATAAGGAAAGGAGAAGTCAACATTAATACCAAAGGCTTCAGCCCCAGGTAGCTGACAGAATGCTTATGCAAGGGCCCGAAAGGACACCAGCAGAGTGAGTTGGTTTGGGCAGGGGAGGGGAAAAGACCTGACTTCAAAGTGATGGGGGGACCCCCAAATATCTAATTCCAAGTCAAAAGAGAGCTCCAAGCCCTTGGTAGAGATCATGAGGATTCCACAAGATATAAAGCCCCTCTGGGTTTGAACATCCTTGGATCAGAGCCAGCACCTGTCCTC
Source organism: Trichechus manatus latirostris (assembly GCF_000243295.1). Taxonomy (NCBI): domain Eukaryota; kingdom Metazoa; phylum Chordata; class Mammalia; order Sirenia; family Trichechidae; genus Trichechus; species Trichechus manatus. Next base: position 11,336,976 of record NW_004444001.1, on the reverse strand, counting down.
CCTGTACAAAGGAGCACTTCCTGCACCCAGAAGAGCTGGCAGGTAGTTGTGAATGGTAGACTCGCCTCATCGTGGCGCCAGCATCCTACTGACACATTCAGATAGTGAGGAACCTCTAGCCCTTCCCTCTTTGCACACCTCCCTGCCCCTCTGAATTTTACTCCCCCACTCAGAGGTCTACGCACATGCTAAAGACTCAATTCTGGTTCTGCAGTCTCAGTCTCTGGGAGCCCCTCGAATCTCCTCTAACCATTCTCTGACCCCAACCATGCTGAGAAGCATTCACTGAACCCATCCCTTTGCCTCTATGATTTATTCCCCTGCATATCTCACCCATTTTTCCCTCGCTATAATGTAAGCCCTAGTGATTTTAAGAGACTAGGTAGACTCCATATGGGCAGTGGCCTCCTGAGAAAATGCCAACCAAGGGCAACTCCATGTTAAGCATCTAAACTGAAAGTCACCTCCATGTTGAGAGTGAAAATTAGTGCTCATATAGCAACATGGCACAAACACACACACAAAATTATTGGATCAACACCAGTGTGAAGTGACTTAAGCTGCTGGGTGACCCCTCTCTGTCTTCAGTCTAAGTAACCCTCAGAGGGGAAGCATATAGCCAGTGATTAAGGTTGTGGGATCTGGCATCAGAAAAATAAGCAAACAAACAAAATATATAAATTGCTAAACTGTAAGCCTAGGCCATTCCATAACATTTGTGATTAGTCTTCACAGTAGGCTGAATAATGCCTCCCCCTCCCCAAAGATATCCATATCCTAATCACCAGAATCTTTGAATGTTGCCGTATAAAGCAAATACATATATATATATGTTTTGCAGATGTGATTAAGTTAAGAATCTTGAGATAGGGAGATTATGCTGGATTATCCTGCTGGGTCCTAAACACAATCACAAGCATCCTTATCAGAGAGAGACAGAGGGAGATATGACATGCATAGAAGAGGAGAAATCAATGTGGCCATGGTGGCAGGGATTGGAGTGATGTGGCCACAAGCCAAGGAATGCCAGCGGCCATCAGCAGTTGTAAGAAGCAATGGACAGATTTTCCCCTTGAACTTCTGCTGCGTGCACATGCTCAGTGCAAGTCCAACATTAAAAGACATATTTATTTTTATAAAGTGTGGTCCCTAAAGACAAGTCCACTTCTTCATCTGGTGCCTAAGCAAAGAAACATGAACCTGATCCAGCACTGAGGAAAAATCACCTGAATGTGTGCCAATCTCAAACCCAGTGACTTTCTGTGGGAATTTCACCAATAATTTTAAGCACCCGTTTTGTACACCTTTTAGCTGACTTCAGAATGTGGACCCAGGTAAGATGTGACTCCACTGTACTGTCTAGTCACTAGCCTCCCACACAGACGTGTGCTGAGCTTGCCCAGTTCTTTCTCTTCATCCCCCCACTGAACCAACTCTCACTGAGCTCCTCCAGGCACCAAAGACTACTGGCTAACTGGTCTCCTAGAAATACTATAGTTCTGGAACAATTATCCTGCTTGCCTCTTATCTTTATCACATTATTTTAACACAAAGTAGCAAAGATGCCATCAAGAGGCATAAAATTTCCAAAAAGTTGGGGGAATGTAGAAAGCACTAAAAATTCATGCGATCCATTAAATACCAAGTTATCTGCCCTCAGCAATTTCCTAAAAAAAACACATACATATTTATAGAACACTGGTCTTCCTACAGCCTCTCCCACTTCAAAAATGATTTTTTTAATTGTGACAGAACTTATTGCTAAGCACCCACATTTATATCTGCTGTGGATTGAGCTGTGTCCCCCAAAAAGATACGCTGAAGTCCTACCCCAAGTACCTGTGAATGTGATCTTATTTGGAGATAGAGTCTTTGCAGATGTAATCAAGTAAAGATGAGGTCATACTGGATTGGGGTGGGCCCAAATCCAATGACTGGTGTCCTTACAAGAAGGCCATGTGGACTCCGGCAAGATGGCAGTCTAGGCAGAAGCACCACGCCGTCCCTCCACAACA
>NW_004444001.1:11289617-11328386 GCF_000243295.1 Trichechus manatus latirostris | reverse complement strand
AAAAAAAAAAAAAAAAAAGAAGGCCATGTGAAGACACAGGGAAACACAAAGAGATCGCCCATATGACGAGGAAGGAAGAGACAGGAGTGATACATCTACAAGCCAAGGAACGCCAAGTATTGCAGGAACTACCAGAAGCTAGAAGAGTCAAGGAAGGATTCTCCCTCGGAGCCTTCAGAATAAGCTAAGCCTGCCGACACCTTGATTATAGACTTCTAGACTCCAGAATTATGGATCCACAATCAACGCCCATGGAAGCAGCAGTCAAGAAATTAAACTACGTATTGAATTGGGCAAGTATGCTGCAAAAGACCTCTTTAAAGTGATGAAAAGCAAAGACGTCACCTTGAGGACTAAGGTGCGCCTGACCCAAGCCATCGTATTTTCAATTGCCTCATATGCATGTGAAAGCTGGACAATGAATAAGGAAGACAAAGAAGACTGGATGCATTTGAATTACAGTGTTGGTGAATAATATTGACTATACCATGGACTGCCAGAAGAACGGACAAATCTGTCTTGGAAGAAGTACAGCCAGAATGCTCCTTAGAAGTGAAGATGGTGAGAATTTGTCTTTGGACATGTGATCAGGAGGGATCAATCCCTGGAGAAGGACATCATGCTCGGTAAAGTAGAGGGTCAGCAAAAAAGAGGAAGACCTTCAACAAGATGGATTGACACAATGGCTGCAACAATGGGCTCAAACACAACAACGATTATGAGGATGGTACAGGAGCGGGCAGTGTTTCATTCTGTTGTACGTGGGGTCACTGTGAGTCAGAGCCAACTGGATGGCACTTAACAACAACAGCAAGCCTCCAGAATTGTTAGAAAATAAATCTCTGTTGTTTCAAGCCACCAAGTTTGTGGTACTTTGTCACGGCAGCCCTAGGAAACTACTACAATGTTCAATAGCTTTTTGGAGGTTGTAAAACAGATAGGAGAACCTGGATGGCGCAAATGGTTAAATGCTGTACTACTAACCAAAAGTTAGAGGTTCAAATCCACCCAGGGGTACCTCAGAAGAAAGTCTTGGCAATCCACTTCCAAAAGATCACAGCCATTGAAAACCCTATGCAGTGCAGTTCTACCCTGAAACACACGAGGTCAACATGAGTCAGAATCAACTCTATGTCGACTGTTCTGTTTTTTAATAAAACAGGTAAGCAGCTCTACTGGAGTTATAACATAACAAAAACCTAGTCATACAATGAAAAGAAAAAGTCTGAAATTTACTTTTCTTATTACTTTTGTTAGCTGCTGCCAAGTCAGCCCCAGACTCATGACAACTCCATGCACAGTGGAACAAAATGGGGCCTGGTCCTGCACCATACCCATGATCAGTTGCAGATTGGACCTTTGAGATCCATAGGGTTTTCACTGGCTAATTTTCAAAAATAGCCAGGCCACTCTTCCTAGTATGTCTTAGTCTGGGAAGCGCTGCTGAAACATGATCAGCATCATAGCAACAGGCAAGCTGCCACTGACAGACATGACTGTGCATAAGGAATCAAACGCGGGTCTCCTGCATGGAAGGCAAGAATTCAACCCAATCTGCCTTAAAATGGGAGTCTCTCAAGAAAAAAAAAAAAAAAAGCTTCTCTAGCTTCTTTAAATATCTCCCAGTATTTAATTTCACTGAAAACCACGCTTCTGGCCCTACAATTCCTGCAGCCTTCTCATTACCTCCAACAATTTACATGGCATCTTTTTTGAACTCTGAATTCCCGGACAGAGTTGAGTGTGGTGCAGCAAATTAGTGAATCATAAAAATGAGAGCTGTAAAAGACCTCTGGGGTCATAAGGTTATCCTCTGCCAATTCTAGACGGTTCTCTGTGGTTTCTTTCTGAATGCTTTGTTCAAACTGGTTTTAAATCAACAATCCATCCCACAGGGAAGGAAAAAAAAAAAGAACAACATTAACAAAAAAAAAAAAAAGAACCCTTCCCTTTTGCCCATCCATCTCCCTAGCCAGCCCAACCCAGAAGACCGAAGTCTAGGGCCACTGGCAAAGGGGGAATGAATCATGGGGATGTGAGGGCTGGAAAGGACTTCAGAGGGCATCTCGTCCAATGCCAAATATTACAAATAAGGAAAAGTGAGGTTTGGGGAGTTCAATGTGCAATCCCACAAGGATTATATGAGACCCATTACAAGGAAAGCGGGGCCTGGCACATCAAAGGTACTCAATAAATATTGGTTCCATTTTCCTCATCAAACCATTTTCTGCCTTGTATTAGAGTTTGTTGTATACACACATTATACTGTGGCTCGTGAGTTCCTTGCGGGTGGAGCTTCGGTTTTATTTACTTTTTATATCCCCCACAGTGCCTAGACATGCCTTGCACATTGAGGATGACTCGGTAATTGCCAGTCATGTTGAATTAAGTTTCTACAAAGAATGCTCTTTCTAATTATCTATGTGAGATCAAGTTGACAACAGCAACTTGAAAGTTTAGATGAGAAGCTTAGGGGGCAGTGAGTCTAAGTTGATGGTGGTAGAACAATTTGGAGAAGGATGGTAAGAATGTTTGCACAACTTCAAGAATGTAATCAATGTCAAGGAGTTCTACATATAGAAATTGTAGAAATGGTGTATGACTATGTATATTTTCACACACACACACACAAATAGTGGTCTCTCTTCCTTGTATAAAGCTTACTAATTGTATCCATGTATGTCCCTGTCTTCCTCTTCCAAACCTAGAAACAGTGAGTGTATATTACAGGAAGGTGGGTACAGTGAGGCAGAGGTGGACTTCAGCAGAAATAGTCCAGGCTGACTTGAGAGGTAGTACATCCCTCTCCTTTGGGTGTGTCAGGCAGAGCTGGACACTGGGCAGAGATAGAAAGGAGGGGACTCAGGCATCCAATTTAGGTTTAGAGTATTAACATCTGAGGTCCCATCCCACTTCAAGTTTTTAGATTCTATGCTATAAAAGTGCTTTATTTCCAAACGCACATAAGGTTTCAACTAGTTGAATCCCTTAAAAGTCAAAGCCCTCTCAAGACAGATCCCCATAGTCTCTCACCCTTATAAATCAAAGACAACAAAATATGGCTCCAACCATGGGCATGGGGAAAAAGTGGTCCCCAAAGTTTTCTCCCAAATGCACCTCTTGATCTAGCTTAGACTTCAAAAGTTATCCTCTAACACACTTTTTAAAACCTCATTTAACATAGTCTGAAGTGGAATTAGTTTTCTGAGTTAGTCTGGCAAAGAGATGAAATCACATCAGATCCATATTCATTACAGACATCCCATATGTCATCTATGAGGATGGATGGGGCTCTCATGTGGGAGGAAGGGTAACTCAACAGGAACACTCCAGGTTTACGGAGACCTGTCTGCTACCTTCCTCTTTCACCTCTTTTTAATTGATTCATCCCCAAATGCTGGGCAGCCATGGAGACTCATCCATTCTAGCTGAAACCCTTTCATGTTTTATACCTCTCCCCCCCATTAGCACCAGCTAGTTACGCCTACATAGTCCTTTGGAGACATTTAAAAATTCTTGCGTGTTGTTTTAAAAATTAACATTTAAAACTCGGCCTATCTTTGTGGAAAAATTAGAAAATGCAGGTAAACAAAAGAAAAAATCCCACCTCCTCGAGAGAATTGCTCCAAATATCTAGTGGTGGTGCAAAAGTTAAGGAGCTCAGCTGCTGACCGAAAAGTTGGAGGCTCAAGTCCACCCAGAGGCTCTTCGTAAGAAAGGCCTGGTGATCTGCTTCCAAAAAATCAGCCATCGAAAACCCTGTGGAGCACAGTTTTACTCTGACACATACGGGGCTGCCATGAGTTGGAATCAACTCAACGGCAACCGGTAACGTTTTAAGTCTTTTTTCTCCCTCCTGGTCCTCTAGAGCAATGAGAAGGAGGGTGGTTAGAGAATAACTTTACAATCAAGGCCCAACTAAGAGTCAACTGTGAGTTCTAGATCTTAAATTCACCCTTGAACTCTCACCATGGAAAAGAGTAGGGGTGACTGGAAATAACTTACAGAAATGATGCAAACTGTTTCAAACAAAAAGATTCTCCCCCTTTTGGGAGTGGAAGAGGGGAAAAGGGACAGGGATGGCCTTTTGATCTAAATTATTCAGACTTCCAATCATCATAATCACAGCTACCATTTATTGAACATTTATAGTGTGCCAGGCATCCTTCATCTCATTGAGTTCACATCTTCTGGAGCCTTCCATGAGTTTGATGGTAAATTAGCAAGCCTGGAGGGAAAGCCTTGATTTGTAGCATTTACCATTTTTTGTGGTATAAATACTCCCATCAGTTTCAAGCTCAGACAGAGTTGGGAAAAGATGCTCAAGAACACACCATTACATACTATTTCCACCATTTAGATGTGATAGTCATAATCTTAAGAGCATAGATAATTACGTAATGTAGTAACATAATTAGGAAGTAATAAGTTTCGTGCATTTATTACCTTTTGTATATACATTTTAATACAATGTATTCAATGGTAAGTTTATATAACTTTTTTATTGATAGACTTCATTTTTTTTAAACCAGTTTTAAGGTTACAGAAAATTGAGTAGATAGTATACAGAGTTCCCATATACCCTCCCCCTCAAAAAAAGTTTCCCCTGTTATCAACATCTTGCATTAGTGTAGTACATTTGTTACTAATGATGAACTAATATTGATACATTATTATTAACGAAAGTCTATAGTTACATTAAGAAATCCTGGTGGCACAGTGGTCAAGTGCTCAGCTGCTAACCAAAAGGTCAGCAGTTCAAACCCACCAGTTGCTCTGCAGGAGAAAGATGTGGCAGTCTGCTTCTGTAAAGACTTACAGCCTGGGAAACCCTATATGCAGTTCTACTCTGTCCTGTAGGTTCACTATGAGTCCGAATCAACTCAATGGCAATGGGTAATGGTAGAGTTCACATTCTGGCTCGCTCTTCTGTTGTACAATTCTATGTGGTTTGACAAATGCATAATAACATCATGTATCCACCATTACAGTATCATGCAGAATAATTCCACTGCCCTAAAAGTGCCCCTTCCCTCCCCTGTTCATTCCTCCCACCCTCCCTCTTCCCTCCCCTGGCAACCACTGAGCTTTTCACTGTCTCTATACTTCTGCCTTTTCCAGAATGTCATATAGTTGAAATCACAGTGTGCAGCCTTTTCGGACTGGCTCCTTTCACTAAACAATATGCATTAAAGTTTCCTCCATGTCTTTTTGTGGCTTGATAGAGCATTTCTTTTTTTTTTTTTTATCACCAAATAATATTCCATTATATGGATGTACCACAGTTTATTTATACATTGACCTTTTGAAGGACATCTTGGTGGTTTTCAGTTTTTGTCAACTATGAATAAAGCTTCTATAAACATTCATGTGTAGGTTTTAGCGTGGACACAGTATTCCACTCATTTGGGTTAATACCTAGAAGTGCAATTACTGGATCCAATAGTAAGACTATGTTTATCTTTGTAAGAAACCACCAAACTGTCTTCCAAAGTGGCTGTACCATTTTACATCCCCACCAGCAATGAATGAGAGAGTTCCTGTTGCTCCACATCCTCGCTAGCATGTGGTATTGCCAGTTTTTTTTAATTTTAGCTATTTTAATAGGTGTGTAGTGCTATCTCATTTTAATTTGCTATTTCCTTATGACATTTGGTGGCAGGCATCTTTTCATATGCTTATTTGGCGCCAGTATGTCTTCTTTTCTGAGGTTTCTATTCAGATTGTTTGTGTTTTACGTTTAGGTCTGATCCTTTATTTCTTTCTTTCTTGTGAAAGGTATAAGGTCAGGGTCTAGATAAACTATTTTAAATGTGAATGTCCAGTTGTTCCACTACCATTTGTTGAAAAGATTATCCTTTCTCCACTGACTTGCTTTTGCTCCTTTGTCAAAAATCAGTTCACTATATTTGTGTGGGCCTATTTCTGGGCTTTCTATTATGTTCCATTGATCTATTTCTATATTCTTTTGCCAATACCATACTGTCTTGATTATTGTAGCTTTATATTAAGTCTTGAAGCTGGGTAGCATCAGTCCTCTGACATAGTTGTTCTTTGCTACTATGTTGCTATTCTGCATCTTTTGCCTTTCCATAAATTTAAAATATATCATGAATAATTTTGTATTGATTGCATGTTAAAATGGTAACATTTTGTATATGTTGAGTTAAATAAAATATATTATAACACTAATTTCACCTGTTTCTTTTTACTTGTTTAAATATATCTACTAGAAATTTTTTAAATTACATTTGTGACTTACATTATCTTGACATTGGACATCAGTGCTCTAGAGAGTTACCAGGATCCAGGTAACTTTGCTGGAGATGGCATTTTGAATTATTTAGCCCTAAAGTTCTCAAGCTGGAGGCAAGGTCTCTCAAACTCACTATCTTGGTGGGGAGTTTGATTCCCTTAGTCTTGCAGGAACTCATCCTGAGCCTGATTTATTGAGCACTGACTGTTACATACAGTGTGAACAAAAACCAGCATGCCCTGGTGCAGCACCAACAGAACACTGCTCCATCCTTCACACCGTCTAACTTCCTTACCACATTACTGTTCCCAAGCCCAGAGACATTAAAGTGGATCCAATGAGGAACCCTTGAAAACAAGCTAGAGACAAGTTATGTCCCTGAGGTGTTATTATTAAACACTTGTTATGTGCTAGCCCTGAGCTGGGGCAATGACAGAGTGGGGTTCAGATTTCAAAAGAAATAGACCAGCAGAGATATGGCCAATTGATTTTTGACAAACGTGCAGAGGCAACTCGGGAGAAAGGAAATTTTTTTCAACATGTGTGTTATGGATTGAATTGTGTCCCCCCGAAATGTGTGTCAACTTGGCTAGCCCATGATTCCCAGTGTTATGTGGTTGCCAACCATTTTGTGATCTGATGGGATTTTTCTATGTGTTGTAAATTCTACCTCTATGCTGTTGTCATGGATTGAATTGTGTCCCCAAAAAAATATCTGTCAACTTGGCTGGGTCATGATTCCCAGTATTGTATAATTGTGTACCATTTTGTAATCTGATGTGATTTCCTTATGTGTTGTAAATTCAGTCACTATGATCTAATAAGATGTATTAGCGGCAGTTATACTGATGAGGTATACAAGATTGGATAGTGTCTTAAGCCAATCTCTTTTGAGATATAAAAGAGAGAAGTGAGCAGAGTGATGTGGGAATCTCACACCACCAAGAAAGCAGTGCTGGGAGCAGAACGTGTTCTTTGGACCTGAGGGTCCTGTGCTGAGATGCTCCCAGACAAAGGGAAAACTGAAGACAAGGAGATTCCTCCAGAGCCAACAGAGAGAGAAAGCCTTCCCCTGGAGCTAATGCCCTGAATTTGGACTTGTAAGCTACTAGACTGTGAGAGAATAAATTTCTCTTTGTTAAAAGCCACCCACTTGTGGTATTTCTGTTAGGGCAGCACTAGATGACTAAGACAGCTGTTAATGAGGCAGGATTAGAGGCAGTTATGTTAATGAGGCAGGACTCAATCTATAAGATTAGGTTGTGTCTTACGTCAATCTCTTTTGAGATATAAAAGAGAGAAGCAAGCAGAGAGACATGGAGACTTCATACCATGAAGAAACAACAGCCAAGAAAACAGCGCGTCCTTTGGACCCAGGGTCCCTGCGCTGAGAAGCTCCTCAATGGGAGAAGATTGATGACAAGGACCTTCCTCCAGAGCTGACAAAGAAAGCCTTCCTCTGGCGCTGGCATCCTGAATTCAGACTTCTAGCCGACTAGACTGTGATAGAATAAACCTCTGTTTGTTAAAGTCATCCACGTATGGTATTTCTGTTATAGCAGCACTAGATAACCAGGACAATGTGTTACTAGAACAATTGGATATCAACATTTGTTGGTAAGAACAATTGGATATCAATATACAAAAAAAAGAACTTCAATCCATTTTCTTACCATTTATAAAATTTAACTCAAAATATATCATTGACCTAATATAAAACCTAAAACTATAAAACCCGTACAGACTTGTACACAAATGTTCATTGCTGCTTTACTTGTAATAGTCGATAACTGGAAACAACCCAAGTGTCCATTAATAGGTAAATGCATAAACAGATTGTCTAACATCCATACAATGGAATACTATTCAGTAATAAATAAACCAACATGGCTGGAGCTCAGAATAATTATGCTAAGTGGAAAAAAAAAGTACATACTGTATGATTCCAACCATTGCCTTCGAGTTAATTCCAACTCATAGCGACCCTATAGGACAGAGAAGAACTGCCCCATAGGGTTTCCAAGGAGCAGTTGGTGGATTTGAACATGCCCACATTTTGGTTAGCAGCCAAGCTCTTAACCACTGTGCCACCAGGGCTCCACTGTATGATTAAGGGAGGGATTATAAAGGGGTACAAGGAAACTTTCTGGGGTGATAGATACGCTCATTAGCTTGATTGTGGTGATGGTTTCATAGATGTATACATATATCAGAACTTATCAAATTGTACACATTAAATATGTGCAGTTTACTGTCAATTATACCTCAAAAAAGAAAAAAAGTATAAGGCATGACCCCTGCTGTTGGCAAGCTTACAATAGAGATTGTATTATCAGGATTCACCATGACTTTCCCTTTAAACCACTAACTGATGGTAGCTCCAGAGTTTCTATAGAGCATGGACTTAAAGATGGCATTAACAGGTGAAAATGGGGGCTTGGGGCTGGGGAATTCTAGTAACTTGTCTTGAAGTTGAGTTTGCATAGCAAACTGTTGGGGTTTTTAACCTGTTCATCTGGGTGGTTTAGGGGTGCTAATGGAGGGTGGCTAAATTCCTATTGTGCCATCCCATGAAACTTGGCTGCTGAAGAATCCTGACAGGTAAATGAGATTGATTCCCTTTAGGATCTGATCCCAAAAGGCCCAAATCCAGGGCCAGCCCTGGTAGCCTCGCTCCCTTACTCTAGAACCTTCTGCCCCATCCTATCTGCACTCCCTCTGGCTGCTTTGTCCAAGTGCCCCCAAGGGGCTCTGTTCTCACCTACTCTCATCAAAGAATTGTTGTTGTGCACCATTGAGTCGATTCTGACTCATAGTGACTCTTTAGAACGGAGTAGAACTGCCCTACAGGGCTTCCAAGGAGTCGCTGGTGGGTTCCAACTGCCAACCTTTTGGTTAGCAGCCTGAGCTCTTAACCACTTTGCCACAGGGGCTCCCTCCAAAGAATCAGTGCCTGGAAAATGCTTGTGTTATTTCTCTCAATGGGACCTGCATATTTATAGATCTGTGGAATAAAATGACAATGACTCAAAAGGATTCGTTTCTAGAGGGGTATTTCAGACACTCTGGGGCTCACGGGACCTTACCACAACATGGACAATCACCTGCAATCACCCACCACCTTCTGTAATTACAAGTCAACAGATCTTTATGCTCTGGTTATTGGCCTGCTGATAGATGGAAGTTGAGCTAATCTCTCACCTCCCTTCCAACTGAACAGTCAGGAAAGAGCAGGCAGTGGGAAAGCACTGGAGCCTTTGCTGCCTATTGGAAGCCCAGCTGTGATAACCACCATCAAAGTTCTACCTTCAATGGTTGAGTTCCAGACTGAGAAGTGGGGGACAACCCCAATCTCCTCTGAAGGACATGTCTCAATAAGACTGTGTCTACCCAAGTGTAGCTCAGAATCTCCTGGAAAAAGAGTCCTTATTCCATCTAGGTAATGAATACTGGGCAAGGTTAGCTCAGAATAATGAATGATGGGGTGAGAGGCAGAGCTGAGACCTTGGCTCAGAGCCCATTGCATTTTCAGATGGCCCAGGTCAGCCCTGCAAGCCAGCCTCCCTGAAGCCTGACCATCCAGAACTGGTTGTGTCCCAAGGCAGAACCCAGTCAGATAAACAAAACAAGACCACTGCTAGAGTGGTTTTAACTGTTCTTTGATTTTTTGGAAGACATAACATAGGATCAGGAAATCTCAGTTGGAGGGAACAGTAGAAGCATTTGAGCCCGACTACCTCACTGACAAGTAAAGCTCTGCTCCATCATCCCTCAGAAGTGGCTCTCTAGCTTTCTCCTGAATGCTTTCAGTGACAGAGTCTTATTTTAAAACAAGCTCTAATTGTTAGAAAGTTCTTCCTTATATGTGCAGCTGTGAAAAGGAATGAGGAAGTTGTCTTTGTACTGATGTGGAAAAATCTCCAAGATATACTATCGAGTGAAAAAAGGCCAGGTGCTGAACAATGTGCATAATATACTCACTTGGGGGTTAAAAAAGAGAAAAATAAGAATATTCATATTTGTTTATATATGCACCAAGGAACTCTGAAAGAATATAATACAAGAAACTTAAAAATATAGTGGTTACTTACGGCCAGAAAAGGAGAACCAAGCAGAGAGTAATGATATGGAATTTAATGACGGCAACAGGTTTGGTTTGGTTTTTGGTTTAGTAAGTACTTTACACGTACCCATTTAGTCCTCACAACAACCCTACAAGATAAATACCATTATTATCCCCATTTCTCAGATGCAGAAGTTGAGGTTCAGAGAGGTTAAAAAACTTGCCTAAAGTTACACAGAGGACCCCTGGTGGTGCAGTAGTTAAGCGCTCAGCTGCTAACCCAAAGGTCAGCAGTTCAAACCCATCAGCACTGCACTGCGAGTGAAAGAGGTGGCAGCCTGCTTCAGTAAAGATTGCAGCCTTGGAAACCCGACTGAATAGACCCTTTCCCAGGAATGGAAAAAGACATTCTCAATTCTTTCCGTTGATCCGCAGATGACCTGGGCATCCATACCCTTCCCCATGCTGGTTCAAAAAACACCAAACCTGTTGCCATCGAGTGGATTCCAACTCATAGTGACCCTATAGGACAGAGTAGAGCTGCCCCCATACAGTTTCCAAGATGCTCCTGGTGTATTTGAACTGCCAATCTTTTGGTTAACAGCCATAGCTCTTAACCACTACACCACTAGGGTTTCCCCACACTCCTTAGTCTTTCCCAAATACACACCCAGATATTGCTGTACCTTTAAGGGTGGGGCCCAAAACAGAAGACAGTTCTCCAGGACTGGTCTGGCCAATATGACTATCATCTCCCTTGTTTTGAGCACTATATTTCTATTAATGCAGCTTAGGTTTGCACTTGCTTTTTTGGAATTCTCATTTCTCCGTTGCAGTTAACTACAAACTCCAATATTCATTCCCATATGCTTCTGCTTAATCAGCTCTTCCCCATTCCTTACAGGTACAGTTGTTTTCTATGTCCATTTCTAGGACATGTATATCTATCCCATGAAACTTTGTCTTGTTAGTTCCATTCTTGCGTTTTGACCCATTCTTCCAGCCTGGCTCAGGTGGGCCTGGCTCAGTTTCTCAAAATAGTTAAGGTCTCTCTCAGCCTCATGGAGAACAGGTATAATTATTCCTACTTCATAGATAAGGAAACTTAGTCCCAGAGAAGAAACTTGCCTTAAGCTCTCACAATTCTTGGTGCCATGGGGAGGATGAACCCAGGGCTCTTGACCTCCACTCACTCTAGGAAGCCCTGTTGTCACACTAGGACCAAAGTCCCAAAACTTTTGGAAGGGCTCCATCCAGAGAACATTATGCAGACCCCAAGCTTGGTGTTGCCTCCCCAGTGTCCAGCTCCAGCACCTTCAGTAGGAACAGGGGAGAGAGCCCACTAAGACCATCTCTTGATCGAGTGTTGCAGTCAAAAAGAGAAGGCGGTCATATGCATGGCACATGTTCAAAGTTGGCTGGTGATTACAGCAGCTTAAAACATCATGTTCTAGATTAGCTGCTTGGGGTTTTCTGAAACTTGTGCCGAAATCAGAGATGCCGTGGGGATGACATCTTCCTTATCTGTGAAGTGATGTGATGTGGAGTTATTCAACAAACAATCCCCCAGAGACCACAAACCAAGGAACAGATCCAGGAATTCCACTGCTGTCTGCCAGATGTGCAGGTTGAAGTGTGTTTCGATGCTCGCCGCATGTCCTCCCTCCAACAGACGAGATCAAGCAGCTATTTCAAAGATGAGTCGAAAAAGGGGGTGGGGGAGCCTACCTAATCCTTATGCTGGTAACATATCTGATTTGGCGAAGTAGGTGGAAAAAGTGAAAGCAGGGCAATTTCTCAGATTAAACTGATCTGTGGTCATGAAGACACCAGCAAACATGGCAGGGAGACAGAGAAACCATGACTGGGCTGATCCAAGTGCACCAGGACCTTCATCCACAGGAAAAGTCACGACAGCAGGAGTTGCAACGAGCAAATCATAAAGAACTGAGAATACCTTTGAGATGAGCTGATGGTGAATTGAGGAGAAGTGAGCCGATGGGATTCGACGAAGGGCAGCCCTTTCCAAGGGTCATGGCAGGTTTTTTGAGGTGTGGGATGTACCTCAATATCAAGAATTAAGTCTCAGATGCCATCAGGAACTTCAACTTCACTGGATGGGGTGGAATTTGTAAAGGAAGCTTACTAACCTAGACACTAGAAATGTGGCCTTCAATTCTGATCCTGCATTACTGGAGGCTTTTGAATATTATGTAACCAATGTATGACTCAGTTTCCCCATTTGTGGGGTGACTGTTGTGAGGGTAAGAGGCAGAATAGGAAAGATGATTATTAATCTCCACCCCACCTGCCTAACTGGTGTCCTATGAATACAGAGATGATAACATCAGAAAATTCTTCTGAATCACTTAATGAATGACAGAGAATAAATAGGAAACTTTTTACTGCTCTTATGATGAAATTCATAAAACTGTCTATGGGGGTATGTTTTCTGAAATCCTGTAGCACAATTTATTTCTTGACTGTGTGACAGTCTTTGCCTCGGCAAAACACTTAACAGAACAAGGTCCCCATGACTCTATCATAGGAAATTAAATCCCTGGAAAAGTAGAAAGTCCCCTAAAATATGCCCTTCTGACCCCAAACCAGGAGCCCATCAGTGCAGGAAGATGTCTCAAGTATGTTCCATTGTGAACTGGGTGCAGCTGGCACCCTTTAATGGATAAAACTGGTTCCAAGAATGAGTCATGCTGATTATACCCTTGGGACATCATTCATAAATATCATCTGTCCCCAAAGACTTTCAAAACACAGGAGTCATGGCAAAATACACATACACATATACATGTAAGCAAGGTTTCTTACAATCAGGTCATTGTTCAGAGCAGAAAAAACTGGGCACACCCTTTATCTAAGATAAAAAGAAAATGCAGAAAGCAACCAAATGAAATCTACCTTGCCTAACCTGAAAAACAACAGTTGGATTAGAACATTGTCTATGATCCATTTTCAGTGAGCCACATTTCTGGGAGCATTTCAGCCAGCAGAACACTTCCTAGAGCCAGTCCTCCCTTAAATGATGATGTGTGTTCTCTGCCACCTAGACCCATGACCCCTTTTGTGGTTGTCCTTCCAATCAGTCCCATTGTCACTCAAGGGATACAACAACTGGTTAATGAAACTTTCTTCTTTCCTACAAAATATGTTCTCAGACTATAGTCCTCTTTTTTTTAATAGGGAATCAAACTTCAGAAACAAATGTTAATGTCAGTATTTCAGGTACCTGCAAGCTCCTGAAAGCAGGGGTGAGGGGAGGCAAAGGGGGTATTATGATCTCACCCAACTCCTCAAGGTAGAGCCTGCAATTCAGACTTCAAAAGCTTCCCTTCTTCATTCCCACACAGAACAGAAAGGCTCTAAAGGATTAGACCTATGCAATGGCGACTTGGTCCCACTGTGAGCTTGCATCTTACCCAAAACAAAACTCTCCCAAGGATGCCTTTCTATAGAAAATGGCTGATCTGGGAAGAGTCAGTAGGGCACATACTGTAAGGCCAGGTGCAGAATATATACACACTTGCTGAGCCTGCAGCCATGAGGTAGATGCTGAGAAATTTCAGACGCTGCTCCCAACCCCTTGGTGTCCTTGGTATTCTTAGAGGGTTCAGGACCCTTCTTGTTGTGCCATAGAGAGATGCATATAGAACTCTGTCACCATGATCCCTAGCATAGGTAACTACATAGATAAGTAAAAAAGTGAATATAAATATGTTTTTGTAACTGTTTTCTTCTCCTATCTGATTTAAAAGAAAACTTCATAAAGCAGTTGGTTGATGGACTTATAATATGTATAAACATATAATTTAAATGACAATAAAAGTACAAAGGAGGGGAGAGAGAAAGAAACTATATTGGAGCAAAATGTTTGTATTGAAATTATATTGGTATTAATCTAAGCTAGACTGTTTTATGTTTGTTGTATTCCCCAGGATAACCACTAGTGAAATAACTCAAAAAATATAATAAAATCGTATACCAGAAAATATCTATTTAACACAGAAGAAGACAGAAAAGGAGGATTAGAGGAACAAAAAAGACACAAGGCATTTAGAAAATAAATAGCAAACTGGCAGATATAAATTCTACCTTGTCAGTAATTACATTAAATGTAAATGGAGTAAACATTCCAATAAAAAGCAGATATTGGAAGAATGGATTTAAAAACTATGATCCAACAATATTCTCTCTACAAGAGACACATTTAGATTCAAAAACACAAATAGTTTAAAATTAAAAGGATAGAAAAGACATACCTTGCAAACAGTACCCAAAAGAGATATGAAGTGGGTACACTAATATCAGGGAACTGCAAGAAATTCAAGCCAGATTCAGAAGAGGACGTGGAATGAGGGATATCATTGCTAATGTCAGATGGATCACAGCTGAAGCAGAGAATACCAAAAGGATGTTTACGTGTGTTTTATTGACTATGCAAAGGCATTCGACCGTGTGGATTATGGATAACTTTGCAAAGAATGAGAATTCCAGAACATTTAATTGTGCTCATGTGGAACCTGTGCATAGACCAAAAAGAAGTCATTTGAACAGAACAAGGGGATATTGTGTGGTTTAAAATCAGGAAAGGTATGCATAAGGGTTGTATCCTTTCACCATACTTATTCAATCCATATGCTGAGCAAGTAATCTGAGAAGCTGGACTATATGAAGAAGAACACGGCATCGGGATTGGAAAAAGACTCATTAACAACCTGTGATATGCAGATGACACAACTTTGATTGCTGAAAGCAAAAAGGACTTGAAGCACTTACTGACGAAGATCAAAGACTACAGTCTGCAGCATGGATTATACCTCAACATAAAGAAAACAAAAATCCTCACAATTTGACCAATAAGCAACATCATGATAAATGGAGAAAAGATTGAAGTTGTCAAGGATTTCATTTTACTTGGATCCATAATCAACACGCATGGAAGCATTAACATATTGAATTGGGTAAATCTGCTGCAAAAGACCTCTTTGAAGTGTGGAAAAGCAAAGATATCACCTTGAAGACTAAGGTGTGCCTGACCCAAGTCACAGTATTTTCAATCACCTAATATGCATGTGAAAACTGGACAATGAATACAGAAGACCAAAGAAGACTGATGCACTGGAATTATGGTGTTGATGAAGAATATTGAATATACTATGGACTGCCAGAAGAACAAACAAATCTGTCTTGGAAGAAGTACAGCCAGAATGCTCCTTAGAAGCAAGGATGGCAAGACTTCATCTCACATACTTTGGACATGTTGTCAGGAGGTTCCAGTCTCTGAGAAGGACATCATGTTTGGTAAAGTAGACTGTCAGTGACAAAGAAGAAGTCCCTCAAAGAGATGGATTGACACAGTGGCTGCAACAATGGGCCCAAACATAAGAACAATTGTGAAGATGGCACAGGACTGGGCAGTATTTTGTTCTGTTGTACATAGGGTCCCTATGAGCTGGAACTGACTCAATGGCACCTAACAACAATAACAACATACTAATATCAGACAGAATAGATGTTAAGACAAAAATTGTTACCAGAGATAAAGAAGGACATTTTATAATGATAATCAACCAGTTGCCACTGGGTCGATTCCAACTCATGGTGACCCCATGTGTCTCAGAGTAAAACTGTGCTCCACAGGATTTTCAATGACTAATTTTTTTGGAAGTAGATCACAAGGCCTTCCTTCTGAAGAGCCCCTGGGTGAACTCAAACCTCCAACCTTTTGGTTAGCAGCCAGATGCATTAACCATTTTCACCACAAAGATACTCTTTTATAATGATAAAGGGTCAATAATTTAGGAAGACATAAAAATTATAAACATATATGCACCAAACAGAAGAGCCTCAAAATACTTCAAGTAAAAAACTGACAGACTTGAAGAGAGAAATAGACAATTCAACAGTAACAGCTGGGGATTTCATTACCTCATTTTCAATAATGAATAGAACAACTAGGCAGAAGATCAACAAGAAAAAGACTTGATCAACACTATAAACCAATTAGATCTGGCAGTTATATATAGAACAGTCTACCCAACAACAGTAGAATATATATTCTTCTCCAGTGCACATAGAACATTCTCTGGAATACTGCATATGTTATACAATAAAAACAGCAGTAATTAATATACATGGATAGTAATCATACAGTGTATGTTCTCCAGTCACAATGAAATGAAATTAGAAATCAATAACAAAAGGAGATTTGGAAAATTCACAAATATGTGGAAATTAAACAGCACACTCCTAAGTAACCAATGAATCAAAAGGGAAATTAGAAAATACTTTGAGATGAATGGAAACTAAAACAGAAAATACAAAAACTTATGAAATGCAGCTAAAGCAGTGCTTAGATGGAAATTTGTAGCCATAAACACCTATACTGTAGAAGAAGAAGAAAGAAGAAAGATTTCAAGTCAATAACCTAACCTCCAACCTTAAGAACCTAAACTAAGAAATGCAAACTAAACTCAAAGCAAACAGAAGGAAGGAAATAATAAAAATGAGAGAGAAAATAAATGAAATTGAGACTAGAAAAACAATAAAGAAAATCAACAAAATAAAAAATTGGTTCTATGAAAAGATCAACAAAATTGGCAAACATTTATCCACTGGTCCCACCTCGACTGGAGCAAAGGAGAATGAAGAAAACCAAAGACACAAGAGAAAGATTAGTCCAAAGAACTAATGGACCACAACTACCACAGCCTCCATCAGACTGAGGGCAGCACAACTAGATGGTGCCCTGCTACCACCACCGACTGCTTTGACGGGGATCACAATAGAGGGTCCTGGACAGAGATGGAAAAAAAAGTAGAACAAAATTCTAACTCACAAAAAAAGACCAGACTTACTGGTCTGACAGAGATTGGAGAAACCCTGAGAATATGGCCCCTGGACAGCCTTTTGACTCAGTACTGAAGTCACTCCTGAGGTTCACCCTTCAGCCAAACATTAGACAGGCCCATAAAACAAAACAATACTAAATGGGCACACCAGCTCAGGGGCAAGGATGACAAGGCAGGAGGAGACAGGAAAGCTGGTAATGAGGAACTCAAGGTCAAGAAAGGGAGAGTGTTGACATGTCATGGGGTTGGCAACCAATGTCACAAAACAATATGTGTATTAACTGTTTAATGAGAAACTAATTTGCTCTGTAAACTTTCATCTAAAGTACAATAAAAAAAAAAAAAGGGCAACCATTTAGATACATTGACCAAGAGAAAAAGACTAAAGACAAATTAATAAAATCAGAAATAAAAGTGGGATATTACTACCAGCCATGTAAAAATTAAAAGGATTATAATAGAATATTGTGAACAATTGTATGCCTACAAATTAGATAACCTAGATAAAATGGGCAAATTCCTAGTAAGATACAAATTATCTAAATTGACACAAGAGAAATAAAAAACAAAAGTAGACCTATAACAAGTAAAAAGATTCGATTAGTAATCAATATACTCCTCCCCCGCAAAAAAATACACACACACAAAATCCTAGGCTGAGATGGCTTCATCAAACATTTTGATGAATTCTACCAAATACTTAAATAACAATTAACACCAGTATTTCACAAACTCTTCCAAAAAGTAGAAGAGGAGGGAACACTTCCCTTCTAATTCTATGAGGCCAGTATTACTGATAGCAAGAGCAGACAAAGACATCACAAGAAAACAAGACCAAGTTCCCTTATGAATATAGATGCAAAAATCCTCAACAAAACACAAGTAAACGGAATCCAGCAACAAATAACAAGGATTTTACTGCAAAAAAAGGTAGATGGAATTTTGGTAGAGATTGCACTGAACGTGTAGGTAAACTGGGAGAGCATTGACATCTTAACAATATTAAATTTTCCAATCCATAAACATGGATTGTCTTTCCATTTATTTAGGTCTTCTTTAACTTTTTTTCAGTGCATTGTAGTTTTGATTTTTGTACCCTGCAACTATGTTAGACCTGTTTATTAGCTCTAATGGGTTTTTTAGTAAATTTATTAGGATCTTCTATATACCAGATCATGTTATCTACGAATAGAGCTAGTTTTACTTCTTACCTTCCAATCTGGATGCCTTTTATTTACTTTTCTTGCTTCCTTACTTTAGAGGGAAAACTTTCAGTCTTTCACCATTAAGTATGATTTTTAGCTGTGGGTTTTTGATAGATGTCCTTTATTGCTGGAGGAGTGTAAAATGGTACAGTCACTTTGAAAAACTGTTTGGCAGTTCCTCAAAAAGTTAAACATAAAGTTACCATATGACCAACAATTCCTAGGTATGCCCCCAAAAGAATTGAAAATACGTGTCCACACAAAAACCTGTACACAAAAATTTGTATCAGCAATATTCATAATAGCCAGTAAGTGGTAACATCCCAAACATTCATCAGCTGAAGAATAGATCAACAAAATGTGGTTTATCTTCTACTCAACCATAAAAAAGAATAAGGTATTGATATATGCTACAACATGAAGGAAACTTGAAAATATTATGTTAAGTGAAAGAAGGCAGACACAAAAGCCACATATTGTATGATTCAATTTCTATGAAATGTCCAAAATATGAAAATCTATAGATATAGTATATTAGTGCTTTCAAGAGGTTGGCAGAAGGGTTAATCGGGCAAAAGGGGCATAATCAGCGTGAGGTTTCTTTTTGAGGTGATGAAAATATTCTGGAATTGGATAGTGGTGATGGTTGAAAAACTCTATGAATACACTAAACATCACTGAATTGTACATTGTAAAAGGGTGAATTTTTATGGTATGTGAAGTGTATCTCAATAAAGCTGTTATTTTTTTAAAAAATCCTTCTACGTACTGCTTTAGCTGCACCCTATAAATTTTGATAATATGCTCTTGTTTTCATTCCGTTAAAAATAATTTCTAATTTCCCTTCTGATTTCTTGTTTGACCTATGGGTTATTTAGACGTGTTGTTTAATTTTCAGATATTTGAAGGTTTCCCATATTTATTTAAGTAGCCAATTTCTAATTTAACTCCACTGTGTTCAGAGAATATACTTTGTATTATTTAAATGATGTTAAATTTATTGACACTTTGTTTTATGGCCCAGCATATGGTTTGTCCTGGAGAATATTCCATGTACACTTGAAAAGAACGTGTATTCTACTTCTGTTAGTGGAATGTTTTATAGATGTCAGTTAGTCAAGTTGGTTGATAGTGTTGTTCAAGTCTTCTATATCTTGCCAATTTTCTGTTTAGTTTTTCTATCAGTTATTGAGAGTGGGGTATTAAAGATTTTAATTATTGTCGAATTATCTATTTCTTCCTTCAATTCTGTAAGTTTTTGCTTCTTATATTTTGGGACTCTGTTCTGAGATGTGCATAAACATAATTTTTATATCTTCTTGGAGAATTGGTCTTTTTCATTATGAAATGTCACTCTTTTTATCTAGTAAAAGTTTTGTCTTAAAGCCTATTTTGACTGACATTACTATAGCCAATTTCAGGTCTCTTATAGTTACTTTTTGTATGGTATATCTTGTTCAACCTTTTTATTTTCAACTTATTTGTGTCTTTGAATCTAAAATGTGTCTTTTGCAGGTATCACATAGTTGGGTCTTATTTTTTAATCCAGTCTGACAATCTCTGCCTTTGGGATGGAGTGTTTAATTCATTTACCTATAATGCAATTGCTGATATGCTTGGATTTATGTCTGTCATTTTCTATTTGTTTTCTATGTCTCATGATTTTTTATATTCATCGATACCTCCTTTACTATCTTCTTTTATGTCAAATAGATATTTTCTAGTGTGCCATTTTAATTTCTTTGTTGACTTTTTAAGCTTTTTTTACATTATTTTCTTTCTTATTTAATTGTGTAAATATATATGACAAAACATTTGCCATTCCAACTATTTTTATGTGTACAATTTAGTGACATTAATTACATTCACCATGTTGTACAACCATCACTACTATCCATTTCCAAATTTTCTCATCATCCTTAACAGAAACTCAGTACCCCTTAAGCAATAACTCCCCATTACACCCCCACCTGCCCCTGGTAACCACTAATAAACTTTTGTCTCTATGCATTTGTCTATTCTAGATATTTCATATAAGTGGGATCATACAATATTTGTTCTTTTGTGTCTGACTTATTTCACTCAGCATAATATTTTCAAAGTTTATCCACGGTGTAGTATGTATTAGAATTTTATTCCTCTTTATGTTGAATAATATTCCATGGTACTGATGTACATTTTGTTTACCTCTTCATCTGTTGATGGACACTTGTGTTGTTTCCACCGTCTAACTATTTTGAATAATGCTGCTATGAACATTGGTATACAAGTCTCTGTTTGAGTCTCTGCTTTCAAGTCTTTTGGGTATAAACCTAGGTGTGGAATTGCTAGGTCATATAATAATTCTAGGGGTCCCTGGGCACCACAAATGATGAAGCACTTGACTGCTAGCCAAAAGGTTGGCAGTTTGAACCCACTCAGAGATGTCTTGGAAGAAATGCCTGGCAGTATGCTTCTGAAAGGTCATAGCCTTGAAAACTCTACAGAGATGTTCTACTCTGTACACATGGGGTCACCACGAGTCTAAATCTACTGGAAGGCAACTAACAACAACAATGCTAATTCTTTTTTTGAGTAACCACCAAACTCTTTTCCACAGCAGTGGTACCGTATTACAATCCCGCTAGAAATGGATGGGGAGTCCAATCTCTCCACATCCTTGCCAACACTTGTTGTTTCCAATTTTTTTATAATAGCCATCCTAGTTGAGGTGAAGTGGTATCTCATTATGGTTTTATTCTGCATTTCACTAATGACTATTAATGTTGAGCAGATTTTCGTATGTTTATTGGCCATTTGTTATGTTATTTTCTTATTAGTTATTCTAGGGATTACAGTATACATCTTAACTGATCACAATCTACTTTGGATTAATACTAACTTAATTCCAGTACAATACTGAAAGTTTGCTTCAATATAGCTCCACTTTGTCTCCTTTCTTTGTGCTATTATTGTGATATATATTAATTTGTATATGTTATAAGCCCAACAATACAGTTGTATAAATATTGTTTATGCAGTTATCTTTTAAATATGATATGAGAAGAAAAGAGAAAAATATATAGTTCAGTGTAATTACCTTTTCCTGTGCTCTTTATTTCTTCATATGAATTCAATTTACCGTCTAGTATCATTTCCTTTCAGCCTGAAGGACTAAGGACTTTAATATTTCTTGTAAGGCAGGTCTGATAGTAATGAATGCTCTCTGTATTAGTTTTCTGGGAAGATGCTTTATTCACCACTATTTTTAAAGGACAGTTTTGCTGGATAAAAATTCTTGGTTGACTTTTTTTTTGCTTTCAGTACTTTGACTATGTTATCCCACTGCCTTCTAACTTCCATTGTTTCTGATGAAAATTCAGCTTTGATATTGTTGTTCCTTTGTTCATAAAGGAATCATTTTTCTCTTGCTGCTTTCAAGTTTTTCTCTTTGTCTTTGTTTCTCAATAGTTTGACTATGATGTGTCTAGGTGTAGATCTTTTCTTTTTCATCCTACTTAAAGTTTATTGAGCTTCTTAGATGCTTATCTTTTAATCTTTTAAATCAAATTTTGGAACTATATAGCCTTTTTTTAACATATTTTTTCTCTGCCCTTCCTCTCTTGCCTCTCCTTCTGGGATTCATATTACACATATGTTGATATGCTTGATGATGTCCCACAGGTCAATGAGGCACTGTTCATTTTTTCATCATGTTGTTTTCTTTTACTCCTTGAGATTGGAGTATTTCTATTGAGCTGTCTTCAAGTTGTTGTTGTTAGTTGCTGTCAAGTCAATTCTGACTCATGGTAACCCCATATGTGCAGAGTAGAACTGCTCCGTAGGATTTTCAAGGCTGTGACCTTTTGAGAGCAGATCACCAGGTCTGCCTCCTGAGGTACATCTGGGTGGGTTTCAACTGCCAGCCTTTCAGCTAGTAGTCAAGTGCTTAACCATTTGTGCCACCCAGGCAAATGTTATTGTTATCATACTTTCCTTTAATTTATTAAACCTGGCTTCCTTTAATTATTTGAATATATTTATAGTATTCGCTTTGAAGTTGTTGTCTCTTATATCCAAAATCTGGGCTTCCTCAAAGACAGTTTACTTTGGCTGCTTCCCTCTCCCCTACCCCCACTGTGTGTAGGTCATAAGGAGGCCTGGTGGTAGAGTGGTTAAGCGCTCAGCTGCTAACCAAAAGGTTGGCGGTTTGAACCCACCAGCCGCTCCACGGAAGAAAGATGTGGCAGTGTGCTTCTGAAAAGATTTACAGCCTTGGAAATCCTATGAGGCAGTTCTACTCTGCCCTATAGGGTTGGTATGAGTCAGAATCGACTCAGCGGCAATGAGTGTAGGTCATACTTTCCAGTTTCTTTACGTATCTTGCAATTTTTTTATTGAAAACTGAACACCTCTGAATACTGATCCCCCTCCACCAAGGGTTTTTGTTGCTGCTGTTTTGTTTGTTTGTTTAGTGACTTCCCTGGACTAATTCTGTGGAGTCTGTCTCCCCACAGTGTACAGCCACTAATGGATCTGCTTAGTTGTTTCTTTCCTTTTTTTTTTAAAGCCTGGCTTCCTATGCCTCATGTTCAGCCGGGGATATATGGCTAGTTAGGACCCTCTCTGGTCACTCTTTAGCATGTGTAGTTTTGCGTCTGTGTGAAGCTTTCCACACAGACGGCTATCTCATTCCTTGTATCTCTTCGTTCAGTTTTTGGCAAGTCTGCCCATATGTTCCTTTCCCCAACCAGAAATGCAACCTCAAGATAGCTGCAATGTTGGCCTTTCCTATCCATCTGCCACCTGCTTCTATTTCCATGAGGTTTTTCTGCACACACCCCAAAGCAAGTCAGCCCCCTCCAGCAGCAAACCTACTGGTTTTCATGGCTTGCCCTGCCCTGGTAGAACTACTGTGCTGATGAAGCTGGGAGGGAAGGGGGTTTGAGGGGCAGAAAGTAGGAGCAACCCCAGTCTAAAATGGCACAAATTCCCTTTATTCTTAACAAAAGTTTAGTAGTTTATATTGAATAAACACTTCTCAGTTTGTTGTATGTCTTTAGTTGATTTTTCAGAGTCCTGAAATGTGCTTTTGACAATTTCATCCAGTTCTATCATGGCATTTAGACAGAGTGTTTGCCAAGCTTTTATTCTACCATTCTCACTCTAGACATTCCATCAGTCTCCAGGCTACATCTCATTTAATCTTCACAATACTGTGAGGTGGTATCATTATTATCAGTTTATTGATGAAGAAACTGGGGTTCAGAAAGCATAAATAACTTACGGAGTCATGACTCATATTTCTCAAAAATAGTGCAATACTTCAAGGTCTCTATACCTGAGTCTTTCCTGATTCTTTGAAGCAATATTTTCCAGGAATACCATTATGAAGAATCTTGTATGTCTTAACAAATAAGGTGAGGAGTCAGCACTATTATCTTGATAGTATATGTAACTCTGTCTATTTGGTCTTGATCATGCATCATGTGGATACAAGTTATTTTATTATATAAAACCCATGTTCCAGGTGCCAAGAAATATGCTACCATATTTCAAATTTAATTCTCACAGCAATGCTGGGAGGGAGGGAGACCTGGTCATGCCCATTCTGTAGACGTGGAGGCTGAGGCTCAGAAACATCTCAGTTACTAAGTGGTGGAGATAAGATTCAAAAATAGACTTTATTTTAAACTCCAAAGCCTAGTATTGGACATAGTTCAATGCGTTCCTTCACTTGGGATGTTATCCAGCTAAAATAAAGTGGGAAACATGGAAAAAGTTCTGAGAAAATTGTAAGAATAATTAAAGATTTAAAAATATAAATCAAGAGAGAAAACTTTAGAACTTAGAATGATTTTGGACTAGATATGGAGCTTTGACAGGAGCCCTGGTGGCACAGTGGTTAAAGTGCTCAGCTGCTAACCAAAAGGTCAGCAGTTCGAACCCCCCAGCCACTCCACGGGAGAAAGATATGGCAGTCTGCTTCTGTAAAGATTTACGGCCTTGGAAACTCTATGGGGCAGTTCTACTCTCTCCTATAGGGTTGCTATGAGTCAGAATCGACCCAACAGCAATGGTTTTGTTCTTTGGTTTTTGGAGCTTTAACAGTCTAAGTATATAAAATGATAACAATATTTGGTGATAAGCACTAGATTTTTATTTGCATTAAAGGAAAGAAACTAAAACCAATAGGAAGTAGGTTTCCACTTCATCAGAAAAATCTTGCTTCTTTCAAGGATTCATGAGATGGTAAAGTTCGTTACCCAAAAGGTTATATAATCCCATTCTGTGGTAACTATCATGTATCCTTATAGTATGGCTCAGGTAAAGGCAGAGGTTGACTTCCCAACTTTCTTTCAACCCTGCCTGCACTTCCAAAATTCCCCATCCAACCCTAACAGTGCCAGAGCTCCATATACTGCTCATCTCTGGAGCTTCCACATTTCTCTCTGGTTCATGCAAACAATTAAAGCAAGGCTGTTGCAAGATATACCCTTCCAAGCAGGGCCAAATTCATGTTTAGAAGAAATAGGTATATGAGTGCTAATATAGAGGTGTGTAAAAGCCCCATATGCTCCAGCATATCTTTCCAACCAATTGTCATGAAACTCCTGCATTTGATTTAATACTTTAAGGTAAGGAATAGTATCCAGAATGTGCCTGATAATACACATGCATCACCTTGGCAACTATTTAAATAGATGTGCACATGGAAGAAGAAGTGACTCTGAGAGAATACCAACCTAGATAAGGAGGTTTAATTTATGGACAATGAAAGTAGAGAGGTTGAGATTTTGCCTTGTTGGAGAAATGAGTCAATGGCTACTGAGAAAGGAAAAGCTGATGAGAGAGGAAGGCTAGCTCACAATCAGAGCAGACTAGTATAGGCAGAGGCATGAAACATTGTCCTTAGGTCCAGGTTTGACTCAGATCATACACAGTTTATTTTTGGGGGCCAAGAGTCAGAATTGGGGACCTAAATCCTACACAACCTTGGCTGTACCTCCACCAGCCAGCTGGGACCATATGTTTTTACGTTCACTCTTATATTAACTTCACTTTGCTAGAGATTTCATTAAAACCCACTTCCAGCGCTGATACTTGCAACATGAAATCCTCCAGACGAATTGGTTCTGTAGATGGTGACAACACTCTCACCACACTCCATGGATCAAATTGCTCTGTATCCACTTGACTTGGCCAGAATGTAAAGCCAAATGCTAAGCAAATATTATAAAATCAATAGCTACAGAGCATTGTTTCTTCCCCCTACGTAGACCCCAAAGGAGACTGACATGCAGATTAGACAAATCACTTTTCATAATCCTAAGGACTGCTGCATGATATATCCAGAGTATTAATCAAAGGTTAAAACTGAGTAAAATGTGAATTAAATGTCTTAATGGAGAGAGACATAAAGTTTCTATCCTTAGATCTCTGGCTGTGGACGTCTCTAAGGCAATAAAAAATTCAGCTACCCAGTTTATAATATTCTGAGAGATATATCACCAAAGTGACACAACTTATCGTGGATACATTTTTTGTTTAGAAAACTCTGTTTCCAACGTGGTCAAAGGAAGCTCAGGGGCTGCTGGCAGAGAATTTAAGGGTAGTCCATGAAAACCAAGGTCCTATATGTTTAAGGTTATTTAAAGATCCCATGATCCTTTCCACCACTGTCTGGGGGTCTGTACTGAGTCCTAACCAAACTCCAAGGTTACAACCTCTTTCATTTAGTCAGTGGAATTGCAATGAAGTAAAATCCTTTGCTTCTGACGCTAGTGAAGCCAATTCATGCTAATTTCCACGGCCACAATCATAAAGAAATTAGGATAAGCCTAAAAGACGTTAGACTGAAAGCAAATGAGATTTAATACTAAAATTGGAAATAAGCCTGCACATGGCCTTCTTTGAAGGTTAAACTCACACCATCTGAAGTCACTCTTATGACACTGGGTAAAAAGTCAGTAAGTGTTTGTGAAACAGAGATTTTTTTCATGCTCCCTGCAAAGATATTTTGGGTGATGTCACACTGCAAAGTCAATCTCATACAAATGTCTACCCCAGCAAGAATGAGCATAGCAGCTAGAGATGATTGCACCTATCTGTGCCTTTCTCAGGTTCCTTGAGGATAATGAGGCTATGAACACTCATGGTGTTTTTACAGGACACAGTGTTTGTATGTGGGCAACTTTCTCCAAAGGGCGTTAAAAGCTATTTATGGGCTTTATCTGACTCATCTTCACAGCCTTCTGGTAAATGGAGGGAGGAGAGAAAGAACCTGCAGTACAGATGGGAACACCAACCAGAAATCCATAAATCCTGTTTTAGGAAGTATCAGAGACTTACTCTTCCAAGATAGGGCAAGCCAATGGAAAAGAATCAGAAGAGTTTAGCTGGCCCAAGGAGTTGGGAGCTTCAGGATTGCATACACCTCCCCCCCAAAACACACACACACACACACACACACACACACACACACACACGAATGCATATAAGCACTATCTGAGCTCCATGTGACACAGTTTCTTCGTCTCTAAAATTTGGATTACTTCACAGGATTTTGATGAGGATTCAGGGAGCTGTTCTAAGTAAAGGCTCTGATACCTCATAAAATGTAATTTGCTTCTAACCTTTTTGCTTTCCCCTCCTTTCTGTCATATCCATTCAGAAAATGGGCCAGCCACAGAAGGAGGCAGAACATATGAGGCAGCCAGATTGGCAGTAGAAGGAGTAAAGCGTCTAACAACTCCTCAGACAAACTGATTACACTGTATATTCTGGACTATCCACTGTCCCCATCATCCCCACCCCAACATGCTAAATATATTTTGAATTTTTTTCAGCCTTAGTGCACTGAATCACTAGCTTCAGCTTTAGCGTCTTCCAACACGCCCATCTGCTTCTCTTTGCCTCTAATGGCATCCTCAGTAATTGGGAGGAGGTATGTTTTTCTCCTAGTTTGGAGACCTGGTGAGATTACCAGCAGTTGTGCAATAAATCTTCAAGATCTATCCCCACTCGAACGCAGTGTGCTACAGCACACTAGGTTACAAGATGCATAATTAGAGCTCATTCGCAGACAGATTGATGGGGGTGCAGCAGAGGCAAGGTGGCAGTAAATTAGGCAGCTAAATATGGCGCTCTCTGCTGTAACATCGGCACTAAATCGTCCATCTTTTGCAGCATGTTGGCCACGTTGCCTGACAACTTCTTAAAAAGTGTGCTTTTTTTATAAGGTGTTTTCTTTTTAAGGTACCTCACATAAATAATTTTGTGGGGAGTTTGGCCTACTGGCATTCACAACTCCAGTGCCCCAACTGCTTCCGAATTACCCATTTACTACCTACAATACATTGTCATCGCTGATTATTGGATAAACTGCTGTAAATGTATATGTAACAGCAATGACTTCTTAGTAGGATTACAAATATTCTTCAGAACTAGCTAAAAAATGGCTATCAAGTTCATGATTTTATGAACATATGGTCTGACTACCTGATTCTCTTAATGACTGGCAAGAAGGAAGTTAAATTCCAGAGCATTCTGATGGATAAAACAAAGCAACTTGAGTGGTTAGGGTGTTCTTTTTCTATATAGGACAGCTTGCCAAGACCATGCAATGGAGACCAATCCATGCTCACGATGTGGGCAGGAGTATCTTCTCTCCCAAGGTCTCCTAATTCTTTTCATCTTTTTCCCACTGCTTTTCAGGTTGCTGCAATTTTGAGGACATTTTTCTATCCTCAAGTCTCCTTTTTGCCTGTTAGTGAGTGAGTCTCTTTCCTTGCCTACGTCTCCAACCTTTCTCTAGACTGGGGTTCTTCAAATGAGTTGTTTGCATACTCCCTGAAAGAATTATTTTAAACGACATTTTAGATGACATCATAAGGTTGGATAGTTATAAAGGATGTTCTGTCTGGCAACTTGTGTACTCTATTGTGCTGTAGCTACATTTTCAGCAAAACCTTGCTGCAGACAATTTATGTTATTCCATTTATGGGCAATGCCTGCCATACGATATAATTGGCAAAGCCAGCTCTCATTGTCAATTCAATTAGCCAAATCAGACTCACTTTCTGACAGAGAAATTCTGACTTCATTTTTTTAGTTCAAATAAATATTTTAATATGTGTCGCCATCACAACTATTTCGTTTATGAATTCTAATTCTGATAAATGAGTGGGTAGTTAGTTAGATAGATAGACAGACAGAAAGAGAGAGAGAGATAAACAGACAGACATGGAGACTTGCCCCAAGATAAAATAATGCTCTGCCCCTTTCAATCTTTCTCCCCAAAGCTCTCTTTGCTTTGTTCTGGTAGGACTATCCCTTGGGAGAAAAGCCTTCTCAGATTATCCCATTGTTTAGAAATCCAGAGGATTTTTTAGACCCTGGAGCAGTACTCCAGGTTGGGGTGGGTGAGAGAATGTCTTTAAAAAGTTTGAGAAGGGCTATTGTGAAAGGGGTGTAGGAAAAGAAAACCAGAGTTGTGTTCTCAGGCTGATGAGTGCACATGGAAGTTGAGGATCTAGAAATCAATGCAGCTAAGGCAGGGCTTCAAACCGGTTCTTCTCTGTTCAGTCATGGCCAAGGAAGTGACACTGGAACAGGCCCGAATTTTTAAAATTTGGGTGACTCAGAACCATAACTGGAATGGGAAAAATTACAGGTCAAAGCTCTGCTAGAAATCTAATCTCTGTCTTAGAAAACAAGGGCATTGTAGGTGTAGCATAGCACCCAATTCTCTTGTCCATTAGATTCTGCGCAGAGTCCAAACAGCAGTACCTGGTTCAAAGATGGTGGCCGACTGCACCACTTTGAATACGTGTCACTCTCCTCAGCCCTGGCAACAATCCACTCTTAACAGATCTGGCTCCTGAAAAGGTTCACCACACCTCTTTCGAGTTTCCCATTCCAGGGCTTCGACCCATAATTTTTCCCATTCCCGTTATGGTTCCAGATCAGCCAAATTGTAAAAATTCAGGTCTATTCCAGTTTCGCTTCATCAGCCATGACTGAACTGGTTCAAACCGGTTCAGGGCTAAAGGTTTCTGTATCTACACACACACAAAACCAAACCCATTGCTGTCAAGTTGTTTCTGATTCATGATGACCCCACGTGTTACAGAGTAAAACTGAGCTCCATAGGGTTTTCCTGGCTGTGAAATTTATGAAAGCAAATCACCAGGACTTTCTTCCACAGCATCGCTGAATCATCAGCCTTCAGGTTTGTAGCCAAGATCAAACTGTTTGCACCACCCAGGGACCTCTGTATCTGCACATCCCCTGGAAAATCTTCAGGTTTCCCCAGAAGAATGCATACCACACTGCAAAGATGACTGCCTTTGACCAAACACACAAGATGGGGGTCATTCTGGAGAAAGCCACGAGAAGCCCCTGCTGTACCACCATTTATCTGCCTCTGTAATTCTAACCCTCATAAGCAAGAGGTGTCACCAAGGGCTCCTTATCCACTTATTCATTCAACAAACATCTTCTCTGTGTGAGGTACAGTGCTTTGTATACTCCTTTGACATTGCATCCCCAGGGTCCCTCATCTTGAATGATATTAGCAACAAAATATGGAGGCGCCTATCATCTCTTGTTATGGACTGAATTGTGCCTCCCCAAAATACGTGTTGTAAATCCTAACCCTATACCTGTGGTTATAATCCCATTTAGGAATGAGTTTTCTTTGTTATGTTAATGAGGCAGTATTAGTGTGGGGTGTATCTTAAATCAGTCTCTTTTGAGATATAAAAGAGCAGGCTAAGAAAGCAAGCAAGCAAGCTCAACAGAGAGGAAGATACAGGCAACATGATCACCAAGGAACCTAGAAATAGAAGCTGAAAACAGATAAGGACTTTCCCCTAAAGCGAATAGAGAAAGCCTTCCCCTAGAGCCAACGCCCTGAATTCAGACATCTAGCCTCCTAAACTGTGAGAAAATAAAATTCTGTTTGTTAAAGCCATCCACTTGTGTTATTTCTGTTACAGCAGCGCTAGATAACTAAGACAGTCCTTATCTGTGATAACTTTGTATCATAACAAAACCAGAGTGTGTATACAGAGCACCTGGTTACCTGGTTGGAAAAATCTGCCTATGGTATTTCCAGACTCCTGAGCCATCTAGATTCCAAGTCCCAAATAAAACAAAATAAAAAAGGTGGGAGGTGTGCCTGAGGGAAGAGGTCATATCCTAAATTCATCGTTAAATTGCTAGGAAGTGTGAATGATGAAAATAGCCAGAAAATATGATCCTTCCGTGAATTGGGATCTCACTAATGTTTAATTGGGTCTCCTGTGAGACATTTAAATCTACGGGCAGCTATCAAGGGTGAGAATTCTACTCTAGTGGCCCCCAAATGATTTCACCTTCACTTTCATTTTACTGGTGGAGGAAAGCCAAGACATTTGCTAAAATATTTGAACTGTGGGTGTGCTTTTTAAGGTCTCCAGGTGTGTGGTAGTCACCATTGAGGAAATTCAGTGTTCGATGACATCTTTCAGCATGTTGGTTACCAAAAGCCAGGGCAGCCATACTGGAGGTCTGGTTATCTTGTGCATGCCTTGAATTTCTCAGTTTCCCAAAATAGTTTTTGCCTTCTCTGCGCTGCACACATGAAGCGAATTCAATCACAACCTCCAGATAGGATACACGCTTAAAGTGGACAGAGAAACAGTTTCCGTAGCCAAAGGCAGATGATGACTTATCTGTAGGCAGGTGATGAAAGGTGGTGGCACAGTGATTAAGAACTCAGCTGCTAACCAAGAGATCGGCAGTTCGAATCCACCAGCCACTCCTTGCAAACCCTATGGGGCAGTTCTACTTTATCCTATAGGGTCACTGAGTCGTAATGACTCGATGGCATCGGGTTTGGTTTTTGGTACTCAGTCAAAGTCTGAGGCCAAATACCTGGTCATGGACGGTTCTAGGCCTAGCAGGGAGATTTTTCATGAAGTACAGCTTAGAAATGACTATATTCAATTTTTTTGAAGTATATACAAACCTCCTTATGGCTGAAATCTGTTGTTGTTCATTTCCCCGAGTCAGCTCTGACTCATGGGACCTCATGTATAACAGAATGAAACATTGCTCGGCTCTGCACCACCCTCACAATTGTTAGTGTGCTTGAGCCCATTGTTGTAGCTATTGTGTCGATCCATCTCATGAAAGGTTTCCCTCATTTTCGCTGACCCTCTACTTCACCAAACATAATGTCTTGTTCTAGCAAAGGCTGAAATCTAGTTGCTCCCAAATAAACAAAAGAAGTTAACAAAGCGCTCTGTAGTCTCTGCACCCCAAAGCCCCTTTGAAATAATCAAAAAGGTAAAATTTTGCATTTTTAAAAAACTCTACCTCATCATCACAAGTTTGGGGATCTGAGACAGGTAGGAAAAACACTGGACGAGGATGCAGGAGATCTAAGTTTTCAGCTTCACTTTGTGGAGGGACTCAGGGGCGCTCTGCAACAGGGCTATGAATCTCAGCCCCACACTTCCTTGCTGTTGATCTTGGACAAGATCACTTAACTGCCCTATGCCTCAGTTTCCTCATCTGTGGAACAAAGAACCTACCTCAAGATAGGTTGTCAAAGATAAATGAGAATGCAAGAGAGCACTTAGCCTAGTGCCGAACATATACTACATGCTCAGTAATATTTGCATATTTGCATTTATTTGTTTGTGGCATTGGGCAAGTCAGTCAGTTTCTCTGCCCACATACAAAAAAAAAAAAAAAAACCGTATTTTATTGCTTGGAAATTGTAATTTAATTTTTACTAAAAGGCAAATAGATCAAAGTCTACTTTCTTCCTCCATTAAATTGCACATGTTTTAAGGTCTAGGACTGGAATCTCATTTTTGTGTTCCACCCCCAGCTCCCCAGCCTCCTCCATTGCCTAGCAGTGCCGTATACACGGAACGCATCAAGAAATATTTATTGACTTGAATTATCTCTAAGTTTAACTTTATGATATGGGAGTAAATGAGTGAGGCAGTTTTTGTGGGGGTGTTAAAGTGAGTCTGGAAGAGTCTGTTTGAGTGAAAGTAGGTGTGTTTATTAGTGATTTAGCGAGGGGGTGTGGGGGTATGGGGGCAGAGATGATTGCATATGGGTATAAACATTTTATAATTACTGAGACTGCTTTAACTGACCCAAAGATTTAACAGTAACATAAATCTCTGTCTGGCAGACAGAGATGCTGTAATTTAAAAAAACAAAAAAAAGGACGCCCATTTTAGCTCTAAAGTGAATCGGATTTTGAAATTGATCTTCCAAAGATAAGTTTGCGTGGGGATAAAATGAGTTGCATGTTTTCCATCTTTGCCCTTTCTTGCCCTTGTTTATCTAAAATATCAACCGTGAATGGAAGAGGGCATTTTCACTTCAAAAAACAACTAAAATCAACCCCTGATCCCCAGGGGCTCCACCCATGCCTTCCCCCCACCCCCTCCATGAATAATGTCAAGCCTGAGGGTCTAACACTGTATTTCAGAAACCTAAAGTTAAAAACACATCGTAAAGGTAGATGCTAATTTCTTTCTTTTAATTAAAACAAAAATAAAAACAAAAAAACACCAACTGTTTTATCTGGCGTATATGTTTGTCACAACTCATTTCAAGAAAATTCTTGGGAGGAACCCCACCTCACTTCTACCTCTAGGAAATTCCCTTTCCATGGGAATGAAAATCCCGGCGTCCACACCCTGAGATCTGAGGACCATGGCGTGGGGAAGTGGGTCTCTCTCCTGCCTTGAAGCTGCAAGCCCTACAGATGGCCAGTGCTTTCTCTCTAAGCAGATCATATTTTTCGATCTGAGCCGTTTTATGGTGGGGGCTTAAGCGACTTCCTACACTCCCGTTGTTGCTTTTAATTTCTTCGATGTGGAGTAAAACCCCTACAGGGAAGCTGTAAAGAAAATAGAACAAATATGGAAGGAAGAGAATGTTTCTCTCCTCTTTCCTCCCTAAACCGCCCTCATAAACATCCCACCCCATGTCACAAAATGTATGACGAGCGTTAAGCCTTGGCGGTATTCTGACACAGTGCACGGTCCTTTTCTCCTCTCCTGTTCCTTTGAGGTTCATCTTGCAGCCCCAGGCTCTGTTCCCCTGCCAACTTGGTGGGAGTGTTTAGTGACTGGAAGGCTGTGGACTGCTCTCCCCAGAACTTCACACTTCATTTTTCCATATCCCTGGGAGCAGCAGCAAATATTTCACCAGCCTAGTTTGCCGGCTACCGCCATAAATCAGACTTAGGCCTCAAAAAAATATCCAGGCCTGTCAAGGCATTAAGCTTTTATTTTCTGACTCGATCCAGTGGTAAATGAGGGCTTGTATTTTCCTTTAAAACTGTAAAGGGATTTTTAAGGATTGTCGCTGGCTAGCTGCCAGCTCCAAAAGATACAATACAGAGTGTAACTGGTTAGGAGAGATTTGAAAAAGTCTTAAGTATGAAAAATGGTTTTTCTTAAAGGTTTTTCAATGAAATGAGAAACGGGGCTTAAATTTCATAAGAGCTTTTTTTTTTTTTTTTTTTTTTAAAGACCTGAACTCTTCATGAGAAAAGCATTAGGAAATGAAAGGGTGCGCTCTTGGAGAAATATGAGGTATATTTGTTATGCGTGCTGCCTCCCGCCCCGCCCCTGTCTTCCTCTCTCTTTCTCTGTGTACATAGATACTTGGGCCGGTTCATTAGTCAGTTCCTGCCATCATTACGGTGAATATGACAACAAGAGCAAACAGACTGGACAGTTTTATGTGCTCTATATTAATTGCTTCATAATTTAGGCCTGCAAACCAGGACAGTGGAGCAAGTCCACTTGGAAAAGCCTCTGCTTAAAATTCTAAGCAAGTTTGCAAGGTGCAAACCATGTGTATGAGATGGCGTTGTAATGTCTCCCCAGGTGAGTAATCAAATCTTAAACTCCAAATGCTGAAAGCCTTCTTGCAGCTGGAAGAGCAATGGAAATGTGGGCAGGTATTGCACCAAAACACCAGGCCCAGGAAATCTGGAAAAAGGTGCAAAGGACCAAGCTGAGATCAGGTAATAGGTGTAGGAAAACAGTCTGCTTAGATCTTGGGATGTGTTGTATTTCATTGATGGACACTTTTAATTTCAGCAAAATGTAATTAAATGAGAGTAAAGGTCATCTTTCCCATGCCCAGTCCAGGTCATTGCATATACTTACAGCCTGGGGTCAGTTAGGCCACACGGAGTTGTGGGAAGGGGTGCGGGGGAGAAATAACTTAAGAAATAAGGAACCTGTATTTATAAAGTTCTCAGAGTAGGATTTAAATCTGGATGAGATCAAACAAGAACATATAATAAGGCCATTAAGACAATGTGACCTGGTTTTATAGTCGGGAGAGTCGGGGATGAGGTGCGTGGGGTTAATGGGAACACAACAGTAATGGAACCAGGCTTGTATGAAGGAGTGCCATTATACGGTGAGGGAAGCCATATTCTGGCCGCCTTTACAAGGATCCCACAGACTACCTGCCCTCCTTGTGTATCCATGTTCACATCTCAAGTTTGTCAGTGGCATTCAATCTCTGGCGTTCCCAAGGTGGAGCACCGTTTTCCTGGGTGTTGCTTTTTCTTCTTTGAATGAGTTCAGAAGAACCTGAAACCAGACTTTGTGGCCTCAAGCAATTTGAGTGATGGTTTGAATCTTGGTGCAATCCCAGAAAATCTCACTCCACTTCATTAAACCCTTTTGTGGTACATAGAACCAAGCTGATGTGCCTCTCTGGCCACATCCTTCGGTTCCCACCTCCCACTCAGTGATCTAGAACAACCTCTGTTAGTTTTTTGAGTGGGCTGAGCTTTCTTTTGCCTCTGGTCTTTTTCTTCTGCCTAAAACACTACCCCCAGGGGTCAGGAAATTATAACCCATAAACCAAATCTGGCCTGCCACCTGTTTTTATATGGTTCATGAGCCAAGAATGATTTTCACATTTTTAAATGATTTTTGAAAAATCAAAAGAATATTTCATGGCATGAAAATTATATGAAATTCAAATTTCAGTGTTCATAAATAAAATTTTATTGGAACACAGCCACATTCGTTTTCATTTTGTCTATGGCTGTTTCGTGGTATAACAACACAGTCGAGTATGTGTGACACAGACCATATGGCACGCAAATAACTTTCTATTTGGTTCTTTACAGAAGAACTTTGCCGGCCCCTGCACTATTCCTTCCTCCAACCCCACACGACACTGAGCCTGGCCAAGCCCTCCTCTCCCTTTAGATCACGCTTCAAATTGACTCCCAGGCTAGCTGTCCCTGCCTTATACACCCTTCACTTCTTCTAGCATAGCAAGTCTTTTGTATACTGAATTCACTTTTAAATGGTTTTCTTTTTCATTGTCATAAAAAGATAGAGAAGATATTTTCTAATTTGACATTTTTCAATGAAATCAATTACATCAATCATGTTGTACAACCATCACCAATATCCATTGCCACATTTTCCATCCCCATAAACAAAAACTCAATGCGACCTAAACAATGATTTCCCCCTTTCCCCATCTCTCCTGCCCCGGTACCCATTATTAACCACTAGATTAAACTCTAATCTTTAAACGTTTGCCTATTCTAGGTATTTCATATTAGTGAAATCATACAATATTTACCCTTTTGTGATTGACTAATTTCACTCAACATAATGTTTCAAGGTTTCATTCAAACTACTAAACGGCAGAACTATGAGATGAAAAAATAGAAAAGCCATCAATCAATCACCTTAAAAAATTCTAATTGAAAACTAGAATAATATACTCAAAATATTCATGGTGGTTAGCCATAATTAGTGGGATTATGGATGAGTTTAATATATTTTGATTACTGGTATTTTTTTATATTTTCTATAATGTACATTCTATAATGTATAAATGATATTTTTAATGGGACTTAAAAATATGTATTGTGCACCTTTTACATGCAGGGTCAATAGTTAAGCACCATGAAGGATATAAAGATGTATATTTGCATAGGAAATATTCCATGCCATCAAGAAAATCTAAAATCTGGTAGTTTATTTTAAAAAAAAGTATGCGTAACAACGGTAGCAATGCACAGATTTTTGCCAGTTTTGGTTGAGTATTTGAGGTAGCAAAAAGTCCATATGCTTTTTTAAAAAATGGAGTGTACATGTTTTAATTTACATTAGAGAAATTCTGCTATAATATTCTTTTATTTTTATGTTTTTTTAAAGGGTTTTTAAAATCTCTCCCAAAAAGGTTTCGGGCAGTCTTTGTTAGGTTAACTGCCAGATACATTGTGGATTTAGTTGCTAATGTGAATGGTATCTCACTTTCTATCATATTTTCTAGTTGGTTGCTATGAGTCAGAATTGACTGGATTACAGTGGGTTTGGCTGGTTTTGCTCATTGCTGGTGGTTAGGAGTCCCTGGATGGTGCAGAGGGTTAAGCACTCAACTACTAGCTGAAAGGTTGGTGGTTCCAACACACCTAGAGGTGCCTCAGGAGACAGGTCTGGCGATCTGCTTCTGAAAGGTCACAACCTTGAAAACGCTATAGAGCAGTTCTACTCAGCAACACACGGGGTCATCATGACTTGGAATCAACTGGAGAGCAACTAACGACAACAACATTGCTGGTGGTTAATGAATCTTGATCATGGTGACCTTGCTGGGAAAGAGAAAAAAATACATAAAACCACAGAAGAGCCTCTTACAGACCACTATTCTGGGAAAATAAATAAATAAAACAGTAGAAGAGCCTCTTACAGACCGCGATTCCATGAACTACGGAGTTTGAGTAACTTAACTCTGCCCCTGCGGTCTAAGAGTAGGGCAGGGTGAGGGGGTGGTGGAGGACATCTCCATCTGTCTCACTGATCAGTGCTTCATGCTCTTCATAATTGAGGCCGCTGCAGGGCCACTATGTGAGTGCCTGGCATTTCCTGACACCATACCACGTGCCACATTGATTATCCATACAAGACTGTCCACCAAATAACACATTCTTAAAAAGTCCTAAACTTGTTTGTATCTTCCTTGCAGAGTCTTGCTAAGGCCCTAAGCCCATAATTTCTACTATACATCTGTTGCTCAGAAGCAGCATTGTTAGTTTCCTCTTTAAGTTACATTTGTACCCTCCAAGCTATTCTGGTAGGTTTACATTGGCTTCCAGTACCCAGCAGGTGGGGTCCGCATGGGGTTGCCATGAGTCAGAATACCCTCGACAGCAGCTAACAACAACAAACATCTAGCAGATCGTGTTGGGTGGAAAGGGCGCACCTACTGGTTCAATAACATTTAGAGAATTCTGGAACGATCAGGTCTTGGCTGGTCCCTCCTACCACCACTACCACCTGGAGTACATCCTTTCATTCATGGCATAACTTCCTAGTTTTCCCAGAGGTTTGCTAAGTGTGTCATTTTTTCAGATGTAAAAAGTTCTGGGCAACATGTACCCTTGGTGCACATCCACAAAATGCTAGGAATAAGGTTTTTTTTTTTTTTTTTTTATTTTTTTTTTTTTTTTTTTTTAACAGGCTTTTGAGAGGCTTGGCAAAAGACTCTAGGTAATCAAACCATCCTTAACTAACGTTTACACAGGAATAGGAATCCCTGGATGGTGCAAATGGGATGATGTGCTATGCTGCTAACCAAAAAGCTGAAGGTTCAAGTCCACCCAGAGGAGCCTCAGAAGAAATGCCTGGTGATCTACTTCTAAAAAATCAGCTGTTGAAAACCCTTTGGAGCACAGTTCTTCTGTGACACACATGGGGTTGCCATGAGTCGGGATCAACTTGATGGCAACTGGAAATGCAGGAACAGGCAGTGCTTGCTTAAAATGGTTAGGCCTAACTTTTCCCCAGTGACTTACCTTTTAAGTACAGTGAGTCATCCTGATGCTTTCAATAACTAGATTCTTTCAGTCACCTGGGAGCTTTTAACAAACACCAATACCTCAGCCCTACCCCAGAAAAACTCAATCAGAACTTCCCCATCAGCTGTGCCAAGAGTATCATTTTCTTGTCTCTAAGACCAAGTAGACACTTCTGTGTGGAGGAGGTGGAGGAGTGGGATAGAAGAGCTTGTCCCTGACCCCACCTCTCTCTAACCACATCTAAGTAAAAACCACAAAACCAATTAAGCAGGCAAGTGAGGGCTGATACAGTGATTGGAAGGAAGGGGAATGGTGGGGTGAGATGGATGGATGAGGAGGAGAGGCCAAATTTCATTAAGGGAGCCTTCCTCAAGCTCAGGACTCAAGCTCCATGGTGGAAGTTACCTTCCAACGCCAGGGACAAGGAGCCCTTCAGATGCCAAAATGGGAAGGCCTGTGCCTCTCCAGTGCCCAGGCTGGAGAGGGCTGGGCCTTGGCGAACTCCAGGCGTTACTTCCCTTTCCTTC
>NW_004444001.1:11286295-11288058 GCF_000243295.1 Trichechus manatus latirostris | reverse complement strand
TACTGGAACCAGGGTTCAGGATGGCCTGAACCATGGACAGGAGGGCTGGAGAGAGGGGAAGGGACCAAGTCTTACTGAGCACCTTCTAGGTGTCAGGTACAATGCTCCCTGCTTTCATGCAGGGCAGTGTCCCCCAGTGTGTAGGATGCCCATAAGTCAGGATACAGGAAATGCTTTTAGGCACCACCTGAGATGCTCTCGGAGCACAGTGGTTAAGAGTTCGGCTGTTAACCAAAAGTTCAGCAGTTCAAATTCACCAGCTGCTTCTTGGAAAACTTATGGGGCAGTTCTACTCTGTGCTATAGGGTTGCTACAGGTCAGAATCAACTCGACAAATGGGTTTGGTTTTGGGAGATGCTCTCAGGGGGCATGATATTACAGCATAAATAACACTCACTCACCACATGAGAGAAGGGGTAGCCCTGGGGTGAATAGCTCCATCTTTGGAGTCAAATCTCTTTGGTTTCCATTGTGTCTACCTTCCTAACCAGCTATGTGTCTTGAGCAAGTGATTTATTCTCTCTCAGCCTTAGTGTCTTATGCGGGGAAAGGGATGGGAATAACAGAAGTACCTGTCTCATATACTTGGCACGGTGTTGGAAGGGATCCACGTAAAGAGGGACTCAAAAGATTTTACCCGTTACTGTTATCCTCTATCAATCTTTCTTATTACACCAAGGAGAAAGTCTCAGGTGATGTGCTGGTAAGTCCAATGCCTCTCTAACACTTGCTAATCATCCCTTTAACAAAAAGGGTACAGGCCTCAGGTTCAGAGACTTGTAATACTATCTAGCTAGGACTTAACAACATTTAAGTTAACACGTTTCCAGAAAGAGAGAGAGAAAGCTTATCATATAATTGTGGCAAATAATACTGGTCTTATATTTCTGATAATGATAGAAAACATCCTTTTAAAATGAACATACTTCAATATAAAAAGAAAGTCACTTACATACAAATACTAGAAAATAATAGGGCAGATGGCAGATGAATATGGCAAACATCTTGACTTCGGCATTCAAATGATTGAAAGTTGGGAAACTCTCAGTATTCGGTTACAGACCAGGGGCTTCAAAACTCAGGCTTTGAGCCTAGTTCTAGATCCCTTAAATGTTCCTGCCCTTTCCCAGTATGTCCTGTCAACAGAATTATGTCTTTGCTTTCAAGCCATCCATTTTTCACACTCCGAAGAGACTACTGCCCTTCAACCATCTCCTTCCTCTAAATAGGCCATGTACCATTACTGTGGTCTCAGCTCCCTGGGTTGAAAGGGTCAAGGTGTTTCTTGAATCTTCTTAGAAACAGTCTCTAGGTGTGACTCCTTTTGCACATGGCTAACCTCATTCACGCAGTATCAGTTCCAACTACTTCCTTTCTTAGCTGGCAACTGTGGTATCTTGCTGTAGCCCCTCATGTTCCAACCACACATCTGAGACAGATGAGTGTCTTGTCAAGCTGGAGAGGCCAAAGACACGTTAAGCATGCTGTTCCCATTGTGGCTCTGATTACTGTTTCTCACATTGGAGAAATTTGATGCTGGGAAGACATGGTTGGCTAAAAAATGTTCTTTAGCACAGCTGTGGTGGTGAGTCTTAGGAGTTAGTTAACTAGGGAGCCCAGGAATGTGGGTTGGGGAGAGATGAGAACTATAGGATTTTAGATGTAGAAGCCTGCTAATACTACATAGTCCCACTATCCTGCTTTACACATGAGAAGAATGAGGCTGTGAGTCATTAATTATTTGCCCAAGGTCACATGCATCC
>NW_004444001.1:11284749-11285927 GCF_000243295.1 Trichechus manatus latirostris | reverse complement strand
AATTGATTT
This sequence comes from Trichechus manatus latirostris, assembly GCF_000243295.1. Classification (NCBI taxonomy): domain Eukaryota; kingdom Metazoa; phylum Chordata; class Mammalia; order Sirenia; family Trichechidae; genus Trichechus; species Trichechus manatus. Next base: position 11,285,918 of record NW_004444001.1, on the reverse strand, counting down.
ATTTGTTGATACTTATTAAAATTCAGTTTTTTACAAAGAGAAGATAAAGTGTCTTTCCATTTCTGGAAATGTAAAGGAAAGAAGAGATAGGAAAAAATAAAGGAAAGTTTGAATGAATAGGACTAAATAATCAAGAGATGGAATCTCCAAGAATTCTTAAAATATAAGCCTAGCCCATTATGGAAATTACTTTATCAGTGATCAAAATAGTGATATCAGAATCTCTACAACAAGGATGTAAGATCTTGGAGGCAAGAAATCCTGCTTCTTTACTACAGCATTAAGCACTGGTCAACATTATTTGAACTCTAAAAACCTAGAAGTATTCGTTGAATGAAAAATGAGTAGGTGAAGGGCTGAATGAATGAGAAGTGGAAAGGGGGCAGGTAAAAGAAAGAGAGAGTAAGAGAAAGAAGGATGGAGGGAGGGAGAGGGACAGAGGGAGGGAGGAAAGAAGAGAGGGCAAAAGAGGGAATAAACCATAAAGTGAGGCGCGTGCCCTCTCGTAAGACTGGGACAGCCCCTCTTGCATGCCAAGGAGACAGCCATCATGGCCTCCCTCAGCACCTATTTCATCTATTCCCAAACAAGATGGGATTCTGAACTTTGAGGCCATTTGTACATGATTAACCAAAATCCTTTCCAAGTAGCCAACACTGTTCTTGAGCTTTGATCCCTCCTCTCTCATAGCACTTCCTGAGGTCTCAGCCCTGAAAAATGAGCAAAGGATCAGAGGTGCACTCATAAACGTGACCTTCATTGGCTTTGCTGGTTAACAGTGCAGAGGCATGTCTGGGCCTGAATCTTCTGTGCCTGCCCTGCTCCAGACTCAGCTTCTCCCAAAAAGCCCATCTGCTCCAGTAGTATTGGCCAACCCTCAACCTGGCTCTCATCACTAGTACATAAAATGGCATTAGAGAACCCTGTATATGGAGTCAGGAAATGAGGAGTTATTTATTTTCCCCAAGACAGTTTGTTCTTTTGCTAAACTACAGTTTTGTTTTATTTTATTTTATTAATGCCACTAGTGGATTGTGTTTTCTCATGATTAAGATTCTTCCCCGCTCCCTTCTCCCTTTAGACTTGGGTTATAAATAGGAGCTTCTTTGTTCTGTCTCCTCTGAGCAATAATTGCAAACATAAACTGAGGCAACACCCTCATGTCTTTC
>NW_004444001.1:11278327-11282929 GCF_000243295.1 Trichechus manatus latirostris | reverse complement strand
TTTTTTTTTTTGCCTGTTTGATAGTTCATCTGCTCCTCACCCTCAACCATGAGGGAAGAATCATTTCCATTTAACAGATGAAGTAACTGAGGCTGAAAAGCTAAGCCACTTGCCCTAGGCCTCCCGGGCAGTGGATAAAGCCATGCTGAACTCCAGCTCTTCTTCAGACCTCATTCTTTGTCCACCACACTGAGCCACAATCCTTCTGGTCAACCAGAAATGGCCATAGGGGTGGATTGGCAGCAGGTCAGCATGTGTGGCAGAACTGAAGACAGATGGGAACTGAAGTGTGGCAGAGGGAAGAGCTGCGTTGAAGCAAGGACAAAATGCCCTGGCCAGGAAGGCTTCCAGGCAGCAGGCTGGGTTTCTAAAAGAGACCGAGCTTCTCTACGATCCTCGTAGATGCCTTGGTATTCTGGTGCAGCTTCCCACCCCTCAGCCATGGTTGTGGCTCTCATGAGCTCCAGGGGTCCTGTGTAGGCAAGCAAGTTCTAACTGTAAAGGTACCAGCTGTTGTGACAGGATTTTTCAGAAGATAAATTCTGATGAATGCCTGGACTGAGAGGGCTGGCCATAATGCAGCCATGGTCTGTGGGCTGTTGTCACAGCTACTCTCGTGTGTTAGCCTCATCTGTGACTCATCCACCAGGTAGCACTAATTCTCTCATTTCTACCTGTCACTTCTCTCCACCTCCCATCACCTCTGCTCTCCTCATCTGTCCTGCTTGGTGAAGGCCAATGTACTCTGTTCTGCTTAATTAATTCCCTCTGACACTGGCATTTCTATCTTTACAATTTGGCATCTTTGTGAAGTTCCCCTTTGTACATTTTCCTGTTCCTGTATCCCCATTATTCAGGTATCATCACTCAATAACTATGTGACAGCAGTAATGCTTTTCACATGGAAAGAATTGACTTTTTATTGATGGCAAATGTTGTGATGAACTTCCATGCCCACATGGAGCCAGAGGAGCTTTTTATTGGGTGAAGTGCACTAAGATGCGGTTCCAAGAAATGTCTTTGGAGTGTGGACTGAGTTGTAGTTTTGGGAACAGGTCCTGTGGTGGGAGTGTGGCGGTTGGGGTGGGGAGACCCTTCCCCTGGTCTCACATTATCAAAATCTCATCAATCACAATGTATAATAGCAACATTATTAATAACCCTAGAGTTGCATAGCACTTGGTATTTTTTCAAAGCACTTCCTTTGAACACTGAAATGAAGGCAAGGCCGTTGTTGTTCTTAGGTGCCGTCAAGTTGGTTCTGACTCATAGCGACCCTATGCACCACGGAAAGAAACACTGGCCGGTCCTGCGCCATGCTCAGGAAGGCAGGGCAGATGTTATTATTTCCAAGTTATGAGTTAAGCAACACTGTAACAGGGCTGACTAATCCCATGAGCAAGGAGTCAGTGGATAATTGGGTAAGTGTCCCACAACAAGGAGACTTTTAGCAGTTCTGAAAAGCCTTCTTTGGAGGTTACAGATGCTCTTGAAGATCAGGGGTCCTTCTAAGGCTAAACTCTTCTCAAGGCCCCCCTTTTCCCAGTACAAATATAAGAGCAGGACCACCACGTCCAGGCATGGTGCTCATCTCAACCTCCTGCCTGCAATGGAATTAAGGGTCCTGACATCTAATCCAGATCTGTGGGAAACTGGGGATTATTTAGCAATGTATGTCACTTAGCATATGGTGTGGCAGACAGACTATAAATGTCATGTACTGACTGTCTCAGACTGGTCTGTAAACAATATGGCTAAAGGACGAGAGCCATTCTCCATTGGATCTAACAAGAGAATGGTCAACATTGGGCGACAGAGATGGTGATGCTATTGTACCCCACCCAGATTAGCCAGTTTGGCTAGTTTGGATTCTAGCCCACCCGTGCACTCCTCAGATGCCAGCCTTGGTACTTGCCTGGTAAAATAAAGAGAATTAGGGGAGTAGACAGGAACTTGGAAACCAGCTAGTGCTACCACCATCACCATTTTGTTAATAAGGAAGCTAAAGCCTCAAGACTGGTGGAAAGACTTGCCCTCGAAGCAAGCTTAGCCAGGCAGAGCAGTATTAAGAACCCAGGACCCTGACAGAGGATGTGGCTCTCTTCACGCAGCCTCCCACATTGAATCAGGATGTTTTCTAACTCACCAGGACTTCTCTTCTTCTCCTAACACGTTTGTTGTTGTTAGCTGCCGCTGAGTCGGCTGCTGAGTCGGCTCCCAACTCATGACGACCCCAGGCACAACGGAACGAAATGCTGCTCAGTCCTGCACAATCCCCATGATCAGTTGCTGACTGGACCCTTGTGATCTATAGGGCTTTCATGGACTGATTTTTGGAAGTAGATTGCCAAGCCTTTCTTCCCAGTCCATCTTAGTCTGGAAGCTCCACTGAAACCTATTCAGCATCACAGCAACACACAAACCTCCACTGACAGATGGGTGGTAGCTACATATGAGGTGTGCTGGCTGGGAATCAAACCCAGGTCTCCTGCTTGGAAGGCAAGAATTCTACCACTGAACCACCACTGCCCTTTTAACACGTTTACTTTCTCTACAGCTGGTACTTAAAGACTTGCCAGTCTATCTGAGATAAGAAGAGGATGGTTTCTACACATTAGGTTTCTCCATGCTCCCTCGCACTCCCATTGCATGTTGGATAGTATAGCAGGTGTCCGTACCCTTCATTAAGAGGGAGCACCCAGCCTCAGGGTAGAGCCCCATGAGCAGCAGGTTGTGCAAGGAGCCCTCAGAGGCTGGTGAGAACCAGCAAGATATTGTAACTCAAGAGGAGAGGTGCCTGCTCAGTGTCCATCTGGCATGCCACAGGGGCTCACTATGGGATGCGTCCTGGTAGCTCAGTCTCAAGTTTGCCCTGGTTCCAAACACACCAGATTACCCAGGAATGCACTGGGAGGAAAGGTGCTTTTGTTTCTAGGCCACCTGCTTCCATTATTCATCAATGTCCCTCACTAGGTCTAAAGCCCCATTGCTTGTGTTACCAATTGGCTCATAATGTTGCACTTGTACTGTTTGGAGCTCAGATCTTCTGTAATTTCAGATCTAACTCTTCCTGGCTCCTGTTTCAAGGGATGTTTTCTTGCCTATTCTTTTTGGCTTTTTCTAGTTCTTAATATGCTTTTTATGTTTTGCTTAACTTATGAGATGCCACATTTCATTCTAAGCCAATGTGCTGCTCCTCTGTCCATTCAATTTCATTCAAAGAATATTTATTGAAGAGAAGGCCTAGGCCACAATTAGTTTCTATAGACTTAGACTGTAGAAAATCCCATCCAATGGTTCTATAGCTAACTACCCATGCTATTGGCAGGGTTCTTAATTTATGCTTTGCTTGGAAAACAAAGCAACTCATTGAGACTTCTCTTCCCCCTTAATACGCCAACTTCCCCTTAGAAATGAACCATCCTGTGCTGCTATTACCACCACCACTTGGTTAATAAGGAAGCCAAAGCCACCAGTGGAGCAGAGAACACTGAAAAGGCCCTGCTTCCATGGCCCTTGTGGTCTCTCAGTTGCTGGACATGCCACACTGTTCCATCTTGTCCTCTGTCCTTTCAGCATCTGTCACTACAGATCTTCCTCACGCCACCATTTCCAGTTTGGTTTCTCTTAGGTTCTCCTTGGCTGATGCAGAGGATTGCTTAAGGGTTGCTTTTTTTTGTGCCCTCATGGCTCATTGCTCTTTATATTGAAGGTAATAAGAATTAAGTACCGATTCCGTGCCAGACATTGTGTTAGGCACTTTATACAAATATTCGCACATTATATATTTTATGAGGTATTGGTTGTTTAGTGGTAGAATTCTCGCCTTCCATGCAGGAGACCCAGATTTGATTCCCCGCCAATACACCTCATGTGCAGCCACCACCCATCTGTCAGTTGAGGCTTGCGTGTTGCTGTGATGCTGAACAGGTTTCAGTGGAGCTTCCAGACTAAGATGGACTAGAAAGAAAGGCCTGATGGTCTACTTCTGCAAATCAGCCAGTGAAAACCCTATGGATCACGAAGGTCCAATCTGCAGCTGATCATGGGGATGGCACAGGACTGGGCAGCTTTTTGTTCCATTGTGTAAGGGGTCACCATGAGTCAGGGGCTGCTAACAACAACATAATATACATATTATCTCATTTAATCTTCACCACAATCCTAAAAGGGAGATAGTTATGAGAATCAAGCTCAACGAGGGTAAATTATTTGTCCAAGGCCAATAAAAGATTCAAATTATATCCACCTAATTCCAAAGCCTGTGCAATATCTAATATTCTACCCAATTTTCTCAGGGAAAGGGCTACCAATGAATCTTGTCAAGCATAAGAACTTCTACCATAAGTCAGTTTCTCTCCTTTACCTTTGCATTTAGCTAATTCTTTTTCCTCATATTGCTGAAGCTTACAACTAGGGCTCTGTCTTTGGAAACACAGACACGATTACCATTTATAAAGGCAATCAACAGACATTCTAACCAACAATTACAGCTGGGTTACTCATATGACTTCATTTTGTCTTCTCAGGAACCCAGCAAGGAAGGAACCCAGCAAGGTCCTACTTTAGTGGTAAGAAAACCAACGCTCTGGGAAATGGCAG
>NW_004444001.1:11275523-11277369 GCF_000243295.1 Trichechus manatus latirostris | reverse complement strand
CCAGACCAGAGGTGGACAGGCAAAGGAAATAGCATCTTTGTCTTGGAAACCACAATAAGGAAGGAGAAGGGGGTGGGGCTGAGGAGATGGCGAGGGCTGAGGCAAATCCACCACAAAAGTTTTCTTAGTTCAAATCCATTCTGCTCCTTGCAGCCCAATGAACCATCTTAAACAATGCTTTCAGTGAGTCACTCATTCTCTGTCAAAAATTTCAATAGCATCCTGTGACCCAAAATCATTAGATTTGTGCTCAAAATCCTCCCTACCTGATCCCAGTCTCACTTCTCAAACCCATCTCTTTTTCCCCCCTCCAAAAAGGTCCTCTTCTCAGACATTCAAGCCTTTCCTCCCAGCCATCTGCCTAGAGAGACTTCCTATGCCCGTCCTCCCGTCTTTCCCATCCATGAGGTTTCGTCCTTGTGCTTCCACATCCACTCCAACCTCAGCTGGCACCAGCCCAACCACTCTTTTCTAAACCAGTTGCCTTCCAGTTGATTCCGACTCATGGTGGCCCAATGTGTCAGAGTAAAACTGTGCTCCATAGCATTTTCAATGGCTCATTTTTCAGAAGTAGATCACCAGGTCCTTCTCCCGAGGAGCTTATAGCTAGGCTCAAACTGCCAACCTTTAGTTAGCAGCCAAGGATGTTAACTGTTTCTGCCACCAAGGGAATTCCACTCTTCTCTGCTGGGTGTTTTGGGGGCTCATTCTATAACTTCCTCTGTAATACTTTCATCTAATCCTGCAAAGCAGAACTAGCTGCTCCCTCTTCTGTGTGCCTCTGATCTTAGCCCATGCTGGTGATAATACATGGTTGCCTGAAAGTAGGCTATCTGCTTATGTCGGCCCAACTCTACTGTAAGCACTCTGGGGACAGGGATGATGGCTTGGGAGTTAAAGCTCCTAGCACGGTTCCTGATACATCATAGGTGCAGTAAATGTTAACAGAATGTAGTTAAATGGGGACTTCTGGGCAACATGGTGCTATAGTCAGAAAAACCACACCATCCCTCTGCAGCAAAGATCAGAAAACTAAGTCAAACTGAGTCACACATCAATCCTGAAACCCTAAGCATCAAATGAAGAGATAAAGAACTCAGTCAAGCACTGAATGGAATAAGAAATTGACCGAGAACAGAGAGCGAGGAGAGATACACGCAGAGGTCCCCTATCAGCTACCGCAACATGGATCCACCATCTTGGACTCCTATCGGAGATCAGTGAACGGGAGTATGAGAAAGCAGCTTCACGGAGCTTCCAGCAGGAAACAGTACAACCAGTAACCAGTGATATAGGCTTTCCCACCCCCTGCCCTTCTTCACCCCAACTTAGCCTCCTCTACTTCCTGAAGCCACAGTCTACTGGCCGGGAAGCACGAGCTTCCCCCATGTGCCACTTGGATTCCACCTGCCCGCACTGGCCAGCTCCCTGACTGCCATTTGTTGGCTGCTGGTGTTACTTTTTTCCGCCTGTTTAGATTTCTTCCTTACCTCTCACCACCTATTCCTCTTTTCTCTCAAATACCTGGCTCCATTTGTCATCTTTGCTTCTTCCTGAAAGGCTGCGAAACACTGCTCTACTGTGAAACTGCTTCCCGGCCCCTGCCGCCACTCTGGTGGGACCCCCTGGGCTTTTTTGTTTGTTTGTTTGCTCTCATTTGTTCTGTTTTGATTTGTTTGTTTGTTTTCTTTTTCTTTCCTTGGCTTGGGAGACTCTTCTAGCTGGGCAGTACTGCGTGGCTTGGAAGCTACTCCCTTACTCTGTGCAGACTCACAGGGACATCTCTGGGGGCATTTCTTTTTCCTTGTTTGTTTGTTTTTGGGGTTTTTTGTTGTTGTTGTTGTTT
>NW_004444001.1:11258234-11259830 GCF_000243295.1 Trichechus manatus latirostris | reverse complement strand
ACCGTACCAGGTGGGCTGTCAGAGGGGTTGACACTAAAATGACTGTCTATCAATTTTTGTGCAGTGTTTCGGTAGAAATTTATTTTTTTTAATGAAAATACCCCTGTAGTTAGTTACAACAACAAAAAACATTTTTCCATAAGCTTACATGTATCAGTATACCTACAAGGCTAAAACTCCATGCTAATTTACTTTCTGAACCTTCCAATGCCCTCTGGTCAGAGCTGTCATTATCACTCAATAACAGCGATGCTTCAAATCATGTGGTTTTGTCTTCACGGGCTACATGCACACGCTGTTGTTTTCATTGCTGCTGGTGTTTTTATAGTCACTGATATTGTCAAATTTTCTGGTGTTTTAACTACAATATTGTGGTAATTAGTATTTGTGAACCTATATCTGTAACTTTTTTGAGAATGAAGTAATAATTAAAGGAAAAGAAGGAGTAATATATGGGAATTACTATTTATGAGTAACATTGGTACAAAAAAACATCACTAAGGATTCTGCAAGGTCTGGTATGGGAGGAGGCCATGAGGGGGTGACACCATGAGTTACCTCACTGGGTGACACCAACCCAAGTGATGCCACTGGTTATTGTTCTGTGTTTCTGAGTTTGGGGGATGATTTTTTGTGTAATAATAGATAGCAGGATCCCAGTACAATGTCTGATAGAACCCAGGCCTCCTGACTCCCAGTCCATCTGGAAAATGAAATTCCATAGACTGATAGACCCTGACTCCTTTCCAATGAACCAAAGAAGTTCCCACAGCTACTTGTTGATAAGAGGGAGGCAAAGTTGGACATGATAAAAATTGTCTAGAGTTAGAATGGCAGGCAGGGGTGGGGAGGGGAAGCTGGCAGGAAGGAGACATTTTATTTTTACTTTATTATAATTCTAAGCTTTTAAAATAATTTATTACTCAGCTAAGGATCCCTGGTGGTGCAGTAAGTTAAAGTGAAAAGAGAAATGAAGTCCTGATATATGTTACAAAATGGATGAACCTTGAAACATGCTGTGTGAAATAAGTCAGACACAAAAGGGCAAATATTGTATGATCCCACTTCTATAAAATATCTATAGTAGGCAAATACATAGGGACCAAAGTTTGTTAGTGGTTGCTAGGGGTAGGAGAGAAGGGGAAACAGGGAGTCATCGCTTAGGGGGCACTGAGCTTATGTTAAGGGTGATGGGAAAATTTAGAAATGGATAGTGGTGATGGTTGTACAACATGACAAATATAATTAATGTCACTGAATTATACATACAAAAAATGTTGAAATGGCAAATGTTTTGATATATATATTTATCACAATAAAATTAAAAAAAAGAAAATTTAAAAAGGAACAAGGACTTAATGTGATTTAAGTGGATGGCTTTAATCAGAGATTTTCATGTTGAAATTTGCTGATATTTTCAAGTTTTTTGTTTGTTTTTGTTTTACTTTTTTTTTTTTTTGAACTTTAGATGAAGGTTTACAGAACAAACTAACTTCTCACTAAACAGTTAGTACATTTTTTTTTTTTATGGTATTGGTTAACAACCCCATGACATGTCAGTATACTCCCTTCTTGATCTTGGATTCCCTATTACCA
>NW_004444001.1:11248401-11257913 GCF_000243295.1 Trichechus manatus latirostris | reverse complement strand
CTGGACTCAGTCTAGAGGAGGCCATAGTAGTTGTGGTCTGTTAGTCCTTTGGACTAATCTTTCCCTTGTGTCTTTAGTTTTCTTCATTTTCCCTTGCTCCTGAAGGGGTGAGACCAGTGGAGTATCTTAGATGGCCGCTCACAGGCTTTTAAGATCCCAGACACTAGTCACCAAAGTAGAATACAGAACATTGTCTTTATAAACTATGTTATGCCAATTGAGCTAGATGTTCCCTGAGACCACGGTCCCACAGCCCTCAGCCCAGCAGTTCAGTCTCTAAGGGAGTTTGGATTTGTCCATGGAGCTTCCGTGTCCTTACCCTGAACAAGTGTACTTTATTTTTCAAGCTAGCGTTTTCTCTTCTGGTAATGCCATGTTCTTCAGAGTCATGTGGAGTACTCTACACAAAAATAAAGGCAAAAAGTTGCTATTATGAGTTGTGTTGTTTCTGTGACAAAAAATTACTTTCTGTCCTTAGAGCCACTTAAACATCTATAGAACAGAAGGAAGGGCCCTGGGCCAAGAGGAAGGAAATGTGGATTCACCAATATGCTGTTCCAAATCAGGCAAAACATTTTAACATCTCTCATCCTCCGTTTGTTCATTCACAAATTGGAATCAGTGATTTCTAAGGTCCCTTCTCTAACATTTTGGAGACAAAGAAGTTAATATTTATTAATTGCTTACCTTGTGGCAAACACCATGCTAAACACTTTGCATAGATTATTTTATTTAATCCTCCAAATAAAAATCCTCAGAATCACTATCCCTATTTTGCAAAGGGGAAGCTGAGGCCCAGTAAGATGAAGGGTTATGTAGCTGGTTGGTGGAGGGCTGGAATTCTAGAATCAACATGGCCACCCCCAGGGAACACTCACTCCCCTCTCTACCCACATGGTGGTTCACACACCTGTGCCCAGAGGCTTCCAGAGTCTAGCTCTTCTATGTCTAATGCTCCCTTGTTAGGAGGGAGGGTTCTAGCTGCATTCCTTTGTGCTTCCATCAGCTATTTAAAGTGGCAAGAAACAATGGCCTCTTTCTCTGAAAAGTCACCACTCTGATTTCCTGGAAGAGTGGCTCTTGGATCCCACTGAGTCTTGGAGTGACACCCCAGCCCCCTCGGCCAGGGCAGTATTTCCAGCCTGACTACCCCCAGGTGCCCCGGGCAAGTCTGGGAATCCTGCCACCCAGCACTTCCCTGCAAATCTTGAAACTGCTGAGTGGTATGAGCTTTTGTGTTTCCGCTTAACAAGATTACCACAACTGTAGGTTCTCTAACATACATACTCAAGACTCAAGGAAGCATGTACCAACTTTCTTTTATAAACTACTAGGGACTCATCATTTCCTGAAAAATATGCACCTTCTCCATCACCATGATGCCTCTTATCCTTGTGTTTTGATGAAGAGATGTCTGCCTGTACAGGAATGCCCCATGCCCAAAATCTCTTCTGCTTTCTTACCTGTTACTGATGCTTGAATTCTGAAATAGTCACCAAATACTTACTAAGTCCCACTGCAATCGGTACTGAGAGGGATTTATAATATCTAAGAATAATAATTGCAGAGTGGTTAGGATCATAGGCATCAAAGTAGGATAGGGTAGGTTTCAACTACATTGTGGTAATTTAAAGGTAACTGTAAAGACTTTGCCTCCCCTCCTATAGAGAGTTAGTCTTTCCCCTCTTCTTGGCTCTGGGCTGGCCCTGTGACTAGCTTTGACTAACAGAACACCACGGAAGTAATCCTGTCTACCTCCTCTTCCAAGGCAGACCTTACAAGATCTGCAGCTTCCACTTTTGTGCCTCTTAGAAACCAGTGACACGTAAGAATTCTGAGTAACATGGGACCATCATTCCCTAAGGAAGCCCAAGCTAGTCATGTGGGAGAGACAAAGGCCACATTTGGAGGGAGGATCAGCAAGGAACTAGATGCATGAGTGAAGCCTTATTGAATTTTCCGGCCCAGCCCCAGGTGAATGTTGCCGAGTGAATGGCCTCAGCCTATACTACATGGAGCAGAGCTGCTCTGCTAAGCCCTGCCTGAATTCCTGACCCACAGAATCATGAGCAAATAAAATGGTTGTTGTTCTAAACTACCGAATTGTGGTGTGGTTTTTTAAACAGCAATAGATAACTGGAAAAGAGTATAAGAAAATCAGAGTAGCAAACTCATAGTACAGACTCTATATGCTATCATTAAGCAATTGGCTCAGAATGGTAGGGAAAGTCTTTGTAGAACAGATAGACCTGAAGGTTTGTAGGAATGGATAGAGTTGGATGAGCAAAAACACAGGGTATATGGAGAGGAAATTCTATAAGGTCCAGCTACTCCACAGGTCCCTGGGAAAATGCCCTGAACACTGATCAAAACCAAAACCCAAACCCATTGCCACTGAGTCCATTTCAACTCATGGTGACCCCATGAGTAGAACTGCCCGTTAGGGTTTTCTTGGCTGTAATTTTTATGGAATCAGATCACCAGGCCTTTCTTCTGCAGTGCTGATGAGTGGGTTTGAACTTCCAGTCTTTAGGTTAGTAGTCCAGCAGAAACCATTTGCATCACTCAGGGACCCTCTGAACACTGACAGGGCTTCTCAATTGTTCTACTGCAGCCACCTAACTGCAGAGAGCAAACCCTTAACTCTGGGGAGTCTGCCTGAGTTTGGCCCAAAGGTGACCTCTGCAAACAGAAGATTTCTCCAAAGTCCTGTTTTAGCTTTACAACTTCTAAGAATTTTTTATTGCATTCCATAATTTATTCATCTATGTTTTAATATAAAACTTGTTTAAATTACTGGCCAGTTAAATTCCTCCACTTAAATTACTTCACCCCAAACTCTTCGAGAAAAACAGACACTCTGAAGACTAAGAGGCATCACAAATTAACCTGAGTGTACCCCCAGAACATGCATGCACCTGGAGGGAGTAGTCAGCCTCACCCTCCTACGGAGGTTGAATACTTGGGATTTTTCTTTCAGGATCTAGTCGTACATCTTCAGGGTCCCCCACTCCTGTCTCATTCAAAGTTTTAAGCTACCCTTAGATTCACAAGAGACCCTACTCTGAAGAGACCACATGCCAGCCCTCTCCAGATTTGGATGAAAAACTGAAGTCACCTGATCATCTACGTCTTACATCTCTGAACCATGCTGGCTGTCTCCCACAGAGTGTTTGAAAAGCCACCTGAGGTGATTCCCAGGCTTCCCTGAACATACTCAAATGCTCCTCAAACTTCTTTTTTTCTTAAACAGACAATTCACATACACGTCTATGACCTGTGTAGATACGTTGACACTTGGAAGCAAACTAGAGGAAAGCTTTTATTATTGTTTGCCATTTGAAAATGATTATCCGGCAAGATGATGTGATTAAAGGAGACAGCTTGCAGTTAGCATCCCGGGGAGAGCTCACTTTCTTGACCTGGATGAGCCTACACTACCTCCCAGCTTCTTGAGTGGGGACTGCCTGGTGCCAGACTTGGATGGAAATCAACACAAATTAAAGGAATAAGATGCCTCCAAGACAGGGAGGCAGGACAAGGGAGAATGAGAATGCTGAGAATTTTAAAGGATCATCACCTCAGCAGGAGACCAAAAATCAGCCTCAGAAGAGCAGCTACCCCAACAGATGGTCCCCTCCAGTTCAGTCTTTCATTCTCTGTTACTATGTGATCCAGACCCTGTCACACTCCCATGCCCCACCCCAACCCCAACTCAGGACCTTGGTCCCTCCCCACAAGAAATATTCTCTCTCTCCTCTCAGTCCTACGTAGAAATATAGCCATACATGCCTTCTTTAAATAAAAAAAAAAAAAATTAAAGCCTTAACATGATATTCTGTGGGAGCCAAGCTAACCAGGCCAACTTATATTCCAACATGGATCTGGTGATGGTTATACAATGTGATTGGTGTAACAGGTGTCACTGAATAGTATACATGAAAAATGCTGAACTGGCAAATGTTGTGTGACATATATTTTTATGAAAGTATAAAATTAAATTAAAAAAAAAAAAAGATTTACCAAGAAAGGGTAAGCCCTTCTAGGACCCTGTTGACTAGCACACACTTGACTTTGGACCTCAGCCTCCTCATTTGCTAATTAAAGGTTGTGGGAGAAGAAGCAGTTCTGACAGTCTATGATTGCTCCAATTCCTAGCAGGGCAAGGACTTCAGATAATCCCAGGACAGAGAGAAAATAAGATCAGCAAGCTGCCCAGTAGGCTAAAATTAACTGCCCAGCCATGATCTGGATTTGGCAAGTGACTAAACTTCTCTTATGTTCCTCCTCAGTGAGCTCAAATCTATCCTATGAGACTCCTGAGAGGAGCCCATAAAAATGATTGTTAAGACTCAGTGCCAAGTCTGGAGAACTATACATTTGAATTCTCTAACTTCATTTCTTTTTCAGCCACCAGCTAGTGGTCTCTAGTCAGTCCCTACATTAGACAATGCAGAATTGTTCCTAATCTATGATTTTAATATTCAACGGCCCCCGCCAACTCAAAATAAAGAGAAGAGAAGGTGCTGGGGACATGTACTCTTCAAATTTAAAAAGAAGATGAAAGGGGTCCCATCCCAACAAGTTGATTTGATACTTAGAAAACAATCCTTTTGGCCAAAAAGTATTTTCACTCTTTGTGTCTATATAAATACACTTTTTTTTTTATAGAAAGCACATTGCTAGCCTCCAAAACCAAACGTGGTTTTGACTGAACCAGACTTACATTTATATCTGAAGCTCATCTGCTAACGATAGAGCTGGCTTTCCCATTTGCCAAGATCAATGTTGACCTGCTTTCACCTAAATTTTGTAGATGTCAGAAAAAGAAACTGTTCACTACTCAGTGGCATACCCTGGCCTTTCTCAGTCACACTTGTTTGCATTTTGCAGCTCCTTTAAATTCCCCTTGTCACAAAAACTAACAATAAGGTCAAGCATTTCAGTAAGAAATACTGAATTATTATCCAAATTTGTCAAGCAGCCAACAGCCTACGAAAGCTAACCACGAACTGCAGAAGAGAGCAGCTTAACCTCAGGCCTCGCAGCCCTGCCTCCATTGCACAGGGAAGGATTTTTGGCACTGGGGGGCACTGGGAGGGCTGGGGAGGGAGAGGGCGAGGGCCAACAGGCAGAATGGGAACTGGACAGCTCACAATCACGTCCAAGCTCCCATCCCTCAGGAGTGTCTCATTGCACTCATTTGCTGCTGCAAAGAGCCAGCTTTGATTTTTCTTGGAGAGGGCTCCAGGCACCCTAACATCTCGGCCATGCCAACACCACGAGGCTGCCGAGCTCTCCTGATCCCCTGGCCAATATCCCTGTCCATCAAGGCTAATTTCTGTGACAACATAAACTTTACTGTGTAGCCAATAAACTCAAACCCGATGGAACTTGATGTGGCCAGGAAGGAGAATGACAAACTGGCAAGATGTCAAGGCTGGAAATAGAACTCTTTTCGCCAGCCAGTGGTTTGGGGGTGGGGGAGAGGTGGATTTGTGTGTGTGTGCATGTGTTTCATTTTTTTCTAATAACTCTAATAAAGAGTCCATTAATCAGTAAATGGACTCTCACAGAGATAGAAAAAAATGCAAGGCACTCAAAGTGAGCTTCAAGAAGAACCAGAATTCTTTCTCATCTTCACTCTAATCCATGGTGGCTAAGGGCACAGATCCCAAGGGATCTGGGTGGGGTGCCTGGGAGAGAGAGAAGAATGTGGATTAGCTTTCACCTGGGCAGGCAAGAGCAACCTGCAAGGAGGCAGCAGCCTAGGATAGGATGTGAGGAAGTCAAAAAAGCATCCCCCAAAAAGACTCCTGTCCTTTGAGCAGGCTATGGGGCCTTCCAGGTGAGGTTTCAGTGGTTCTGGAAAACTTTCCTTGAAATGCAAACACACAAACTCCTCAAGGGTGAGAGTCAGAACAGGTACATTTTATAAAAGGGGAAGTCCAGAGTCAGGGGCAGATGACCCAACAAGCAAAGAAAGCACAGGCTTATTTGTGATGTGGTGAAACCCATGTGAAATTGTTCACTACAGATTAGTAAGCACACAGAAGTAAGCCCATGCTTACCTTGCTCATTGTGTCATCTGCCCCTGTCAGAGATTGTAAATTTGAAAAGAGGCCTTAAGTCTGTAGGAAGGTGCTGTGGGGTTGGGAGAGAGATAGATGCCACCCATACCTAGAAACAGAATCTTGGATGTGGTGAAAAAAAAGTCTGAAATTGTTCACTACACATGATCTGATAAGCAAGGTAAACATCATGCGTACCTTGCTTACTGGATAACCTGCCCCTGTCCACAGTACAGGGTGAGCTGGTGTGGGCTTGGGGAGAGAGGTGGAGTCCACATGAGGTCCTTTAAGGGGGATGTGGGTCTCCCAAAGAGAGGCCTGGAGGTGTGGATAGAGAAGACCCCAAGATCCTGCTTTAAATTTTTACTTAGGGTCAAGTATAGTTCTCATCGACCTCTTTGACTATGTGACCATCTAGAGTGTAAACTTACCCCAACTTTCTGTACTTGTCACCCTTCCCAACTGAATGCTGAAGGGTTCTGTGTTCTAAAATTATCCCTCACTACTCCATCAAGAAGGAGTCCTGGTGGCACAATGGTTAAGCATCCAGCTGCTAACCAAAAGGTTGGTGGTTCAAGCTCACCCAGTGGCTCCACAGGAGACAGACCTGGCAATCTGCTTCCATGAAGATTACAGCCAAGAAAACTCTATGGGGCAGTTTTACTCTATCACCTGGGGTCACTATGGGTCAAAAGTCAACTCCACATCTAACAACAACCCCATCAAGACTCCAGCTCACTTGGTAGTAGATATTGAGAAAGCAATCTAATAAGATATATCCATACCCTATACCATAAATTTGAAGTGTTATGCTGTCATCTCTCATCTCTGGTGGCGCAGTGGTTAAGAGCTGTGGCTTCAAACCAAAAGGTCAGCAGTTCAAATCCAAAAGCCACTCCTTGGAAACCCTATGGGGCAGTTCTACTCTGTCCTATAAGGTTGTTATGTGTCAGAATCGACTCAATTGCAAGGGGTTTGGTTTGGTTTTTGTTAGATATTAAAATTTCATGCACTTTTTTCTACGTTATTATTTTGATAAAATAGGTATTTCTTTTGATTTTCAATGATTAAATTTTAATATTGAATATAGTTTTTAAATTATTACTCCTATCCCACAGAAGCTGCCCTGGTGCACAGTGGTTAAGCGTTTGGTTGCTAATCAAAAGGTCGGCAGTTCGAATCCACCAGCTGCTCCTTAGAAACCCTATGGGGCAATTCTACTCTGACCTATAGGGTCTCTATGAGTTGGCATCAACTCAACAGGAACGGTTCTTTTGTTTTTGCTTTTTTTATCCCACAAAGATTCTGATACTGCTCACCCCACCACTCCAACCCCTTTGGGAGTCCCTCTTGCTCACCTTATCAGTGGAAGGATGATTCACAAGGCTAAAGAACACTACGGAGCCCTGGGTCACCATCCCTCTTTCTTTCTGGAGATCTATACATGGGATCTCCGTGATGGAGGTATTTGTCTACTTCCAGGTCTATGGCATGGGAGTCGGGGGGTGGCTAATGCTAGCTCTGCTTCAGAACCAGAATGGCAAGAAATTACTCACCCTTCCAGACCCAGCTCAAATGTCATCTTCCTGCCCTTCCCAGGAGTTGCTGCCTCCTTGGGGCCCCTCTGCCTTTGGTTCATTTCTCTGTTAAGGCACCTGCCACACTGTACTGTCACAAGTGTCTATTTGTGTCTCTCTGAGCAGTTGGTGAGCTCCATAAGGGCAGAGGTGTGTCTCATTAAGTTCCATTTCCATCATTTTTAGTTAGCATTCAATCAACATTTACTGAATGAACACAAGTTCAAACCAGAGTTGGGGACTGAGAAGCAAGGCAACGACAAGTAGACTTTCCAACTATTCTTTCAAGCACAGAATAGAGTGAAGCTACAAATCCCCGCCTCCACCCTCCATCTCCTCCCGTTCTGTAAGTGGCATAATAGTGGTTGTGTCTGTCATTAAACAGGAGCCAGATGATTGATTGACCATGTTGTAAGTTTGTCTAATAGCGCTACATTTTATACTGGTGTGCTCCATCATTGCCCCAATAGTGTGGTTTTCCTCTCCCATTTTTTAAACTGAGGAGACATTAATCATACCTAACTCGGATAGTGAGCAGATAAAAAGTACAATTGTCTATTTTGTTCCAAGATTAGCTGTTATATTTTTATTTGTTTCGGTGGTTAGGGCATCATTTTAATGAAGTCAAAAGTATGGCCCCATCTCTACATGCCAGAGCATGGAGCAACAAATAGAAAGATCTTTTCATCGCAGGGCCACTACATCTACCCTTAGCATTGAGAGCAAAGGGCTTAGCTGAGGAAAGCCTTCTTGTCAACTAAGGGAAAATCAACATGAAGCATGTTGACAATGGATAAGTCATCATTGTCCAGGAAGGAATGGCACTGACACTCTCAGACTGAATTCCTCACCAAGCCAGGCCTGATAATCTATCCTCATCTTTGTTTTTATAAAGTAATATATAGAAAATCTTTCAATAAGGTTAGCTGGCACATGGTATGGAATCAGTATGTAGAAACTTAATTTATGAGTACTAGAAAGTTTTAACCAATTTGCTTAAGTTTATAACAAATGGAAATAAGTTCATGAAAACTAGAAAACTAAATAAGCCTGAGCACTTAATGAAAAGATAATGTAGAAGATGCTGCTAGTATAAAGGAAGGAAACTTCTCTTCCAGGGAATGAGTATAGAAATTGCTTGGAAATAGATGTCCTAACACTGTCTTCCATTCATCTGTCTATAGGGTGATCCTGCATAAGTAGTTTGCCCTGTCTGTGGTTCCGTTTCCTTATCCTCTCTGCAAAATGGCCATTTTTGCCAATTCTGTGGGAAACAATGGAGCCCATTCTCCCTCATAATGCTAAACAAACTCTAAAAACTTGCCTTAATTTCTCCATCCTAAAAGCCATTCCAAATTGATAGCTAAGAGTTGCATGGTCCCTCAATCGACAATCTGGCAAGTAGTATATTATTGCTCACATTTAAGGAGACGGTCAAGAGAGGTTAAGTGGCTTTTTCAAGGGCACGCATCTAGTTAGCAGGTTTGTGATCCGGAACCAAGATCTTTTTGCAGCCTTCTGCTGTTCCCCTTTAAACACATCATGCAGAGTTGGCTGCACGGCTGCTACAGTAGGGAAAAGAAAATGGGAGAACAGTTTCCCCCTCTGAGGATATGAAAATCAGCTACTTCTTAAATGCCAAGCCTCCCATATATGGTGGTAGGAATGAAACATTTGTGTGATGAAATATAGATGTTAAGTATCTCACAAATACTTGAATGTTTTCAGAAATGAAATTTGAGAAATAAATTGGAAGTAAACAGAAATTAAAACTATCTAAATTCTCTCTTCAAACTAATTGTTAACTTTTTAATCTCTATTTTCAGCAATCTGAAGCATTCATGGATTTGCTTAAATAAAGAAT
>NW_004444001.1:11231940-11246727 GCF_000243295.1 Trichechus manatus latirostris | reverse complement strand
CGCACATATATATACACGGACCCCTCCCACAGGGCCCCCACTGCTGGGCGCATTCCCAAGTGGCATGAACCAGAGGGTATAGCCTGGCCACTTTCTGCTCCAGGCAGCTGTGCCCCACAGAGCCCCACGCCGGCTCTGGTGGCTCCCTGGGAAAGAAGCAAGCAGCATCTTGCCTGTGTGGCATATCTTAATACAAAATAATAATGGAGAGATTGGATGGACTCTGACAGGGGGAGAAGGGAGTGAAAAAGATAGAACAAAGATGCCATTTAAAAATCATTGGCTCATGTTCAGGATTTCACTGTTTTCTGTGGCAAGGAGCAAGTAAAAAATTCCTGTTATTGATGAGTATTTTTCTACAGTCATTGAAAGCCAAAGGGTTCCGGGCTTCCGACTTTCCCTCTGGGGAACCTGTGAGCCAGTCCTCTGGGTAATTTAGACAAGGGCTGGATGGTGAAGGCAAGAGGCTAAAAGGCCCCCAGCAAGTGGCTCAGCCGAGGAACGGGTGCAGGAGTACGCGCTGTATTTTCAGTTTGGATCCTGTGATCTTCCTGCCAAACAGGGGTTTACAAAGCAAAAACCTCCAGAGAATTCTCATACTTTCTGGCTTATTCTCCTGGTGTTCAATCTTAACAGGAATCAGCTGTTTGCCTTCTCACTTATACAGCGTGTTGCTGAGGAGAATTTAGCATCTGGTCTGGCTATTATTAAAAACAAGAACATCCTGCTCTGTTGGGAGAACAGCACCGCTGGCAATAAAAGGACAGAGATCATTTGCATTTAGGATTCCAGAGATGTGTCTTGGTTCAGTATCTGCTCCCCCATCCCCACCCCCACGGCTTTCATTTTAATATTTCCTGATGCATCCATCATTTGCATCTTGGTCTTCTCTTGCTGAAAACAGAGAGACACAGAGAGGACTTTTTCCTTCACCGGGAGGCAGGAGTCACTGGAGTTGTTCAAACACTGATCGTCTCCTGCAGTGTGATAAAGTTGAACTACCAGAGGGATTTTTTTTTTTTTATAGCTGCGGAAATGAAAAAGTAAACAAGACTGGGACTCCATCAGTATTTAGGCTCCAGCACTTTGTTGTTGTTTTTGTCTTTCTTTTTTTAAGCACTGGGATAGGAGCCTGAAGGAACCATATAATATGAAAAACACTGAGAAGTTTTATTAGCCAATAAAAAAAACTTAGCTCCTATTAACCACTTAACTCCTTCCTCCAGTTCAGTTCTTGCTTCCTCCTTAGATCCTTCTCTCCTTCTCATGCCCATAAGGAATGGAAGCTGGTCGGTCAATCCTTCCCAGCACAACCTCAGTCCGGTTTGTGTTCCAGAAGGTGTGGCTGAGAATTACATTCAATAATAATCTCAGCATTTGTTGTCTGTGAAATCACCAATAAGAAAGCCACACACATACAAAAAGACTTTTAAGCACACTGCTGAAAAGGCATGAGGTCATTGTGATTTACATGGTTTTGAATATTAAACAATTTTTAGAGAAGTAAAATTAGGCCAAGGCATTACTGGGTCATGTAATGGTCCCAGTGAGAACTCCTCTCGTTTGGGGGCAGAAGAATACAGCGAAATTCACAGAGAAACAGAAAGTGAAACCACTCAGAGCTGTTTCACTGTTAGAGATGGATGGCGTTATAAAAAATAAAGGAGTGGATTTAGAAAGGCAAGAATGTCAAAGGAGACTTCAATCATAAGACTTTTAATAATACTCTCCCAATTACATGTGTCACATGGTTTTGTTGTTTGGGTTTTGCTGTTTTTAGTAATAAATCTGCACATTTGCATCAATCCATCATCCAATTGTATTTTGGGGGTTCTTGATACTCCATCTCTCAAAAATACCCTTAAGCTCTGTCATTATATCCTGTGTATCCTAAACCCACTAAGCCTACTATATCCTAATTCCATGTTCCATATTTGGGCTAACTAGTACTTTTGGTGGAGCCCTGGTGGCGCAGTGAGTAAGAATTCGGCTGCTAACCAAAAAGTTGGCAGTTCAAATCCACCAGCCACTCCTTGGAAACTATGGGCCGTTCTGCTCTGTTCGATAGGGTCAATATGAGTTGGAATCAACTCGACAGCAATGGTTTTTTTGTTTTTTTTACTTTTGGTGCTCCAGAAATTTCCTAAGGCCTAAGAAACACAAGGTCACGTGGAACACGGTTGCGATTTTGATTGTATTCTGGTCCCATTTAATGCCGCTGCTACAAAAACTACTCCTTGAAGAGCTCGTGTGGAAGTTTTGCTTGCCACTTTTTTAAAAATCATTTTGCTATATGATCTTGATTTCTTTACAAGAACCTTCCTATTGGCTATGGAGTGAGACAGAATGGCCTGGGAAGATAGCAATCAAGAAGTAAGCTACATTTGCAATGCTAAAACATAAAACAAGGTTTTCAGAAAATCCTACCAAGTGGCCAGACATCACTGCAACAAGATAATAAGAAAATGAATTAAAGTAAGTTTTAGTTAAAAGTTAAGTGGGTTTCCAGAAACTTGATCCTTCTGCTTTCCAACTGGCTGGGCATGTCTGAACAATAGGGCTGGATGGAGTCACAAGCAGCTTTTGAGTAAAAGTTTTACAAAAATTTATAACCCCTTCCAGGATGCCCTCTTCACTATGCTCCCTTAACTGATGTCTCAGGGAGCAACCAGTGTCCCCAGCCCACTCTAAGTAACCCATTTGAAGAAGAGTAATTGCTTTGCCACTTGTGGGATGCTTTTTCGCAGAATTTGCAGGAAAACAAACAACTAAGGCAAATAAATGCTGTGTCAAGGAGCATGTACATGTGAGGTGAGCCTCATCTTTCCCTGAACGGCAGCTGAGGCATCTCTTTTCATCCCCCCTACCCCCACTCTCCCTCCATTGGGTACACACACACACACACACACACACACACACACACACACACACACCTTGGTATATTACCCTTTGCATCTACAGTGGATCCTTTTAAATTTTGATTCATAACTTTAAAAAAAATTTCCAAGTCCTCCTGACTGACTAGCTACTGCTGAGAAGCCTCCAGAAAGTCACAAAGAAGAGGCTTAGCAGCATGCACAGGAGTGGTGGGTAGGAGGGGAGAGATTCCTTTGCCTTTGCTCAGAGCCTATAGGTTAAATAGTGCACCAGCTGTCCATGCATTTGTTCCTACCTGGCCTTTCTTCAGCACCTTCTCCATCCCCAAGGAGACAGCCAAGGAAGGAAGAGCAGAAGTGGGTAGGGGATGGCTTGGAGTAAACCTGGTGTAACTAGTCCTAATGTGCAGGCAGGTGGCCCCACGGCCTGCACATTCACTGCACCCACGCCTGGGCGTCTCAGGCAGCGAAGACTTTGGCATGAAGTCGTCCTTCCTGGCCCCCTAGAAACTGACTTTAGGAGCAAATGCATGAGCTTGCCTGGGATTTCACAGGTAAACTGGCCCTCACTCACTAAAACTAAGATAATCAGTTGAGTGATCCTCTGCTCCCGCAGAAAACCTTAGTGAAATTTAAGATGACACATAAGCCCGTTAACCTTTGAGATGCCCCAGACCCACTGTTTCCTAGGACTGGTCTCTAGAATGATTTTCAAATCATTGGGACAGAGAGGCTCTTCATTGGACTGCTTACTGTTAAGCTCATAATCTAGGTAGCAGTGTTTGCTTGAATCAGCCTAGGTAGACTTGTCATTACTATTTACCACCCATTTCCAGAGGGGATGAAAACTCAGTTCTTGAAGACCTGGGGGACCTCTCTCACTCCCTGTAAATAAGGGCGTCCCCTACCTCCTCCCTTGTCTTTTCAGACTGTTTCTACATCCCATAAATATAAACATGTGGCTCTTCAACCGCATCTGTAGATAATAACTTCAGGGGGCTTCCTGTTTACATGGTAATACCCATTTCCCAGCCAAATAAACTCTGTGACAGAGAGCTGAGGTGTTTATTAGGCCAGTCTCGGCTGGGATTGAGTTAACAGGAAACACCCACTCTCACAGAAATGTCCGATGATTAAATATTTGGGGGGCAGGGAACATGAGAGGTCAAAAGACCTGGTGAAATTGCTTCCTTTTTCTGCCTGTCAGTTCCAGTGAGAAACATAAGCAGTCATGATAAATATGGCCAAGCAAAGCCCCACAGCTGTGCTGTTCGCTGGATGCATGACCCAGAGGGAAGAAGTGCAGATAGGAAAGCTAGGAGCCTCGCTCACAACACATCCAAGCCTCAGGGCCCTAGTAGGTGAAGAGATGAGAAGGTTCACGGACATCCATCTCTGAGCAGCTCTTAGTCTTCTGCCTGGCTCTGTCAATGAAGCCTGATCGAAGAATTTAGAGAGAGCCTTTAGCCCAGTGGTTCTCAGCCAAGGGCGATTTTGCCCCAGAAGGGACATTTGGCAATGTCTGGAGATATTTTTCGTTGTTATGACTAGAGAGGTGCTACTGGTATCTAGTGGGTAGAGACCAGGGGTGGTGTTAAATGTTCTACAGCCGCACAGGACAGCAACACCCTACATACACACCAAAGAACGATCTGGCCTGAAATGTCAATAGTGCTGAAGTGTAGCTCAACGTCTTTCATAAACCAAGAAATGGAGACCTAGGGAAGTAAAGTGAACTCACCCTAAACCACACTGCTGGACAAAACCAGGGAGGGAAAGAAAGACACCGTGCCCACCTGCTGTGTGGATATCTTTTCGAAAAGTTGCACAGACATTTAGTTTAAATAAATAAACATCCTCGAGCAGTTGCAAACAAGTTCCCCGGCCTAACCTCAGGTGCTTTTAGGATGCCCCCTGTTAGAAATTAGCTGTTTCCAAGGTTTCTCAGAAAACAGTGCCAAAGGGTTAAGAATGAGCAGATCCTCTTAAAGGCCTCTCTTAGTGTGATGTGGGCTAACTTGGCCAGTGCCGGAGCTTCTCTGCACCATGGTTTCCTGGGTCCCTCTTTTAGAACTGTGGTAAGCCAAAGAGTACAGAAAGTACAGGACAGAAAGAAAGCAACCACTCTAGCCCTAGGCCCTCAACCTTATCGAAGGGGAGGGACTTACCAAAAATAAACAATGGCCCAGAAAAAAAAATCTCTATAGTTATGTTCACTACTAGAATTTTTCTGAGGCTGGAGCCTTAGACAAAGTTCACTTTTACTCATCCTTGGGCTTTGGTTGACTTTCTTTTTAAGAACCCCAGAGAGATATGGCAAGGAAAATAGACTAGCCCCTACAGCTAGCTAGGCTGCCTGAGATCTTCTGACTATAGCCAGGGATTCATTTGTTCATGTGCGCAGAGATTAGAGTCATAGAACTATTGAGGTGCCAACTATATACTCGGATTGGTCCCATAGCTGGAATAACGGGTTCTACCCAAGGGTGGAGAGAGCACTCCTTCCTTCAAACACAGGCTGATGAGGAACTGAGTTCACTGCTAGATTCTTCTCCCGCCCTTCTCTAGGAGTAGGACAAAACAAGAAGACAGCTCTTACCAAGATTTTTTTCTCTTGCCAGTAATATAGGATCTCTGCTCTCAGCCAGCCCTCACAAGTCCTAAGACCAGTAAATGCCCAGGTGTAGGCAGGAATAGGCATCACATGAGAGAAGAAGCCGCGGATGAGAAAAGACCCAATGTACACACATAACAAAACCAAAAAAGCCATTTTATTGAAAATTAAATTCAAACTTCAAATTCATATTACAATCATGAGAAAAATGCCAAATAAGTTTACAGTTGCAACATAAAATACAAATAGTCCCTTTGAAGTTAAGAGTAAACTCATCCACAATCATGATCTGTGGCACAAAGCAGAATTTGTACAATATGTGCATGGAAAGCAAATCTTGGGCAACAGCAATTGGAAAAAATAAAAATAAAAAGCTTGTATTTACACAAAATGCTACAAATATTTTTGTTCCACAGAAATCTAAGAATGGTAAAGCATATCCAAAAACATTGAATTTTATTCAAAATACCTAAAAAATTACTGTGTTATGGTTTTTGGCTGATATATTTTAAAGTACTGCATTAAAAAAGCAAACAGTTATTTGTAAACATGAAGTAAACAGACATCTAAAAATTCTCACATAGAAAATATTTTTAAATGCATTATCGTTTCAAGAACAACAAATTCAAGGTTTGGAAGAGTTGTCTTTTATTTATTTTTATTTATTATTGTTCTTTTGGATATCGTAGGCATACTTATTGTTTTTGCTAATGCTTTGTGTTTTCATGTATTAACCTAGATTCTGAGTCAGTCCCTTTCCTCAGAATGGAGAGAACTCTTCAAGCCAGCACACACATCTCCTCCCCTCTGAATTTGCAATGGATGGTCCCTAATGGTGTGGATTTCTCTGCTCAATTTTAAAGGGCCCTAGTGGGGTGAGACAATCTAAAGAGCAAACAACAGTTCATCTATTTAGTCTCTCAGTTCCAGACTGGATGTCATTCTACTAATTTCAAACCAAAGCTGTGGTACAGTTTCTGGAACTCTTAACGTGGGTTAAAATTGGTGAGACAACTGAAACAAATAAAAATGTGGTTTCACTGGTCACTCTGTAAACTCCAGCAATGTGTGCTACATCAAGAACCATACCATTTTAATTCCAAGGAAACAGAGTGTTGACTAGTACATGGTTCCATCGTAGCAATATTTGTAGGATATACCACTACAAATCATACACATGACCCAGTGCAAATTAAGGGTTCAGTAAAAAAAAAAAAAAAAAAAAAAAAAGAAGAAGAAGAAGAAGAAAAATTTAACCCCCAGGCCAAAAAAGGGCAGAATTTGATCTTTAAAAAAAAAAAACTTCAATTACCCCGGGGTGGTAGGAGTAGGGGTAGAGGGAAGAAGTGCTTGAATTTTTCCAGAGGAAAAAAAAATTTAAAGTGTTTCTGCGTTGCTGCCTGCAGCCACTATAATAACATTTCAACACAAAAGCATCCCTAAAATCACTTAGTATGCGTACTGTAAACTTAAAAAAGCCCTTTTAACATTAAAAAATAATGCACAAACATAGTATCGTTTTTATTAAATAGGGTGCAGCTGGCACTGGCGTTAACATTTTTATGTCAATTCATTAAAATTGAAATGTGTAACCAGACACTGGCTTTTTTAAGTGCTGCTGAAACAAACACACATATTTTACACTTAAAAATAAATGGACAGTGGCATGCTTCAAGCTACCACACACAAAAAATAAATAGTATCAATTCCTACTTCCATCTTAAGTAATAGAAAAGTGGCTTATTTATCTAAGCATACTTGGTATACAACCTTTAGAAGGCAAAGTTTTTTTTTTTTGTTTTGTTTTCCCCTCAATTTTCATTAGAAGATTATTGTTATTGTGTGCCGCTGAGTTGATTCCGACTCATAGTGACCCTATAGGACAGAGGAGAACCACTTTCCTAGGCTGTAAATCTTCATGGAAGCAGACTGCCCCATCTTTCTCCTCTAGAACAGCTGGTAGATTCGAAATGCTGACCTTTTGGTTAGCAGCCGAGCTCTTGACCATTGCCAAGCTCTTAATCATTGTGCCACCAGGGCTCCTTTTATTGGAGGGAGTTGGGATGAATTCTAAGGGAGACTCCAAGACAAGGAATGCAGGCCTGACTGCATCACAAGCTGGCCTGCAATGTTTGGCGGCCCACAATGAAGGGCTTGAGAATGACTAGAGGGTAAAGGGCTTCTGGAGATTGGAAGCAAATCTCTGTATCGTTTTGGTTCCAAAAAAAAAAAACCCAAACACGTTGCCGTCGAGTCAATTCCGACTCATAGCGACCCTATAGGACAGAGTAGAACTGCCCCATAGAGTTTCCAACAAGTGGCTGGTGGATTTGAACTGCTGATCTTTTGGTTAGCAGCCGAGCTCTTAACCACTTCGCCAGAATGAAGGGCCACTGACCTGTGGGAGAGAAGGACTGGGATTTGCCTGATAGTGTCATTAAATGATCCTGGCTTAGATTAAGGACATTTGGGGATTTGCCACGTTGCTGCTAAGAGTAGTCAAAGTGCATCCCACAGGATGGCTGTAGCTCAGATTCATACATAGTAGGAGACACCACCTGCACATACCCTGGTCCTCCCGTCGCCGTCCACTCTGAGAAATACAAATGTCAAAGGCTGCACTGGTGGTCCTCACAGACTGTACGTTCTCTCAGATCAGCTACCTGCTGGAACCTGCCTGCTGCTTTGGACGACGTGTTCCCATAGAACAATGGCTTGATACTGCTCCTTTAAATGCAAATTCTGTGGCAAGCTGCCAGTGTGGGTAAGGCAGATTTGGGTTCCCGAATTTTACTGTTTTAAGGAGCTCTGGTGGTGCAGTGGTTAAGCACTCAGCTGCTAATTGAAAGGTCAGCAGTTCAAACTCACCAGCTGTTCTGCAGGAGAAAGATGTGGCAATCTGCTTCCGTAAAGATCACAGCCTTGGAAACTCTATGGGGCAGTTCTCCTCTGTTCTATAGTAGGTTGCTATGAGTTGGAATCAACTCCAAAGCAATGGGGTTTTACTATTTGGTAAGGCTGGCTGGTTAAGAATCCTGGTGCAACGTTGCTTTCCTCTACCATGCATATCATGATTGAGTCTTCATCCACACGTGTGGCTTTAAGCTATGTCTTCACTATGAAGCCTGGCGATTTAGAGTTCTGCTTAACTCTGAAACCACAGAACATTTTTCTACAGTTCAATGATTCACTTGTGCTTGTTTTTTTTAACATGACAAGAGTCATAATTATTTGAAAGAAATTAGGAAACCACATTGTTCCAGCATTTCATGCTGATAAAGGGCAACATAAGTGATAAAGAGCTAAGAGTTGTTTCTTGAACCCCTTATTATTGCTTAAAAAGGCAAAGCTGTGTTGGAGGCAATCAAAGATCTGAAAGAACTAAACATAATATTTCCTTCATACATCACAAAAACAAGCTACATCTAAAATATTTGGAGATGGAAGTATTTTTAAAAATCACATTGTGTCTGGATGAACTAAAATTGCTTAGCAATGTTTCAGATATGGCTCTAGCCCACTGAAGAAATTTGTTATTTAATAAAAAGCACTTTTAGAGACCGAAGTCAACATATCAATACACTAAGAAATGTTTCAAGGGTCCAAATGTCATTAAATAATTATAAATATATCTTTAAAGTTATATGACCATTCACGTTAGCAAGTTACCTCAGATTTTACACATATTCATAATTTAAAAATAAAAAGAAAACAAATAACACACAGCCAAACGCAAACACTATCTATACCATTATGGCTATAATAAGGTATTGCCATTTTCAGTTTTGCATAAAAGGAGAAGAGGGGGCTTGGGAGGTGGGACTTCCTTTTGGTTAAATGGGAAAAGGGGGAGGGGAAGTACAAAAAGTAAAATAAAATAATCTATCCTGATCAGTATTTTTGAAGTCACTTTTTAGAGTAGAAAAAATACTGAACCAAACAATTCAAATAAGTACCTGCAGCAAGTCTGAAAGCAAGTTTGGAACAGTTATTATGAATGGATCGTACTGTAATGGAAGCGTCCATTCTATCTCTTTTCCCTTTACGTGCACCTGGACTGGCTTTGTAAGCTGGTCTGCAGAGTGCACTGGTCCATACACAGCTGCAACCATGAGGGCATGTGGTTCCAAAGCACAGGGAGGAAGCGGCTTTGCTCTTCTTCCTCCTGAGCCTGGAGTCCACCTCTCTAAATTGGCTAACGAACAGGTTATATATGATAATCGACCAAACAACAACAGCAACAAAAATACCTTTTCCTTTGTTTGCGCCTTTGTAAAGTTCATTTTAAATAGAAAACAACCTGAAACCTGATTACGATTGTCTGTCTTGGGCCTTTGGCTTCTCAGTATCTACCCTCTTATGGTTGCAAGATCACGACTAAGTGAGTGAAAAATCTTCTAAAAAATAGGCACTTTGTAGATAGCTAATTGATATACATATATATGCACTCTATATATGTATATATTGATACATTTGGGGTGTGGTTCCCAGATACCGCTGGGCCACTGCTGAGGAATTTCAGTATGGTCGCCAAACAGATTCATCCATTCTGCCACTAGAATTCAAAACAGTTGGGGAACTGCTGTGGCTTCCATCAGCGTCAACACCATCATTCTGGTTAGGCAAATTTGGGTTTAATAGCGTGCTGCCATTCGAGGTGGTGGTGCATGGCGGAAGCATTCTGGAAGGAGAGCGGTCTCCCCCCGGCACCATGGGGAACTGATAGGATCCCGACGAAGTGCCATAGTAGAGATATGGAGTGCTGCTGGTCTGGAAGGGTCCACTCTGGCTTTGGGAAGAGCCGGGGTAGGGTGGTGGCAGGTAGGTGTGGTAGTGAGTGGTGGCGGACATACCGAGGGACATGCCTGAGGTGACTGGCGGGGTGTAAGTAAAGGTGGCTGGATAGTGCATTCGTGGGTTGGAGAAGCGGCTCTCAGTGAGGGATGAAATGCTTGGGAACTGCCTGGGGTCTGAAAAAGGGCCCAGTTCTGAAGCACCTAAAAATTACAACAGAAGATGGGGGAAAAATCTGTAAATATCAATTAAAATAATGATAGAATTTTTTTACAAGAAAAAAGAAAACTTTAGCTTTCCCAAAAAGGAACAGCAAGCCACAAACAGACCTTTAAATGCACCAGTCACTTTATAGTCTTTCAGTATTTATCCTTAAATTCTTCACCCCCAGAGAATCCCAAAAAGGTTTAAAAACCCATATGTGTGCTAGGTCATATGTGTAAACCAACCCAACACTCCGGTCATGGAGATTCACTCACCAGGCTTTAAAACTGAATCCTCATTGATTTTTTCCCCTCTTTTTGTTTCTCGTTGCACTTCAGATATTTGAAGTGAAATTTTTACTAAGCAGACAGGTTTATTTTTCTCAATCCAATATAAAGAAATCCCAAAATGATCAGTTTTGTTATTGGTCCTCTTGGCAGGGTCCCATCATCAATGAAGGAACATCAGAAAGATACCCTAACATGTGCCTGTCCCTCCTTTCAACCTTTAAAATAATTTACAATCTTGTTGTGGTCTTCATTTTAGTAACATTGAAATCAAACCAGATTTCAATGTAATCTGGAACTATCTTACTTATCTGGGGTATTTAGGGGGAGTCTAGCCCTCAGAAGTTCTATCGAGGGTCATAAGCTAAATAAATAGGTTTTGAAGGGGGGAGGAGGGGAGGCCTTAATGCCTTAGGAATCATTTAATTTCAAGTCTTAACAAGAGACAACCTAATTTAGGCCAGGTGCAGAGAGTAACTTTTGTGAAAGGCTAACTGCCTACAAAAGGATATAAGCAGATGGCACCTCACAACCATCCTACAGAATTAGCTTCAGGTCAATTTGAACCAGTGACCTAGAAGCAAAGATGGCTCTCCCTAAATGTGAAATCCTTTAACTTCTAAAGCTATCGGTAAGCCTCCTTAATAAATATTTTTGCTGTCTAACTTAAGAAACCACAGTTATATACCATTTCACATGAAAATTTGTTCTCTGAAATGCCTAAAAACTTAAAGTTTCGATCTTTAAAGGCTGAGTTAATTATTGTTTTCTAGAATTGACAGCATTGATACAAGCCCCCTTTATATTACTAACATTGTTCTTGTTAAGATTTTGACTGTTTTCTAAACGCTTCCAATTCTTTGGATCTCATGTATTTGCTTTTGCTACAGCTTTTAGGAAACCCTGGTGGTATAGTGGTTAAAGCAATTAACTGTTAACCAAAAGGCTGGCAGTTTGAATCCACCAGGCGCTCCTGGGAAACCTTATGGGGCAGTTCTACTCTGTCCTATAGGGTCACTATGAGTCAGACTCAACGGCAACGGGTTTGGTTTTTTGGAATTGCTTTTAGCTATAAGGGAACTCTTTCAAAGGCCTTAGTGAATAAGTACTTCTTCAGCCCCATTTTTATTCAGCCCTTGTTCTTGGATGCTACAATATTTCTTATTAAAGGAATAATCCTAACACTTTCCTTTAATGGTGCTGACTGAGGATCGTTAACGTTTGTTAAAATGCAAACACTGCTTGTGCTTTTCGTAAAATGTTCGGGGTAAAGTGCCATTATGTGCATTTGCAACAAAATGTGACTAAAAGCAATATGTAGTTAACAAAACTTTCTCTCAGAAATGGAACAGTACCAACCAGACAGCCCAGCCCAGCCCAGCCCTGCCCAGCCCAGCAATTGTTAAAAGTCTCACCTGCCTGGCTCTTCTTACTGAGAGTGGAAGGCCAGAGGCAGAAGTCAGAGGTGGCAGTGTCATCATCTGTAAAATGAGGGGGATGAGCTCTAAGTTCCCTTCCAGCTCTAGTGTTCTATGACCATGAATTCCAAGACAGAAGGAGAAGCAACAGCCTTGGGGAAGAGGTAGACAGAGAGGTTCCCATCCCTCATGAGAACTTTCCCAGAATCCACAGTCCCACAAGCAGAGGGTGAAAAGCTGGTGAGCAGCTTTTAATACCAGAAGTAAACACTTTCAAGATGACAAACCAAAACTAACACAGCTCAGACAATGACTCTCTGCTTTTTATAAATTCTTCCATCCTCCACTTGCCTCTATAACCCCTCCCAAATACGAAATCCCGATAAGCTCAAGTTTAAAAATGTAGGAAGTGTTTCTGGAGCCATGGAGGTGGGAAGAACCCCCAAAACTATTGTCTTGAGACAACAGTCTTCTTAAAACCAAACAATAGTTTAGCTCAGCTAGTAAAGAATGTCTGCCTTGAGCATTATGCTCTTTTAAGACCTATCTACGTGGGATCAAATAGACAACAGCAACTGGAAAGATTAGATAGGAACCTTAGTGGGCAGTGAGTTTATGTTAATGGGGGAGGAACAACTCAGAAAAGGAGGGTGAGAATGATTGTACAACTCAAAGTATGTAATCAATGTCACTGAACTGTACACGCAGAAACTGCTGAACTGGTGTGTGCTTTGCTGTGTATATTCTCAACAACAACAAAAATAAAATAAATTATTTAAAAAACAAAATAAAATAAACGTATAACCCTCTACCTACCCCCCCAAAAAATGTAGGAAGTGATTATGACAGAACAGGAAGGGGAACAGATGAGATTTACTGCCTCGCCCACACCATGTTTGCACATGGCCTTGTACAATACAGGCACTAAATGCAAGCCACAGATGTTCCTCAGCCAGCCTTTACATTGCAGAGCATCTAGGTGAACTTGAGTTGGCAGAGCTAATAGTTATAGGCAGGCTACTTCTCTATGTATTAAGTTCAATGCTCAGATCATGTGAAAGAAACCAGAATAACATGAGCAATTTAAAACGGAAAGAAGTCACACTTACAACGTCAGCATTTGCCCCCGACATACGCACAGAGTTCACACAGATAGGCATGTTAATGGAAAAAACGCCTCTCATGTGTATTTGTACTTAAAATATACTGTAGTAATAATTAAAATTCCATATGGTTTCACTTATTTTGATGCAGAAACCTCATTAAAACCTTTAATGTGGGGCCCTGCCAGTAAATTCTAATATGGTTTTGAATTTATTCCCCCAGACCTTCTTCCCTATTTTACCTGATACATTTTGCTGATGTTTTTATTACCCATAACATGCCAGGATCACTGTACCTTTTTGGTTTATAGGTGCTAGCTAATGCAAATTGACATTCATTTTTCAATTAATGAGATCTGGTTGTGGTTTACAGAAAACAATGCAACAAATTTCTGCTAGGTTTACAGTATTTTGACCAATCACCCTGTCATTTGAGACTGTAATGTCCTGAGCAAAGAGAGCTAATGTAGAGTCTAAAGGGATTATACACTAATTTTTATAATTTACAAACAATACAATTGTCTGGAATTTGCTGAGTCATTTTAAGTTACCAAGAATGTTTCTGAAACATACTGCAATGTGTTCTGTGTAAAGAAATATTAAAATTTACTATATGTAGTCCAGGAGCCCTGGTGGCAAAGTGGTTAAGAGCTCGGCTGCTAACCAGAAGGTCGGCAGTTGGAATCCACCAGCTGCTCCTTGGAAACCCTACAAGGCAGTCCTACTCTGCCCTATAGGGTCGCTATGAGTCAGAATCAACTCAGCAACAATGGGTTTTATATGTAGTACAACATGAGATCCCATATGTAACAATCCATGATGGGGAGGTAGGAGAACCCTAAGCTTAAAAAGAAAGAGTATAAACCCCTTCATAGTCTTCGACTTATTCATAACAACTGTTGCAGAAACAAATAATAGAAATAAATTTTCTTTCATTTCATAGGGTTGTGTTTATACTTCCAATCTCTGTTTCTTAAATAAACTCGGGTTTTCTTTTAGACCCACTTCTTGGGTTATTTCGGCACTGTGTCCTGAACTATTCATACCTTGTGTCACTAACCACATTAAAGCCACAAACTTAAAAAATATATTTAACTGGCTATTACATCAACTAAAGTAAAGAAAATGTAAATTCTACTTATTCAAAGAGTTTACAAGATGAAAGCCTAGAAAGTTCTAAAAGTACTATTACCCAGATCTAATTTTATAAATATAAAACCAAAGCTCAGCAACTGCCCCAGTGATGTGCCTTACAGCCTCAGAGCTCCTCAGAGTCAGTGTAAAACTCCTGGCCTTGACTCTACAGCCTACTGATTAAATAAAACATAGCATGCTTGGAGACCTTTTGAAAATAACAGGAAACAACCTTCACAAATCCATTCTTTTTGTTGTTATCCATGTATCCTTTTCATGTACAAAATACATTAAGCTTTGCTGAACAATGGAAGTTGCTCAGAAGCTGAGGATGCTACCAAAAAAAAAAAAAAAAAA
>NW_004444001.1:11229651-11230860 GCF_000243295.1 Trichechus manatus latirostris | reverse complement strand
GAATGTAGCTGTCATAAAGAGAGCTGCAAAACCAGCGACAGTGGTGGTGGCGGCAGCATCGGCAGTGGCAGTTTTTCACAGTCTAACATACATGGGGAAGAATATATTACTAAAATGCCCATGAAGCTCAAATAAAAATATTCATGTTAAAAGTAAAAAACATCTGGCCCTTCCCCACAAAGACTATGAGAAAAAAGAAAACAGTCTCTGTACCCAACCAGGTTTCTTGGGTCTTTAGAGCAAGTGGAAAGTGTGGTGGAAAGGAGTGAAACCAAGATAAGGGAGAATAACAGAGAACCTCTGAGCTCCCTTCACGACCATGGCCTGCAATCCCCCACTCAGCATCTTTTGCACACTGTTTTCTGATGCTAGTTGTCATGGATCATGCTTGACTCCAAACTAGAGACTGAGCTGTTGAGGGCAGGGATGTAATACTTGTTTGTCCCCACTCTGGTGCTTAATAACAATAATACTTGCCATCTCTAGGACTTTGCCAAGAACTTTAAGATACATTTTCTCATTTAGGTAGGCCCTCAATAAATCATGGCTGATTGAAAACGAACAAGGAGAGCTTAGAATAGAAAGAGATGGGAGTTTGAGAAGAATGACAGACTGGGTTATTTGGGGCTGTCAGCTGGGAAGCATTGTACCCATGCATTGTCTCCACTAAGCAGTAGAATTTACACATCCCAGCTGAGGAGACAAGTAGGGGCAGAAGGAAGGAAAGGGGCCTTTGATGCAGACCGAGAACATATGCTGGCATATTCACAGCCCTCTGCCCGTCCTACGTGTGTCATGTATGGGCATAAGCACACAGAATGAAAAGCCATCGTACTTCCCAGCAATGAGCTGGTGACTTCAAAGCTTCACTGGGGCTTTTTAAGTGGTAGGAGTT
Source organism: Trichechus manatus latirostris (assembly GCF_000243295.1). NCBI lineage: Eukaryota > Metazoa > Chordata > Mammalia > Sirenia > Trichechidae > Trichechus > Trichechus manatus. The sequence goes on along the minus strand of NW_004444001.1, from coordinate 11,229,965 downwards.
ATTGCTTCTGCAAATCTCAAATAAAGCCCAAGCACTCTATTCTCGTAGCATTCTATTGGGACATATAATACACAAGATCTACACAGAGCTGCTCTCTTTTGGTAACTAAGAATCTTCTTCCCCTTGTATAACATTTTGGCCACCCCCTTCCCAACTGCTCTATTATATAATTTCCTGTTTCCCTCCTGTTCCAATAGCATTATTTTCCATATCACTCTTTTGGACCCTTAGTCACTACTTGACTGAATTATTAGCTGTTTCTTAGTCTGTTCTCTCCAACTACAGAGTAAGCTTTGGATGGCAGAAGTCATGAT